>NC_081410.1:474033406-474364406 GCF_030272615.1 Cryptomeria japonica
TGAGAATTCCTGCTTTACCTCAACTTTTTCTTTACCTTTCAAACTAGGACCTTTGTTATTTACCGGTGACGACTTGCTTCTACAAAATTTAGCAATATGTCCAATCTTGTTACAGGTATAACAAGTCACATTTTTTTTTGAATAGCTTTTCCATATCCTATACCGGTTTGTGTTCTGCATTGATTAGATAAGTGTCCAAATCTTCCACAAACATAACATCTTACATTCATTCTGCAATTCTCTGAATTATGACCAACTTTGTTGCATTTGGAACATTGACCGGTGGGTGTATTAGTGCTTTGATAATTTCTAGATCTACATTGATTTGCTCTATGACCATACTTGTTACAGTTAAAGCATTTGCCATTAAATTTATAAGCAGTAGGTTGTCTTACCAACTTGCCTTGATCCTGTGTGTTTGCAGTACCAGAGCTTTCACCAATTTCAAAGCCAAGGCCACAAGTGTCACCATTAGGTTTTTGATTCTTCAACAAGTCACCAAGTTCTTCTGAGCTTTTCTTGAATTTTTCTTTGTGCTGATTTGCAGTATCTAGTTCTCTTTCCAAGATACCTTTCTATCTCATGAGTTCATTTGAGTTATTTTGTGCATGCATCAGATCTGTCTTCAACATATCATTTTCATAGTGAAGTCTTGTGTTCTCATTTGTAGCATCACTTAGTCTTCTAGTCAGATCTTCTTCGTTCTTCTTCCTATCTTCAATTTCCTTACAAAATCTAATAGTCATATCCTGCATCTCATTCTTTGTTGTCCTATTTTCTTGTTTCAGCTTGTTTATCAGATCACCAAGAGTTTCCTTTTCATCATTCTCATTTTGCATCTTTTCACAAAGTTTTCTTCTCTTGTTCCTTGCAATGGTGAGATTTTCTTGAAGTGCTTCAATAATATCCTGTGTTGCTTTTAGATCATCTTCAAATTTGATATTTTTCAAATTTTTTGTATCATAGTCTGAGAGAGCTGCTTCTAATTGCTTCATTGAGTTTTCCATCTCTATCGGTGTCAAGATCTTCCTCAAGCTGTTAGGCTTCTGAAAATAGAGGATCAGGCTCTGATACCAATTGTTAGGATTCCCAAAGATACTAAGAGGGGGGGTGAATCAGTATCTAACCGGTTAAAAGATTTTCTTAACTTAAAACATGTAAAGAATATCAATATTGTATACCGGTAAACAAGAAATAATGCAATAAACAAAGATAACAACAACCACATGAAAAACACACCATAATACAGTAGTTTAACAAGGAAACCTGGTGTGGGAAAAACCTCGGTGGGATTTGTGACCCACAATATTCACTTACTGGCCAATAAGAGAATATTACTGCTACAAGAGGGGCCTACACATGCAGGAAGGCCAAGTGCCTAAAGTTCACTGCTCAATTACAAAATGGGAAGTCTCACTGACTTACAAAAATGGATTATATAAATCCAATGTCTTGTACTACTTCAAAATAGCATCTACTATGCCAGATCCAGTACCGGTTTAAGCTCTGCTTTATACATAAACCCTTAACCTATAATTCACATAATAGGTCTGCCTTGTTTCGCCTATCTTCTTCCTTCTATCTATGTATAAAATGTTCTACAATGATCTCTTATATATATGAGTCATTTTACAACTTGCCAAGCCGGCTTACAATGATTTTACAAAAATTTACAAAATATATTATAAACAAAATTCTTGTTAGCTTCTGTGTCGATATACTTCCTTTCACTATTGGTGGTTTGTTTGTCAGTGTAGAGTTTGACCTTGCTGGTGCCGATAAATTGTCTTGCCGGTGTCATAGGATTGTAAGGTTGCCATCAATGACAAAACCTTCAATAACCTACAATATCTCATTGGAGTGTGCATTTGCCAACAACCACAAATATGAACACCATAACACCATAGATTTATACATGGAAAACCTCAATGGGGAAAAAAAATGGTGGGATTGGAGACCCACAATATCTATCCACTAATCAGATGAATAAATATTACATATAAGGGGCCTGCACATGCAGGAAGGCCAACAACCTAGAGCGCACTACTCATCACAAAAGGATCTTACTGATTACAATCTGGAAAGAAGACTGAACTGCAAGAATAACATATCCTATGCCTAAGTATAGTTTTGGTTAAGCTCAATACCAGAGGTCTTAAACCTCTTACACAAACCCAATTCGATCACCTATGATTGGCCAAATCCTCTGCATATGATTATAACCTTATTCACACACAGATAATCGCATAACCATCCATCCCTTGATCTACAAAGAGATCTTACATCAATTTATACCAACCCAGGACCTAAACGATTGGGTCGACCACCTAAAAGGTAATACAATAAATCCATTACATAAATTGACAAACCAATGATAATCCAAGTCGGCCTAAGACCGAAACAAAATTAACCAAACAATAAATCCAACCAGTAACGCATCGGGAACATCCACCAACATGTTACATAAATTGGTCCATAACCTAACAGAATAGCATGAGACCTACAATAGGTCGCCATAAGCCAAATACAACATCACCAAACAACTAGAACATGAACATTATAACCATCAGTGTCCTGAGAACCTTCTAGAGGCCTCACCAACACCACTTATCGAATCCATCAAAATATCTCAAACAAAGCTCTGTCGATAAAACCCTTACCGGTAACCAAAAGTCTTACTAGAACATATGATAACTTCTAGATCATCAAATCCTGAACCAAATGAATGTGATACACACATGAATGACCAAACCAAACCAATTCCACCAAACTGAACATACTGAACAATATCGAAGATTATCTCCATATCAACATCACAATCCAGCCACTCTACCGGAACCAGGTAGACAACCAAACAAGCTAGTACTAGCATCAATGACAAACATCAATGCAACACATAATCAATTCCTCCCAATTGCCAACAATCTCCCCCTTTGGCATTGATGGCAACACTAGATGTGAAAAACATCCAAGTGCCAAGAAATGCCAAACAAGTCTCTCCCAATGGAAGACATCCAACAAATGATATATCAATGAAGTTATGAACCAATTATCTATGTACCAATTAACCATCCATAGACCTGAACCAAACTCCCCCAATGAGACAACCAATCTTAAATTATGTTCCTCTACCTTTGACTAATATCTTTATTAAGCTTTATTGTTTACATGTATATCTCTCCCCCTTTGACATCAATGTCAGAAATCTGACATAAACATCAAAGAAAAACCATAGATCCTATGAACCATATAGCTAACTACTCCTCCTGAGTAGTAGAACCAACTCATCAATCTAGAATAAATAATAGTTCTAATAATGCATACCGAACTGATGCCAATCAACATCACTTAAGTCTCTACCGGAGGGGAAAAGACCCCCAATTTGTCTCTAAACTACTCAAATGATTCCCTGGGCAAAGGTTTAGTGAAGATATCTGCAATTTTCTCTTTAGTGTTCACATAAACCAATCTGACTTCATTTGCTTCCACCTTTTCCTTCAAAAAGTTATACTTGATTGATATGTGCTTTGTCTTAGAATGAAATACTAGATTCTTTGATATGTCAATAGCAACAGAGTTATCACAGTGAATAACTACCGGCTCATCACAATCTACCCTTATATCTTTAAGCATTTGCTTCATCCATAGAACTTGTGTACAGCTCGTAGCAGTAGCAACATACTCAGCTTCAACAATAGATAAAAAAGTACATGACTGTTTCTTGCTAATCCATGAAACAATTTTCTTTCCAAGAAAGAAAACTTCATCGGATGTGCTTTTTCGATCAACTATATCTCCAGCCCAATCTGCATTTGTATATGCACATAGTGTAAAGTCATCATAAACCATAAACCATACCTAAAAATCCTTGCTACCGGAGCAAAAGATTCATCAGAATCAATTCCTTCCTTCTAAGAATATCCTTTGCAAACCAATCTAGCCTTGTTCCTCACAACTTGTCCATCTATGTGTTGTTCTTTTCTATTTGATCTAATTCCTCTTCCATAGCTTTCATCCAACATTCATCCTTACATGCTTCATCTATTGATGTCGGTTCAATTTGATAAATTAAGCATACCTCTTCAGTTGCCAACCTTCTTCTTGTCATCACTCCTTTCTCTTATCTCCAATGATCTGATTTTCTAACTTTATGTTTCTCTTTCTTTGATCTTTAGTTACTATTGAATTTTCTGATACTGCCAGAGTAACTGGTTCAACATTTTGTTCTGGTACAGGTGTTACCGGTTCAGTTATGATCATTTCCACTTCTGGTTCTCTCTCATAAGTTCTGATTTGACCTTTGTACTGCTCATCCACCTTGACATTAGCGCTCTCCACAATTCTCTGCAATATTTTGTTATAACATCTATATGATTTTCTTTCATTTTAATAACCAAGAAATATCCCTTCATCACATCTAGGATCAAACTTTCCAAATCACTACCAAAGATTCTGAAATGCTTAACTGTAGGTGTATGACCAAACCATAACTCATAAATTGACTTACCGCTAAACCAAACTAGATCCAAGATCCAACAAATCTTCATCGGTTAACCTTCAAACTGACTTCTCCAAAGTCTAAAACAAGCTTTCAGACCATTATTGGGGGTAATGCAAGACCTGTCATCAATTTGCCTCCACCAAGATTAATGCCTTAGTTACCAGATGAGTTTCCTACAGGTGCAAGAACATTCTATTTTTTCGGTTGAGTAATCAAGGTATATGCTTCTGCCGGTTGATACTCAAACTTTCTAATCCACTTCTTCTTATGCTCTTTTTGAATATCATCAACTTTTTTCTTTCCCTTCTCATTGGATTTATCATTTCCTGTCAGTAGGTTCTTGCTTCTGCAAAATTTAGCAATATGTCCTACTTTGTTGCATGCATAGCAAGTGACATTGTTCTTCTAAATTTCCTTGTTGTAACCTTGATCATTTATTGAACTACATTGATTAGCCATATGTCCAAACTTTCCACATGCATGACTTTTTACATTCTTTCTTCAATTTGTTGTCCTATGACCATACTTTTTGCAATTGAAAGACTGACTGGTAAATGAATTATTATTTTGATTGTCACTATTTCTGCATTGACTTTCCATATGACCAAACTTATTGCAAACAAAGCATCTACCATTAAATTTGGGTTGTCTTACCGATGACCTTTGATTCCACTTGACTAGTGGATTCTTTTGATTGTTCTTCTAACCAGATGTATCATCCTGATTTGCAGTACCAGAGCTTTCTCCATGCTCAAATCCAAAACCTTTAGTGTCTCCACTATCCCTTTGATTCTTCAATAATTCATCAAGCTTTGCATAACTGACCTTGAACTTGTCTTTGTACTCATTTGCAGCATCTAGATCACCTCTTAAGACTGTTACCATTCTTTCCAACTCTTTCTCATTAATCCGAGATTGTACTAATTCAGTTCTCAATATATCATTCTCATGTGCCAACGTAATGCATTCTTCAGATCTATCTTTCAGAGATTTGGAAATATTTTCTTCATTCTTCTTCCGATCTTCAATCTCCTTGGACATCATCATGGTTAGGGCTTGCATTTCATTCTTCATGACACCATTAACCTGACTCAACTTCTAACATGATCCTGATTTTGTAATTGATCACTAAATTCTTTCCTTTTGGCTTGCACAGATGACAACCTCTCTTGTAGAGTAAAGATGAATTCCTTCACAGATCTCATCTCATCTTGCAACTTCATGTTCTTCAATCTTTCAGCATCATAATCTTCAAGAGCTACTTCAATTTCTTTCCTCAAACTTATCTCCATAGATTCCAGATTTAGGATCTTCCTCAAGTTGTTAGACTTATTCTGAGGCACCAAGCTCTGATACTAATTGTTAGAATCCAAGAACACTAAGAGGGGAGGGGGGGGGTGAATCAGTTTTCTCCCAGTATGATTAATTTTAACCTTATTAACACAACAACTTAACAACCGATATGCATAGAAGCATATAATGACAAGTAATAATGAAACCACAAAGATGAACACCATAACACCACAGATTTATATGTGGAAAACCTCAATGAGGAAAAACCATGGTGGGATTGGAGACCCACAATATCTATCCACTGATCAGATGAATAAATATTACATATAAGAGGCCTGCACATGTAGGAAGGCCAACAACCTAAAGCGCACTGCTTATCACAAAAGGAGTCTCACTGACTACAAGAAATCTTCAGACTACAATCCGAAAAGAAGACTGGGTTGCAAGAATATAATATCCTATGCTTGAGTATAGTTTCAGTTAAGCTCAATACCAGAGGTCTTAAACCTCTTACACAAACCCAATTCGATCACCTATGATTGACCAAATCCTCTGCATATGATTACAACCTTATTTGCACACAAATAATCACATAACCATCCATCCCTTGATCTACAAAGAGATCTTACATCATATTTATACAAACTCGGGACCTAAACAATTGGGTCAGCCACCTAAAAGATAATACAATAAAGCCATTACATAAACCCGCAAACCAATGATAATCCAAGTCAACCTAAGACCAAAACAACATTAACCAAAAAATAAATCCAACCAGTAACGCATCGGGAGCATCCACCAACACGTTACATAAACCGGTCCATAACCCAAATGCAACGCCACCAAACAACTAGAACACAAACATGATAACCATCAACATCCTGAGAACCTTCTAGAATTTGCACCAACACCACTTATCAAATCCATCCAAAGATCTCTTACAAATCTTTGTCAGTAAAACCTTACCGGTAACAAAAAGGCTTACTAGAACATATGATAGCTTCCGGATCATCAAATCTCAAACCAATTGAATGTGACACGCACATGAATGACCAAACCAAATTGATTCCACCAAACTAAACATACTGGAGAATACCAGAGATGATCTCCAGATCAACATCACAATCCAATCACTATACTGAAACCCGGTAAACAACCAAACAAGCTAGTGTTGACATCAATGACAAACATCAATGTGACACATAATCAATTCCTCCAAATTTCCAATAAATATCAGGTACGTGGTCTCTTTTCAAAAAACAAATTAAGTTCAAAATATAAATAAAAAGGGAATTGTCTTAGAAGTTAAATTTAAAATTTTAGTTCATATTTTTACAAAAGATATGTGTGTACACATGTTATTTTTGCATATGTGGATAGAAGATGTGGATAGAAGATCAATACATGGATGCAAGATCATGGAGAAGACAAGATCTTTGCATTGTGTCATGAGTACAGATAATTGCCCATGGACATTGTACACTAGGGATTATTTATGTTTTTGTTCTGATTGCATTTTAGAAAACTATGTTAATTGTAAGAACCAAGAGCTTGGATATGACAGTGAATAAAATTTGGTGTCACTAGTTGTTAATGACACATACGAGGAAAATGAGGAAGGAATATTTGAAGACATTCCTTTGATTTCTATTGATTATGACCATATTTCAGGATTGATTAAAAAATGTATGTATGCATGTACGTGTATATAACTTTAAAAATTATATCTTTTAAAAATGTTGCAAGTTTTAATCAAGTACATTTTATTTATAAGTTTTAATTTTTCATGTAAATTTGAATTGTAGGAGATATTTTTGCAATCATAGCAGAAGCTGGAAATATAGGTGTTAGTTATTATTTATTGTGTTGCACATAAGAGAGAAGGAAGTTAACAAAATTTGAAATGAGCGATGGAATGTCTTTTCCCACAGGTTTGAACTGATTCATGTGTTTTAATTATTTTATTTTATGCACATGCATTTTTAATTTTTATACACTTTCACAAATTTTTGAACCTAGACGAATTTGTTGTTTCTTATACATGTAGGCTTAGTTGTAGTGCAAGGGACATATTTCAAACAAGTTAAAATTGTTCAACATGGGATTCATTTCACTAAATATCAAATTGACAACAAGGTATATCAATATAGCCACTTGGTCATTATTGTTGGCCTAATTCTTCATACAGTTCCATGTCGCGGATGGTCTCAAAAGTGGAGTTTAGATAGTGAAGATCATGAGAAAATATTCAGTGTTATTGAAGAAAAGTCTAAACCACTTGATTTGGTATTAACTCATGAATTGAATTAATTATTTACTTTAGAACTTAACTTGCTTTGAAACGGGGATAAATTATTAAAACATTAAAGTGTTTGAATTTAATACATGTGATATGTCTATGGCTTGTGTGGACCATATTGTTTACTTAAATATGAAATTTTCAATTATATTAAATTAGGATGTATGACTAATGTACATGTTAAATAATAGTATATGTGTGTATGTAAAGTAAATTGGGATGTGGATGAGTTGAAAACATCTTAAGGGGACTTGCACAATTAGGATGTATATATCTAATTTTAAATGCCAAACATAAAAAAGTATATCAAATATTTGAATATATGATATGATGTCTCGTCAAACACACATGTATTGTAAATGCCAAACATATAAAGTATTTCAAATGTATATATAAAGGTAAACAAACAACACATGTCTGGGAAAGTCTATATAAAGAAAGTCTAAATGTAACAATATGTCTCATGTATATATAAAGATAAACATGTGCACTGCAGCCTGACACATGCTAGAAAGTGGCAAATGGGTTTGAATCATGTTGGACATGAACGGAGCAACCCTTTGAGTGAGATTCCTAGTCTAATGGATGTCCAATCGACCCCTGCAAAAGTATAATACAAATTAAATATCTCTACATGTATGGATATTAAATTATCAAATAGACTATTAAAATATATTGTAATGTACATGTACAAAATCCTTAACCAACCTGTCCACTAGAAGGTGTAGCATCAAAATAATCTCACCTACACACATGCTAAGCTCAAGCTAGGAGTGACATGAGGTAATTGTTACATACACATTCTAGGATTAGTTTTTAACAATAAATGATACTCTAGTGAAATTATAGAAATTGTATCCATCAAAAATATACATGCATATATCGATATTTTTATTGATTAAAAATTACATGCACATGTACGTATGTATTAGGAGGTATAGTCTGATCATCTCCTACGATCATATTAGCCACATCACTTGCATCTACATATCTCTCTCTGGAAATACAAATGAGTGTGTGTAAGGGGCTAGGTAGATGGTTGGGCATCAATGAAGTATCTGATCCTAGTAGCATATCCATATAATCAGTCTGTCCCAAATCTCGTAATTATTGCTCAAATGAGTCCAAGCCCTCATCTGTGATATAGACCTAATCAACCTGTATCTCCTCCTCTACAACAATAGAGTAATTTGTAGGTGGGTCACCTAGAGCATGCATAGAGTGACGAGAATTTTGAGAATGTCTCAGTGTATGGATTGATGCAGTAGTCTGCCTGTCTAAGAATCTCATCTCTGACATCAGCCACTAGTATCTGAAGTCAAGATGAAATGAAACAGTATGCATGTAAGAGGTCCTTGGATAAATACTGAGATATATGTATATGTCAAGCACCTCCTGATATAGCTTCTACACAATCTAGTGAGGAGATGCTAGCAGTATCATACTGATCTAAATTATCCACCCCGTGACTGGAAGATACACCTATGGATGATCTCAAATGTGGTCAAGTCATCATGTATCTACCCATCCTATTTGAAGAAATCGTTGTTGTTGATGCAATTTATCTAATGGTATCAATTGCTTCTCTCTGAGAAGCAATCACAATGTGATCAACTGTGGGGGCGAGGGTTGGGGCTATCACCAAAAATCTTTGACCAACAAGCTACCTGTGTGTGGGCACCTATCTATCACCCCTACGATATAAATCTCTATCAGCAACTCTACCCTTTCCACATTCATAATATCCTAGAAGGTCAAGGTAGTTAGTGATGAATAATGATGAACAACAAATACACTAACTGGTACTAAGAGGGGGTTGGGGGGGGAATCAGTACATACAAAAACTTCTCCACAACTTATCAAGTTAAAACAATTCTAACCAGTTGTCTTCTTCACTGAACTTAACCATGGCAATACCGGTTAAACACAATAAGACTTCAAACAACATAAACTGGTAAAACTGAATACTTCAAATATCATTCAATACTTGATAACTATTTCACCCATAAACATATGCATGTGGTGTATTAGTAATATCATAACCATTAGCTCTGCATACATAATCACCTAAGCAAAGAATACTTAATCATCACATGAAAAATGCACAACTCATGGCACATACATTTTTCACGTGGAAACCCAAATGGGAAAAACCATGGTGGGGATGAATACCCACAATCTTGTTTTGAACTCTTTTGAAGCTCGCTCTGTTAGGAGCCTAGTCCGGTTAAAGACTTTGCAGTAAGGTTCTGCTAGGAACCGATCATGTTAAAGATCATCCAGTTAAGGGATGGCTATATACCCTATTAAAGGTTGAAACCCTGTTAAAGGTTACCTCGCTAGAGGATTTAAAGAAATCAATGAACTTGAGTCACCTGGTTAGAGGATTTACAGTAAGCCTGTTAAAGCTACCCGGCAAAGGGATTTTCCTTCTGTTGAAATGGTTAGAAGACAACAAGTAAAACTCTGATCTGATAACAACACTATATGCTAAGGCAGTGTTAGGCCCAATATGGAAAGCTAATGTACTGAGAGGGGAGGGATGAATCAGTACTTCAAAACATTTTATTAACAATAACTTTACTGTTATGCATAAACCGAATAGTGCAATAACATAATATAAAGCTAAAACAAATAGATAAAAATCATACATGATTCACTCCATAACACAAATATTTTAGTTACGCATAAACTCTTGGTTAGAGAGAAAAACTATGGCGGGGATGGCACCCACAACTTCACTACTGCAATAATAAAGGTTTCTCGGTTAGAGCTACATGTTTAGCTATTTCTGATAGCTTACCCTGTTAGGAGTATCAAGATCTGTTAGATCTACCTTGCTAAAGGATTTCACAACACTTAATATAAATGTTGCACCTGGTTAGAGGCTTTACAATTTATAGACTTGATTAGAGTCTTTTACCCTGTTAAAGGTTTCTCTTACAACTTCAAATATTACAATAAAATCATTACAAATATCTGCAACTTTACATCTGGAATGTTATAGCAGATGCTATGTGCTCAGAATAAGATTACCTTGCTTATAGTATACCTCGGTAACCCATATAGTAACTCAATAAACCCTTCTATTTACTCTATTCTTTGACTGTTCTCTGAATTCCTTCTCGGTGACCCCTGTGTCTCTGTAACAGTCATAACACTTAGTGCTTTCACATGTCTTGCTTCATATATTTCTATATCTTCCTTTCTGTCATACTACATGTGTATATCTGATCTCAATCCATGTTGTATAAATAGATCTCTTATGTCGATGATCTAATTATTGCTTCGATCTTACAAACATGATTTATCGAATGAATAACCATGCAAAATATTTCATTGGTTAGATGACCTCAAAATCATACGCAATCTTTAAGTGCAATTTCCAATGTGATAATGGTTCTATGTTCCTTGATCTTGTAACACATTTCCATATGTATGTCCAGGTTCAATGAATCTGGTAACACGTTTCACTCGGTGTATATCAACTCGGTGTGTCATCTTTGCTGCTCGGTAGACATGGAATGATACTCGGTAGACAGCTCAGTGCATACTGGGCTCTATGACTGCTTTCTTCTATAACCGACTGAATATTTCAGTAGAGATAACGGACTAGAGTATATAGAATAACTTTGAACATAAAACTAATGGCAACTTGATAAGTAGTAACAGGTAGATCCTTTTCAGTTCCTCTACTCTGTAGTTTTCACTCACTGGTCTGGCAAGTATCTCATCACCCGGATACACGCACAAATTTTGCCAACACTTACAATAACAAACATCATCGACCTTATAGACAATAATTAGGTCGGTAACATAAACCCTAAACCCTAAGTATTTAGGTTTACTATTACAAGCAGTCCAATCCTGACAATCCAAACACATTACATAGAATGAAACAATCTCAAATATATCACAAGTCATTATGCATCGTGCATTCTTCACCGCACATAGAAATCAGTAACCCATCACGCTTTCTTCTTATGCCGCTAAGAATAATGTTCATTCCTATGGTAGACATTTAATGCATTCGATCTTCACATGCAAGATCCTCAAAGAAATCATTCACGTGCACATAGCTAACGTGGCATCTTGATCTCATCCTTATTTCTTATCTAACTCGTCACAAAATATCATCAGTTGCATCACACAAGCTAGATTGTCAAATCGGAAACCCTAGAGCTAAGGCTACCAATTGGTAGTGACACTTAGTGAAACCCTGACACTGGTTCACTACATCTCTTCATACCGATTGACCTATACTGCTTCCAATCTTCATACCGGTACATACTGGTGTACCTGCTTGAGCATGTATTGACATCAATGACAACATACTTTGTCACCGCTTCATCATATGCCAACAATTAGGTTTCATACCCAAGTTAACCTCAACGTACACCTGCTGAGAAAACTATAATGGTATATGGTCATTATTAGGATAACAACCATGAGAACCTAAGAAACATGGGTATATATTCATTGAAACTAGTGGATCAATGTATCGTGTCACCTAGTATTCTCTCACCTTACTCTTCTCCTGATGCTGGGGAAAAAATCATTCTTTAATGATTTCCTTGGGGACTGCCTTATGCATGTCCTTCAAGGAATCATTACCCCTCACATCAGCCCTCAACTGTCTAAAAATGGAATCAATAACATGTGGGGAATATGATGTGTGGCTCTCGAGTCTATCCCTTGATGTCTACAAATTGTCATAAATGGATTCGCATGCACGCTAGTACACACCATCCGTTTGTGCATCATCTAAAATAGATCTCAATTTCTGCATCTCATGGTCATTATGATGAAATATGACACCAATATTTGGCACATGTTCCTACCGTGCAAGTTGTGCATGAGGAGCTCGCTCTAGCTATACAACCTTTGTATTACAATCCTGATCCTCCATCTATTTGGGTGGACCATAAAGTTAGAATTTACATAAGTGCACATGCGTGCACACACACACATGAAGAGAATTCAAATTAAAACATTAAATTAAAACTGTTAAATTTCTATTATTTCTTAATTATATAATATTCAAGAGAGAGAGAGAGAGATCATTAATATTGAGCATTAAATTAAAACATGAAACTCGCATAATTCAAATTAAAATGTTATTGAAGAGAGAGAGAGAGAGAGAGAGAGAGAGATCATTATTTATCTATATATCATGTTAAATTAAAACATTAATGAGAGAGAGAGGGAGATCATTAATGACAGAGAGAGACATATCATTAAAGATCGCTAAATTAAAACACATGAAGAGCATTCAAATTAAAGGAAGAGAGAGAAAGACTAGATCATATTTTCTAATTCAAACATTATATTTATAGTACAAACATGTATTAAGGGTTCATATGGGGTCACACATGGTGTTAGAACACTGTATGACCCCTTAGGACACCATATGAACCATTACGACATCGTATGGTCTTAATGGTTCATATAATGTCCTAAGGGGTCATATGGGGTCCTAAGGGGTCACACATGGTGTTAGAACATCGTATGACCCCTTAGGAGACCATATGAACCATTAGGACATCATCTGGTCCTAATGGTTCATATAGTGTCCTAAGAGGTCATATGGTGTTGTTAGGGGTCATATGGGATCTTAAAGGGTCACACGTAGTGTTAGAACACCACATGACCCCTTAGAACACCATATGAACCATTAGGACATCGTATGGTCCTAATGGTTCATATGTTGTCCTAAGGGGGCATATGGTGTCGTTAGGGGTCATATGGGGTCTTAAGGGGTCACACATGGTATTAGAACACTGTATGACCCCATAGGACACCATATGAACCATTAGGATTGTTGGTGTTTTCCACCTAGTAGTCATAATAGAGGTATGGGAAATGCCTCAATTTACTCACTGTTCTAGGCTATATGGCCAACTAACAAGAATTCCAAGATGAAGGAATTCTTTCACACTTCTGGCTCTATAAAACCTAGGCGAGTATACCTACAAGACATTCATGAAGATAACACATTCCTTGTTGAATCTCCTCAACAAGAAGATAACTCTCAAAATTTGATGCTAATACAATATATACTTAAGACATCATCACATTGTTAGCATTTTGGCATTAACTTGTCATTGATGTCAATCGGGATGATGTGTATTCACATGAATATGAGAAAAAAGAATGAAGGCTTACCGGTAAGGCATAAACCAGTCTGAAGGATAATTGCTTATTTATGATGAAGAGGCAGAATGTTAAGAGTTGTCACAAACTATTGGAGGGGAAGATGTATTACGGGTATAGTGTGCACTATCGATTAGCAGAAGAACAAGACCTTACTGGTATGAATTTTCTGAATGATCAAGTCTGAACTAACTGTGTGACAGTGAGTAGAGTGATTGACCATGGTGATGTCATGTGGAGCCAAGGTGGAAAATAGGCAGAGGGTGGTAAAACCATCTTTGACATGGTTGGTGAAACTATTTGTCGATATAAATGAAACAACCACAAATCACGGGATTATATCTGAGAGTTGCAGCTTGAGGAAGAAACAATGACAAAGGAAGATCAGGGAGTAGTTGGTACCTCGATCAATGCAAAGGAAATCTGATTCAGGAAAACCTCAAAAAAGGAAACAGCTGAAGCGTTTTGTTTTGACGGATTTCAAGGCAGGAGATCTTATTTGAGATTGCTATTTTTCATGAAATTTGTGTTGGATAATGGAAACCATGTACAAATGCATCCTTGAAGGACAGGTGATTGATCCAAGATAGGTTGGATCAGATCTCATGAAGATTGTGTTGGGAAGAGGAAACTCTAATCGCTCTGAAGTTTGAATTGCTTTTTGGCGGGAAATCACAGAAAAAAAGAAAAAAGAAAAAGAGGAGAGCTTGAATCAAAGCTAGTGGATGCTATAGAGAAGAGGAAGAGAAAAGAGAGAGAGTTAGTAAAAGAAAGGAATTGCAAGCCTCAGAAATATTTCTGAGAAAGTTGCAGTGTATGTTAGCAAGCATACCGGTGAGAGGATTCTACTGGCATAATTATAGTTTTGCATTTGAGCCTAACCGGCAAGGTGTGGCAGAGCAGGTAGCATCCAAGTGTGACACAGAGAGTTGAGAGACTGTGTGAGAGAGGGAGAGAAAGATAATGAAGGCTGAGAATCAGAGAAAGTAATCTCAAAACTGATGGTGTGAGATTCAATGGAGGAGAAAAGACTATCAACTGGTAGTGAGTTATTAGATCAAAGAGTTGCAGAATTCATTTGCAACAAGAAAACTTAACTGTATTCAATTAGTATTTCAATATACATCACCAAGTTAAAACTTGGTGCAGGGGTTGGTGCTCCTTGGGTTTATGCCCTAAAAGTGTAGGGGTTGGTGCTTCATGGGTTGGTGCCCTAAATCTTTGTAATTCAGTGTTTTACCTGTGAGGCTAGATTGGAGCAGTAGTCTCCAGCGGCTTTTCTCATCGAGGTTTTTTTCCCACATTGGGTTTTCCTCGTAAATCTGGTGTTGAGAGATACATTTGTGTGAATGATCTCTTTGGCTTTCTTTCTTGTTATACCAGTTTGATTATTTAGTGTTTAAGTGAATAACTGATATTCTGAAGTTTATTTGAAAGTCAAAAAAAATTAGGAACCACTGATTCACCCCCCTCTCAGTGTTATTCTGTGTTCAACAATTGGTATTAGAGCGTAGGTTCCCAGTTATCTTTAAACCTTGGGTAGATTCTAGACTTTGAACACAATGGCAAGAAATGAGTTTGCTTCCTCAAAATCCCCCATGTTTGATGGATCCAACTATGCCTTCTAGAGCAGAAGAATGGAGACCTATATTTTGTCCCTGGGTTTTGATGTGTGGATGTCTGTCAAGAATGGGTATGTTGTCCCTAATGATCCTCCCTCTGATCTAGATGCCAAAAAGGAGTATGAGAATAATGCAAAGGCCAAACATGCTATCTTGAGTGGATTGTCTATTAATGAATTTGTCAAAGTCATGCACTGTGTTTCAGCAAAGGAGACTTGGGACAAATTGCAAAAGTTGTTTGAAGGAAATAAAAAAGTCAAAGAAGCCAAGCTACAAACACTAAGGGGCCAACTTGAAAGAATCAAAATGAAAGATGATGAAAAGATTGCATACTATCACAAATTTGATGAACAGTGAATACTATAGAGGACTTGGAGAAGAGATTTCAGATGAGATTCTTGTCAAAAAGGTACTTAGATCTCTCACACCCAAGTATGATACTAAGGTGTCTACCATAAAAGAAGCCAAGGATCTGAAGACTTTTTCAATGGATGAGTTATTTGGTTCGCTAACAGCCTATGAGATGAGAACAATCGGCGATACTTCCTCAAGGAAAGAAGCAACATTTAACATCACCAAAAAGGGAAAAGAAGCTACTACTCATAAATATTCCAGTGAAGACTCTGATGCAAAAGTAGAAAACTTTGTCAAGAAGCTCAAAAGAGGATCTGGTCAGTACAAAGAAAAGCTACCACTTAAATGTTTCAACTGTGGGAAGATAGGACACTTTGCTGAAAATTGTCCTCACAAAGAAATCGGTGGAGATGAGTCAAGGGAGTTGAGAAGATCTACAGGCAAAGATAGAGAAAGGAATGACTACCGGAAAGGAAGGAGAGGCTACCAGAACCAAAACAACCTATATACTATTGAGGATGACACAACAGATGGAGAAAATGCATCAAAAGATGATTACCATGAGAACGACAGAAAAGTCAATCTCTTCATGGCACTTGATAGACCAGTTGATAAAGATGAGGAAGAGGAGGATATTGAAGCTGAAGTGGATTTGGAGAGCAAACTTATCAGTGCTCTTAAGGAATTGTGTAAAACAAGAAGAGAACTCAAGAGGGTTAAGATTGTTGCAATAGATGAACAAGATCTCTTGAAGAAATCCCTGGATGAGTCCAGTCAAGTTATATCTAACTTGAAATTGCAGCTGGAAGAAAGTAAAAGGATATGTGAAGCTATAGCCTCTGATCTGACAAAGAAGGAAAAGGAGCATCAAGAATTGGAAGCAGAAATAGTAAAGCTCAGAAAGGAGGTTGAAGAAAGTAAGGAAGAAATAAAAATAAGGAGAAAGTATGAAGGCAACACCGAGGCCTTAGACAAGATGTTGAGCAAACAAAAGAAATCCAAAGACACCAGTGGCTTAGGATTTGAAGAAGGTCAAATTTCAACCCACAAAGATAAATCTAGAAAAGAAATAATGTTCACCTCCTCAATTAAAGGTAAAGAAAAGAAGACATTCACTGTAGGTAGGGATACCAGCAAAAAGACATATGCAGATGCTGCAGGAAATCGTCACTCAAATCGGTATACAGCAATAAACCGGAGGTCACACTTCCTGCACCAACAACAAATCTAAGGAGAAATGCAAGATTTGACCGTGAAGGATTCAACAAACTCAACAACAAAAAAGGAAGACCCCCAATGAGATAGCTCCATTCAGGACCAAGACAACCTAACCAGTATGTTCCAAACTTTCATGGTTGTTGTTACCCGTGTAACAAATTTGGGCATAGAATAGCTGATTGTAGAGTAATCAATCAACCCTCTAAGAGTTATGAAAGTAGAAATCCATTTAATGCACTCTGGGATATAAATGTTGTCTATTATCCATGCAATGAATATGGTCATAAGAGTTTTGATTGTAAAAAGAATAAACCAGTACCCTACAATAATTTTAAGGATGTTCCCTTGAATGAAAATATAAAATGCTATAATTGTCAAGGGTTTGGACACATAGAAAAGTTTTGTGAAAATTGGAAGATTAATTAGAAGAAGACAAATCTGGATCAAGAGCCGATAACTGAACCTGAGCTCAATATAGTAGCTGACAAGAAGAAGGAGACCAAACTAGTTTGGGTTGAGAAAGAAAAGGAAAAAGCAGAATCAAGTCTCATAGTACAGACTGTCTTACATGTTGAAAGAAAAAATCTATGGGTGGTAGATAGTGGTTGCTCAAACCATATGACTAGTGACAAAAAGAAATTCATTAAACTTGAAGACTGGAAAGGTGGATCAGTAAGGTTTGAAGACAATTCTTCCATCAAAATAAAGGGAAAAGGAACTCTAAGAATTGATGGAAAACTAAAGGCACATGATGTATATTATGTGGAAGGCCTAAAGCACAATCTGCTAAGTGTGAGTTAGATGTGTGACAAAGGTTACAAATTAACCTTTGACTCAATCGGTTACCAGATAAAGAAAGGTAGTATCAGTAAAGTTGTAGCAGAAGGAAAGAGAATAGATGGAAATGTTTATAATCTGAAGGAATGCTATGAGTCCTAATCTATGTTAGGACAAATAGATGAAAGTTGGCTATGGCACCGAAGATTAGGACACATAAATTTTGATAACCTAGTTGTAGTAAGCAAAAAGGGGTGTGTGAGGAATATTCCACCTATCATCAAACCGGTAAACACATTTTGTGATGAATGTGTAAAAGGTAAGCAAACTAAAGTGAGTTTCAGGACAAAAGAGCACAACACCTCAAGACCACTTGAAATTGTGCATACAGATCTATGTGGTCCAACTAGGACAAGAGCACTTGCAGGTGAAAGATATTTTATGCTCTTCATTCATGACTAATCAAGAATGACATGTGTCACCTTTCTGCAAGATAAATCACAAGAATTTGAAAGATTTAATATTTTTCAAAAGTTGGTGGAAAAAGAAAGTGGGTACAGGTTAAAGTGCTTAAGATCAAACAAGGGTGGAGAGTTTACATCAAATGAATTTGAAGATTATTGTGAAAAACATGGAATTAGAAGGCAATACTCTACTCCTAGGACACCATAGAAAAATGGTGTGGTAGAAAGAAAGAACGGGACAGTCAAGGAAATGGCCAGAACCATGTTAAATGAGGCCAGTATGTTGGACACATATTGGAAATAAGTTGTTCATATTGCTGCATATACTTTAAACTGGGTTCAATTAAGAACAAACAACAGAATGACACCTTATGAGTTGTGGTATGACCAAAAACCATCAGTCAAATACTTCAAATTATTTGGAAGAAAGTGCTTTATCAAGAAAGATATAGATGGTCTAGGAAGTTTTGATTCTAGGAGTGATGAAAGAATCTTCCTTGGTTACTCATCTAACAACAAGGCCTACAAATGCTACAATAAAAGACTAAGAAGAGTCATTGAGAGTGTGCATGTAAAAGTTGATGAAGATATGCACAAAGGATGTAAACCATAGATTAACTGGTATGATAACATTGGTGATGAAGATGATGAAGTTCAATCAGATACTGAACCAGAGGTAGCATCCAAGAAGTCCCCCTACTGGTATGTACAGCTGAATCACCCGGAAGAGAAAATTCACGAAAATAAGAGTGATGGTGTGCAAACTAGAAGAAGACTTGCTCGGAATAATGAACAAGTCAACCTATGCCTCATGACTGAAGTGAAACCTAAAACATTCAATGAGGCCAGTAAAAGACAAGAATGGATGGATTCCATGGAAGAAGAAATACAACAGATTGAGAAGAACAAGACTTGGGAATTAGTCCCTAGACCGAAAGGTAAGAACATCATTGGCACTAAATGGGTCTACCGGAACAAGGTGAATGAAGAAGGTAATATTTTTAGGCATAAAGCTAGACTAGTGTGCAAAGGATACTCTCAAGTAGAGGGGATTGACTTTGAAGAAACATTTGCACTAGTAGCTAGATTAGAAGCAATTAGAATGTTTCTAGCCTACTCTGCCTACAAGGGCTATAAAGTATACCAAATGGATGTAAAATATGCCTTTCTAAATGGAAATTTGGAAGAAGAAGTGTACATGAAGCAACTAGAAGGGTTTTTGCTACATGATGATGAGATATTGTGTGTCAGTTGAAGAAGGCCTTGTATGGTCTAAAGCAAGCCCCTAGAGCATGGTATTTAAGATTAGATTAGTACCTAAAGGAGAAGGGATTCAAAAAGGGAAGTGTTGATAGCAATTTGTACATAAATAAAGATGGGAACCACATGATCATTGTGGTTGTGTACGTAGATGACATCATTTTTGGAGGCAACAAGGACACCCTCTACAAAGAATTTGCTGATCGGATGCAGTTAGAATTTGAGATGCCAATGCTTGGTGAATTGACTTACTTCCTTGGTTTGCAGATACTACAACAATATAAAGGAATCTTTATCTCACAAATCAAGTATGCAAAGGATATTTTGAATAAATTCAAACTGGAAGATTCTAAACCAGTAAGTACCCCCATGGTGACCAACAACAAATTGAGCAAGAATGATGAATCACCGGTGGTGGGTCAGACTTTGTACAGATCCATGATAAGGAGTCTATTGTATCTAATTACTTCAAGACCGGATATAGTTTAGGCAGTATGCATGGTGTCCAAATTCCAACATGCAACAAAGCAGTCACATATGAATGTTGTTAGCAGAATTTTTAGGTACCTACAAGGGACACTTAGGTATGGTTTGTGGTATCCTAAACAAGGGGATTTTATCTTGGAAGCATACACTGATGTTGATTGGGCAGGTTGCATTGATGATCGAAAGAGAACAAGTGGTGGTGCATTCTTTCTAGGTGACCGGTTAGTCTCATGGCATAGCAAGAAGCAGGAATCAATCTCTCTATCTACTATTGAAGTTGAATATATTGCTACCGCTACATGTTGCTCTTAGTTGCTTTGGATGAAGAAGACTCTCAAAGAAATACAGGTGGACATCACTAATCCTATTCTCATCCGGTGAGACAATTTGAGTGCAATCAACATAGCAAAGAATCCAATCATGCATTCCAGAACAAAGCACATTGCTATCAAGTATCACTTTCTCAGAGAAAAGGTTGAAGGATAGGAGGTAAGGATGGATTATGTTCCTACTAGCGAACAAGTAGCAAACATTTTCACCAAACCATTATCGGTAAGAACTTTTGAGTACCTCCGACACAAGTTGGGAGTTCTGCAATCTGTCTAGGAAGGCTTTATGTGGTTAAGGGGGAGCTTGGTACGGTTCAAAGGGGGAGTGCATAGTACCCTTTGTCATTGTGTCAAAGGGGGAGAAATGTACTAGTATAGAGTGTCTTGCGAGAATTTGACATCAATACCAAAGGGGGATATTGTTGGCATTTTGGCATTAAGTTGTCATTGATGTCAACCAGCATGATGGGTATTCACATGAATGTGAGAAAACAAAATGAAGGCTTACCGGTAAGGCATAAACTGGTCTAAAGGATAATTGCTTGTTTATGATGAAGAGGCAGAATGGTAAGAGTTGTCATAAACTACTGGAGGGGAAGATGTGTTATTGATATAGTGTGCACTACCAGTTAGTAGAATAAGAAGACCTTACCGATAAAGGAGTGTATCGGTATGAGTTTGTTGAATGATCAAGTCTGAACCGACTTTGTGATGGTGAGAAGAGTGATTGACCATGGTGATGTCATGTGGAGCCAAGATGGAAAATAGGCAGAGGGTGGTAAAACCATCTTCGACACGATTGGTGAAACTGTCTGTCAATATAAATGAAACAGCCACAAATCACAGGATTGTATCTGACCGTTGCGGCTTGAGGAAGAAACAATGACAGAGGAAGATCAGGGAGTAGTTGGCACTTGGATCAATGCAAAGGAAAACCAATTCAGGAAGACCTCAAAAAGGAAATAGCTGAAGCATTTTGTGTCAACGGATTTCAATGCAGGAGATCTTATTTGAGATTGCTATTTTTCAGGAAATTTGCGTTGGATAATGGAAACCATGTATAGATGCATCCTTGAAGGATAGGTGATCGATCCAAGGTAGGCTGGATTGGATCTCATGAATATTTTGTTGGGAAGAGGAAACTCTAATCGCTTTGAAGTTTGAATTGCTTTTTGGTGGGAAATCATGGGAAAAAAAAGAGGAGAGCTTGAATCAGAGCTAGTGGATGCTATAGAGAAGTGGAAGAGAAAAGAGTGAGAGAGTTAGTAAAAGAAAGGAATTGCAAGCCTCGAAAACATTTCTAAGAAAGTTGCAGTGTATGTTAGCAAGCATACCGGTGAGAGGGTTCTACTGGCATAATTATAGTTTTGCATTTGAGCCTAACCGGCAAGGTGTGGTAGAGCAGGTAGCATCCAAGTGTAACACAGAGAGTTGAGAGACTGTGTGAGAGAGGGAGAGAAAGATAAAAGAGGTCGAGTATCAAAGAAAGTAATCTCACAACCGGTAGTGTGAGATTTAGTAGAGGAGAAAAGACTGTCAACCGGCAGTGAGTTATTCGATCAAAGAGTTGCAGAATTCATTTGCAACAAGAAGCCTTAATTGTATTCAATTCTTATTTCAATATACATCACCAAGTTGAAGCTTGGTGCAGGGGTTGGTGCTCTAAATCTTTGTAATTCAGTGTTTTACCTGTGAGGCTGGATTGGAGCAGTAGTCTCTGATAGCTTTTCTCACCAAGGTTTTTTCCCACTTTGGGTTTTCCTCGTAAATCTGGTGTTGAGAGCTACATTTATGTGAATGATCTCTTTGGCTTTCTTTCTTGTTCTACTGGTTTGATTGTTTAGTGTTTAAGTGAATAACTGATATTCTGAAGTTTATTTGAAAGTCAAAAAAATTAGGAACCACTGATTCATCCCCCTCTCAATGGTACTCTCTATTCAACACCTATTTCTTATGTGGAGTCATTTTGAATTCTGAGGAAACAAAACAAAAACACAAAACTCAAAGTAAAAGATATAAATATTTTCAGATCCAGTTGTCCAAAAGATCATAACAGAGAGCAAATTAGTGTTTTATCTGGGCTATAGAGTCTATTTTCCCTGAACTTTAATAGCTTCACAATCATTCATGGATACAAATTCTTTACATCCATATCCAATAGTTCATACCATGAATCATACTCACAGATTCTCCACCATTTTATCACCCTCTGCAACACCTAGCAGGAATTTAATCTTCTCCTTGAAAAGAACCCTACCTAAGTGAATACACATTCACATATGATTGTGAAGGAAATTCCCATTTATCCTTAGTAAATAGAAATCATGAAAAGCAACAAAATGTACAGAGAGACAAAACATAATATAAGTTTCATTAATTCAAAATTGTGAACACACAATTCAGGAAGATCAGTTGCATTTATATCCCAAAACAACATCTCAAAATATATATCAATCTGCCATGAAATTTCAGAACCCTTTGTCAGTTAGCCATGATTACCTTTATAGATAAAGGAGAAAACAAGCTTCAGGCTAATGATAGGTGTCAAAACCATATTACAATGTTTGAGAATATGTTGAAGTTTTTTATCCAAAACTAATAGTGCCACATCATAACAACACAAGGGGTCAACCTCTAACTGAATATGCAACCGCTTGCTCTAAATGATCTTCAATCCTAATCAAGATCTAGCTCTTCAAACATCCTTAACTGAACAGTGCTTTTCATGCTAGTTGTGGACTGCAAAACCAGTTGGTCATTCCACATCTCTGATTAGTTGTACATGGTTAGGGGCTTCCCAGCACTTATCATCTATAACAACCCTTAAACTCGGGGCAAACTTAGAGTAAGATACTTCAGTTGCAATTAGTTTATCTATAGCCAAATAGTATACGAGTTAATTTATATAATTATTTTCCATTACCCTTAGAATAGTGATTTTAATCACCCCTTCATATTCTTTTCTCCATTCATCAAAATATTTTAACTCTGAATTTTCATTGTGAAGGCGAGGAATAGTCCAATTCTTCAATTCATTAAAGTTTTGTATCCTCTCCTTAATGACCCCATTTTTCTCTTCCAATAAGTGGATTTCACTAACTAACAACCCATATTCTCTACAAAAATCTGATAAGGGTTGAGGTAGCTTGGACATGTATTGAACTCCAACACTCAAATCCTTAATCTTTGGTCCTAAGGTTCTCCAACCTTAAAAAAATTCCTTCAATTCAGCCAAAAAATTAGAACATTGAAGAACTACCTCGGAGGGAATGAAAAATGACTTACAAACATCCTATATTTTACTTATGATTGTTCTCAGCAAATGAGATAGAGTGCCCTTAACCACTGTTAATACCTTATCCTTCACTAGTGACTCCATTGTTACAATCTGTTGATCCTTACCTGTAATTGTTGCTGAAGGTCAATCATCTTTTTTTCTAAGGCTTGTATCTTCTTGTTACTTCTTGATAATTCTCTATGTGCTATCATTGAAGGAGATACTTATATCCTATTCTCTAATTCCTTTATGAGCTGATCATTCTCCATCCTCATCTTAGTATAGTTCTCATGTATTTCTATCCTTTCTTGCAAGTAAATTGTCTTTTCTTTTTCCTGCAATTTGGCCACATCCAAGGCAAACATGATAGAGTGCATTGACAGAGTTTCTGCTTCCATTGCTAAATTATCCTTTAGTGTCCTGATGATAGCACCATCCCCTATTTTCTCCTCTACAACAATTAAAAGTCTGGGCTTATTTTTACTTAAGGCCTTTGCCCATTGTGCTAATACTTGGATGGTAGGATGATAACTAGATCTAGTATATCGTCCTTCCTTTTCAAACTCTATGGCAAACATAGGATCTGGTTGTTGTCTTACTTGATCCAACAAAAACATTATCTACAAATTCCAACCCGATATAAGCAACATCACATTGTCCTTCACTACTTCTCTAGCCTCATCGGGAGTAACATGATCTAGATTAAGATCTTTGTAAGACTAAATTTCTGGGACACCTTCAAGTGGACATACCACTTGTAAGCACAAAGCTTTGAACTCAAGGGTTTTAACAAAATTATCACCAGAAATAAACAAATGAGAAGGAATTGCTCACTCATCTTCACACTCCTCAAGTGGAACAGGTTGACCGAATGCACTCCTAGTTTTAGGCTCTTCTACTATATACACTTCCCTTGGAGGCGAAGCAAGAATCTTCTCAACCTCTTCATCAATAGGCTCCCTCTCAATTTGGCCTTCTACATCTCCTTCTTTTAGTTTTGGTTCTATTTGATGTTGCTTTGGAACATATTGTGGAATATATTCTCTTGTCCCTTCATAGGTCATGTCATCCTTGATAT
The DNA here is from genome assembly GCF_030272615.1 of Cryptomeria japonica. Lineage (NCBI taxonomy): Eukaryota > Viridiplantae > Streptophyta > Pinopsida > Cupressales > Cupressaceae > Cryptomeria > Cryptomeria japonica. The sequence continues at coordinate 474,058,518 of NC_081410.1, forward strand.
CATATGTTCCAGTGAAAATGGACTCAAAGTCACAAACATCCTCTCAATCCTTAATGCTAGCTTCACTTCCTTGGAGAAATAACCTTGAAAATATGGAAAATTGGCTTTTGTCTCACTCTCCAATCTTACAAGAACTAACCACTTTTTCCTTCTTTAGAGAACCTGATCTGTGGTTAGGCAATTCCTTATCACATCCTCATGCAAATCCAAATCATGGTTGTATGATCCTCTCTTAATTTTATTCCTCATCTAGTCTATAAATGTTTTAGGGTCAAAGCTCCTCCTTTTGGCATACCTTAATGCATACCTTTTCACCAAATAATTTTGCAGCTTGTTAACAACCTCTTTTCCTATGGTGAGTTCACCAAACCTTGTGGATTGGGGATTCAAAGATCCCTTTCTCTACTCTCCTAAATGAAGCTTTTGAGTCCACAACATTTGCCACATGATTTCAAGAAAATCCGAATCTGTGAGAAATATAAATGGTCAATTAGTGAGGAGGTTGAGGGTATCAATAAACCCTTATTATTATATGGTCTAAGAAGAGGAAAACATCTAAAAAAGTTGAATCTCCCCTGCTCATCCATCCAATTTTACTTTGGCCTCAAGAAATCCATTACCTTGGCAGGAATTCTATCTACTACTCTTCCAAGCCATGACATAATTTTCATTATAGAGTGTTGATGATATGTCACATAATCAATAGCCTCACATGTCCTATCCTAAATATGACACCATCTCTATACTGGGAAAGGTATGGAATTCTTGTCAAAGAATTTGAGTTCAAGACTTGAGCTCCATTCATATTTGTACTGAAAGGAATCAAATGAGACAACATGAAAAGTGCTTCATTTCTATTGTCATGGGGTTATTTGTTGTGTGAACTATCCCTTCATGAATCTTTCTAGAAATATATGCAGCATAATTGAATTCTAAATTTACATATTTGTGTTGAATCTTCATCCTCATCAACATCATTCCTATTGCCATCTTTACCTCTACATCCTTCCCCAATATTTGACATAGAAAAAATAGGTCTTAATAAATTACTTCTCAAATGATTCAATAGGGAAAGGCTCTTTATCAAATGGGAGAATTGGGGCTATATCACCCTGCCAATCTCTCTTTCTAAATGAATGAACCTCCTTATCCTTGTAATTCTTCTTTCTCTTCTGATACTTAGCTTCAAATTTCTCCAAATCAATATCAACAATTGCACACCTAGTTAAACCAAAGCAGTTGACAATCTCCATTGGGGTTATATCAACCAAAACTGTACCCTCAACAGTCCTTACTATCTTAGAAGAAGGGTCATACATTGTTGCCAGGTCTCTAAACAAATCCACCTCTACAAAGATATCAGGCACAAGTAACTTGGCCACATCAATCCTCCAAGGGTTAGACATAGGAATTGGTTCAATCCTATTGTTATAAAAGTATTGGAACAAACCCCATCCTATCTCTGGAATAATACTAGATATTGCAACAACAACTTGGAGATCTTGTGCATGTTCTGCAGGTTTCTCTTCAAGAACTGCATTCATTTCTATTAAGCTTACGTCGGGCGCTTGAACTTATTTCTTCTTCCTTGGATCTCTAGGCTTTCTCACTTTCAGCTCCTTCTCTTCACTCAATTTTGATACTTCCCCTTTCTTACTGGTCCTCTTTCTTTTCTGTGCTGAAATTGCCTGTGATTGGGACACTTCCCGAGTCTCCTAAGGGTTTTCTAATTTCTTAGGCTCATTTTCTTGAATTATAATAACATGTTCATCTATTTGCTATTTTTTTTTCTCTTATAAGACCTACCTCCTCTTTTTGACATTATAAAAATCCACAGGAAAAGCAGGAACGACTAGAACAACTTATAGCAATACTAAACAAAACAAGCTAGGGCTCACCGTGCACACACAAATTCTACTCAGAACTTGTAGTTTAACCTGACAAATTAGGCAAGTTTAAGAACACTTACCACTTTCAATCCACTCTAAAACATCAAAATTATGCTCCTGGCATGCAAATTTCTACAATTCCCATTCACCAAGGCACTTCACCAACTCACGACCGCAATTCAAAATCCAGGGTTTCAATTGTGAACCAATTTCGTGCAAGTAACCATAAAACCAGTGTATTTGGAAATAAATGTGACAAGGGATTTGAGTGTGTGAATAGTCATGCCTTGATTCAAATTCACAATGTTGATTCTGCCATATAATCAAATCGAATAACTAAGCCAAGGTTGAAAATCCACGTGGAATTTCACTATCAAATTCCAAAGGCACATCCACCTCTTGAAAAGTCACTAAAGCTTACTGCACAACCACTCATCTATTTACCATCCTGAAGGTTCACATACAGGGATGCGGGGTGGATATTTACCAACTCTAATGTTTTCCACAAATTTGCCCCCTTACTTGACTTCCATAAGGTTCTATCATGGGAACACGGAACAAAATATCCTCACTAAGCCTCAAACATTTAGGTTTATTCTATGAGCCTGCTCGAGTCACCTTTTATTATCAAACTATATTGTGGGGCATGGGATAACATTATTTGTGTCTCCACTCACCCATATGCTTAGAAAGGAAATTAGAAAGTTAACCATGGGGGCACGGGATCTTCATCACTTCATGAGCACATAGACTGCATGCTCATGGTGATTATATTTTGGTGGACTTAAAAACTATAGAGCAATGGGATAATCCTTTGTGAAGCTAACAAAAGTTACTCACAATTGAGATGCTAAATCTAAGAAACAAAAGGAAAATCTGCGGGGACGTGGGGCTTGAACCAAGCGCACCAAAATATAGCACTTGCAACTTACAACGAGGGTATGAGAGGTCGTTAGGGTCCTAAAGCTGAGAGAACAACACATAAGGAAATCCAACAACCAATAAAACATTGGCCAACAAAAGACTCAATGCGAGATTAAAAGAAATCAACCCAAACCAATGACTAAAAAGAGATGACAAATTTTGAAACTTCCCCAGGAAAGGATGCAAAACTTTGCAGCCCTAACAAGAACATTGTATGATCCTAATGGTTCATATAGTGTCCTAAGGGGTCATATGGTGTCATTAGGGGTCATATGGGGTCCTAAGGGGTCACACATGGTGTTAGAACACTGTATGACCCCTTACGACACCATATAAACTATTAGGACATCATATGGTCCTAATGGTTCATATAGTATCCTAAGGGGTCATTTGGTGTCGTTAGGGGTCATATGGGGTCCAAAGGGGTCATTTGGTGTCGTTAGGGTTCATATGGGGTCGTAAGGGGTCATACATGGTGTTAGAACACCGTATGACCCCTTAGGACACCATATGAACCATTAGGACATCATATGGTCCTAATGGTTATGGTGTCCTAAGAGGTCATATGGGGTCCTAAGGGGTCACACATGGTGTTAGAAGACCATATGACCCCTTAGGACACCATATGAATCATTACGACATCGTATGGTCCTAATGGTTCATATAGTGTCCTAAGGGGTCATATGGTGTCGTTAGGGATCATATGGGGTCCTAAGGGGTCACGCATGGTCTTAGAACACCGTATGACCCCTTATGACATCATATTGTCCTAAGGGTTCATATGGTGTCCTAAGGGGTCATGTTGTGTATTAGGATGTTAAAAGGGGTCATAGAGGTTCTAATTTTTCTAATGTTTTAATTTATTATCTAAGTTTTCTATTTTTTTCTAAGCTTTAATTTATTATTTAATTTTTTTAACGTTTTAATTTATTATCTAAGTTTTCTAGCATTTTCTAAGTTTTAATTTTGCTAACGTTTTTCTAAGTTTTCTAAGTTTTTCCTAACATTTTTTTTAAATGCTGAGAAAAATAATAAATATACAATTATTTAATTAAATAAACAAATTAACAAATGAAAACTATTTTATTTACTATCATTTAAAATAAATTTAACAAAAAAATAAAAAATAAAAAATAAATAACTTTATTAAACAAGAAAAAGGGTAATTTTGTGCACCTGGAACAATGTAGGTCGAATGGCGACTATTGAGGAGCGTTGACTAGTGCTGATGGGACTCACTGATAAAATCTCCACGTAGGGTTTTCTCAAACCACCTCAGTGGAGCCCAAATGACAAGTCAAAAATGACATTTCAACTATCATTTTTGGTTTATATCGACAGTTAAAAAAAAGTCAGTCATTAGGGGTTCGCTCGAAGGGGGGTTCAAGTGAACCCTTTAAATAATAATTTTTATTGGGTTCGAGTGAACCCATTTTTGAATTAGGGTTCACTCGAACCATACCCCCATCAGTAGGTTCTCTCAAACCTATAGGGTTAGTACGAGCGAACATGGGTAGTTCGTACGAACCTGTGTAAAAAAAAAATTCCCACACCCATGAATTTCTTTCGCGGGTAAAAGTAGGAACGATTAATGTGGTTTCACCCCTTGTTGACAATAGTTTTTGGCATGCTTGATGGGACAATTATTTGTAAATATTCAAAGAAAATCCATTCATAAGATAGTTCCAATTCAAGCCATCAGTCATACCACAATTTTTGGCATGTTCGATGAGATAGTGAACTGAATTTCAATTCACTAAAATGTCCATATTTGTTGTTGTCCTAGTGTGAGCAATTATTTTCCAGCCTTCAAGGAGGAGAAACTTTCACACCTAATGACTTTGTGTTCAAATCTACTTATTCAAGCAGTCTAAGTGTTAGTATGATTCGAAGCTATTCTATTTATCCATGCCTTTTGAATGAGTAAAGATGTCAAGTTTTCATGGACAATATTATCCACCTCCATATTATGAAGATGTTGTCCATGAGGCTCCTTATAAGCCATATCAATGTAACCACAATGTTGGTTTTAGACCAAATAGCCCTGTTATAGAAAGTAATCAACAACCTTATTATACCTACCTCCCACCCACCCCTGCTCAAGCCCCTTGGCAACCTGAATATGAGAGTACTCAGCTTCATAGTATTGATTCAATGAGCCTAAAATACATGGCCTCATACTTTCAACCAATTTTATGAGATTGAGAGACAATGAGAATTTGTGTTGCAATAGAATAAGTGATCTTATCAAGCCTATCTACATGAGCAGAATTTGGAGGATCAAAGGAGGCAATATGAAGAGATTATTGCAAGGGCGATAGCTACAAAAGAAGAACAAATGAAGTTCCTACTTGCTAAAGTTCAGAAGCAACAAGCTCAATCAACTCCTTGCATCCCAAGTTTAAACAACCATCATTTAAAGCTACAAACTAGCCTATGAAAGAAGAGGTTCGTGAATATAAATTTCCAAGTTAAATCAGTCCTGAACCAGTTGATAACAACCTTCCCAAGAGGTTTCCATATCTCAAGAAGTTTTATAATTCCTCTAGATCCCTTTGCAAATAAATCTTATTGTCCTAGTATCATTTGTCTTTGTCTAGGAGGTCCTATTGTTTATCAAAATAGCTAGTTTGTTGAACAAAAGGAAGAGATTTTTGAGGAAGAAACAAAGTTGTTTGTTGTTAATACACCTGCAAATGAAGTAGAAATAGAAGAATCATATTTATTGTAGGAAAATGGTAACTATGATCATCTAGAATAGTAGGTTAAAGATCAAGAAACATGTGTTGGTGATAAGTTTCTTACTATTTTTCCTGGCTATATTTAACAAGGGGATGAAATGGTGCTTGATTTGTTTAATGAGCTTCCTTTGTATGTTGTTAATGATGAAGAGGATGTATCCACACAAACATCAACTGTGAGTTTGGGACAACATCATAATGCAAATCATGTTGACAAGGTCCTAGCTCATCAAAATGTTAGTGAGGATAGCCTGATTTTGCAAAAGAAGAAGATTGAGATGCATGAAAGTTTTAGTCAAGCTGAAGTTCGGGAGCTGTTTTCTCAAAAAAAAGAGTTGGTTTATCAAAGTAAAAGCTTAGATATGTGTAATATTCAATAAAGTAATCAAGAGGTTAAATTAGAACACATTTTGCTTGAAGAAGTTGATCATGGAGAAAGCATGTTTAGTGTCATAATAGAGTATTTTAGCTCTAACCTTGATGTTGAATTAACACTTCATAGATGTGAAGATTTTGAACAAGATCTCTTATCATTTTTTGAAGCCAACTCAAATAAGGATAAAATTAGTCCTGGTGTGCAAAGAAGTAAAGAAGATATGGATGAAGACTCTTTTGGAGATGATTTGGAAGGTTTTTGTTCAAGTTTTAACATCAAATTAACATATTTAAAAGAGGTAATCCATGAACAACATGAAGTTCCTGATATCATGTCTCAAAATGGGGTATCAGAGATATGTCACATCAGCATGAAGGAGAAGATCTCAAGTATATTCAGTGAGTTAAAACAAAGGAAGCAGACACCATTCCATTTGAACTTGATGAAGAGGTTGTTTCCAACCAGCAAGTTGGCATTAAAGAGCCAGTCTATTGGCAAAACATCAACATAGAAGATTCAAATTTTATCTTCTTAAGAGGTTGCCCAATTAGATTCCTATCAAGAGTTAAATCCACCAAAGAAGTATCATCCATGCTTACACCAAAGCATGAGATTGTTGGAGCAAAAGAACAAAGCCAACTCACCGATGTACTCCAAGGCAGAAGTGTGCATGCACAACTAGATGGCGTAGGTGGATTTGTTTATATTTTTGAAGGAATTTTGTAGTTCTTTGTTGGACTTTTATCCATTATATATTTCTTTTTTGCTGCCCAAGATCATCTGAAGCATTGTAAGTTAAGAAGAAAGGGGAGCTATTTTAGACAACCAGTGAATGGTTTTGTTTGTATTGATGTTTTCTTAGTTAGTTTAGGAGTAGATTGGTTTTTCTTTCCAAAAAGGTGCTATAACATCTTGTTTTAGTCATATTTTGAGTTTCTCCAAGTGCGTTGACACATGTTAGTCTAGTTTGTTTTCCTGCAAGTGCTTGAGCACAAGTATTTTTAGTCAGTTCTTAGTTTTTCTAAGTAGTTTTTGGTCATGTTTGAGTTTAGTCCTATCTAGTCTGGGTTCTTGGTGTTGTTCCATGTTTCTAAGAAACAAGGGTTTTGTATGTTCAAGTCTGATTTATGAGTTCTTAAGTCTTTGTGCCTAATGGATCACAAAGGTTATTGGTCTTATTTTGTTTAGCAAGCAAAAACCCCTCTTGAGCTGCTAGAAATGCTTATATTTTTCATGTCATCCTTGAAGCCATCAATTACAACTGATCTAAGAGATCATCAATGGTTTTAACCTCCCTGCATAATTCCTAAACCCTAACCCCTTGAGACATTTTTTGCCTTAACCATTGTAGCCTTATTCTATTTTTTTGTTGACCGGCTTGGGCAAACATTTCACTTAAGTGTCATCGGTTGGAGGGGGACTTATGTTTTATTTTATCGGCCCCTTTCTATCTACTACTAATGATCAGTTGTTGGATCACATCTTCACAATGGTTAGGGTTAACCACCAGTTTGCCTTGTGATCTTGTGATGGGTCATTGGCGATTACTGGGAAATGTCGGGGCCTAGGGTTTGCATCAATCAGTGATGTGGATTATCTCAACCTGTGAACCCGTGAGATCCTACCACGTGTTCAGTTTGGTAAGTGAATGTGGGGCTCAATTAGGTGGTGGGGCCAACAGACTTCACATGCAATTGTGGTCACCTTATTTCAATTAAGAGAGGATCGACGGTTGTGTTTTATTTTATCATTGAGGATCCTTCTAAGGATTTTTTTGGGGTGCGTCTCAGTCGTTCGTCTGCATGAAAAAGAGAGGATCGGCAGACCATATTCAAATTTGTTGGTGACTGTTGAAATTCAAATAGCACCCATGGTGGTTGTCGACTTAATGGTTGAAAATCAATTTATGACCTGGTCAGTCACCCGATTCTGATCAGATTGCACTCCAACCACTTCCAAGTGCTACAGGATGACATTCACTAGTCCTTCCAACTCTGTAGAGGTTTCCCAAGGTGTTACATGCCTATTTATTGCTCGATGAGACATTTTTCAACCTGATAGAAGACTTTGGATGACATCCAGATGAAGGGCCTCCCTGATTTTCAAGGATTGTTGTTCTTTCCTAGCTTTGCAGAACACTTTTAGACACACAACAATCAGATTTGATCTAATTTATTTTCCTCAGTAACCTAACCCTAGTCAATTAGAATTTTTGAGCCCAATGTAAACCACAGTTATGCCTGAGCTATAAAGGCAAAATTGTAACATATTCTTGTTAGCAGCAACAATGGAGGAAAACTGATAGGGGGGGTGAATGAGTTTTCACCAGATCTACAAACTTAACCACAAGAATAGATCTAGTAAACTACAACAATAACAAAGATAAGAAAATGGATAGCACAACACACAATACCAAGATTTTGACATGGAAAACCCGGTTAAGGGAAAAACCACAGTGGAAACCTACCCACAATAAGATGATACTCTGCAGTAGTATGTGAAAATATTACAATGGGGAATGCACGTGCATTTAGGCACACTTCCTAGAGCTCACTACTCAAAAGATAATGACCCAGAAGGCTACAACCCTCAAGGAAGTATCACTAACTTACAACAAAATTAAGACTACAATCCAGAAGGAATGAACTGAAAGAATAGCATCTCCAAATGCCTGATGATAGTTTTGGTTAAGCATAATTATTTGCTCTGCAACACCAATCTCTCCTCAATCACAACATCGAAAGATGAATCCTTATTCGCACATACACCACTCTTTGATAATGCAGACACAGCCTCGATACATAAATTACATGACAGTATCACCTATTTATATAATTCATCAACCCTGACAACAAGGTCGGCTAAACCCTCAACTCACAATTACAAAATTACATCACACGATACAAAGATCAACCACCAGACCAATATAATTATATACATGACAAAAAATGGTCCCAAACCAAATATCCAAATGCTCATCACCACCAGTAATCATGCCAATATCAACCACAACATGCTACACCACCAAGAATCCCGCATAACATAAAGAAAATCATTGGTTCAATAAAATCATCAAGAACTCATACAATGATCAATGTGGATCACCAAAAAAATAGGAAACAATTAGGAAACACCAAGCATGTTATAATCATCAGTAATAGCTGCACCAACACCACTTATTAAATCTTCATCAATCAACATCTAAAACTCAAGAACACACAAAGAGCAGCATTTGTTACGAAGAAAAGATAACTTGCAATGCACAGAATCATGAACCATCTGAAAAGAAGATACACAAGACCATCCCAAACAATCTCCCAAAATCTCAGCACAAGATTTTATCACACCAAAATATACAAGAGGAAATACTAAACTCTGCAAAGCACTAATCAGAAAAACAAATTGCAAACTCAGATCATATGATATGACAATTTAGCTTCTCAGATCACCAAGACCAATACAAAAGAATATAATGATACTAAAAATACTCCATACACCAAATGATGATCCCAATAAACCAATCTGCAATCACCAGAACAAGAATATGTTGGCATCAATGACAACAACATATCCTAGTAGCAACAATGTCCAACAATATCACACTTTGGCATTGATGGAAACATGTGAATGTGAAAAACAATCAATGCAAAGAAAGAAAACATCTCCAACAAAATCCCCCTAAGATCAAGAAGATAAAATAGTTTTTCACATGCTTCTCTCACCCTTTGAGAGCAATGCCAAATATCCCAAAACAGAGAATCAAACTCACTCCCTCATAATAGAAAACATGAATCTCTCCCCCATACTACTCCATCAAAGGAGAAACACCAACTCATCAATCTAGATAGAAAGATAAGGCTTTGAAATCCTCCATATTGATGCAACTCAATGCATCTAGTTCCAATCAAGAGGGGTGGATACCCCTAACTTGTCTCTCAAATAGACAAATGTATCTGCAAGAAAAGGCTTAGTGAAAATATTAGAAATTTGTTCCTTTGTAGATACATACTCCAGCTTCACTTCCTCTTCATTGACTTTTTCTCTCAAGTAATGATATTTGATTGACACATGTTTAGTCTTTGAATGTTGCACTGGAATTATCATAGTATATGACGGCAGGCTCATCATAGATAACTCTGATATCCTTCAAGATTTGCTTCATCCAAACTACCGGAGTGCAGCTACCAACACCAGCAATATACTCAGCTTCAATACTAGATAAGGAGATTGAATCTTGTTTCTTACTTTCCCATGAAACCAATTTCTTACCCAAAAAGAATGTTCCACCAATGGTTCTCTTTTGGTCATCAACATCAGTGTAAGCACATAACATGAAATCATCATTCTCCAGATACCACAAACCATAATCCACAATCCCCTTCAAGTATCTAAATATCCTCTTAACAACAATGACATGACTCTCTTTCGAATCAGCTAGATATCTAGCAGCCATGTACATAGCATGCATAATGTTCAGCCTAGTCTGAGTAAGATATAGCAATCTACCAACCATTATTAGCTTTCAGAGATTCATCATTCTTAGACAATTTGCAACAAGTCACCATAGGAGTTCCAACCAGTTTGGAGTCATCTAATCCAAACTTGTTTAGTAGTTCCTTCACATATTTAGTTTGAGATATAAAAATACCTTTTCCAGTCTGTTAAATCTACAAACCTAAGAAAAATTTCATCTCTCCTATCATAGACATCTCAAATTTTTTTTGCATATCACCCGCAAACTTCATGCTCAAGTCATCATCTCCTCCAAAGACAATATCATCAACAAAGACTTCAACAATTAAGATGATATCATTCACAATATTAAAATATAGATTACTATCAGTAGTCCCTTTATTAAATCCCAATTTCAGCAAGTGCTTATCCAATCTAGCATACCAAGCACTAGGGGCTTGTTTCAATCCATAAAGAAATTTTTTTAGTTTACATACCATGTCACCATCTGATAGTGAAAATCCATCAAGTTTCTCAATGTAAACTTCTTCCTCAAGATCACCATTCAAAAAGGCAGATTTGACATCCATCTGATACACTTTGAAATCTTTATAGGTAGCATATGCAAGCAATAGTCTAACAGCTTCAAGTATGGCTACCAAAACAAAAGTATCCTCATAATCAAATCCTTCTTTCTATGAATATCCTTCGCATACCAGTCTTGCTTTATTTCTGTCAACTTCGTCGACTTCATTCAATTTATCCCTGAATACCCATTTAGTACCAATAACATTATTTCTTTAGGTCTAGGCACAAGCTCCCATGTGTTATTCTTTTCAATTTGATCTAATTCTTCTTCCATAGCTCTCATCCAATTTTCATATTTACAAGCCTCAACAACATCTTTAGGTTCATCTTTAAAAATCAAACATACCTCTTCAGCAGCTAGCCTTCTTCTAGTCATCATACATTTATTTTTTTCACCAATAATCTAATTTTCAGAATGACTCAATCTTACATACCTCAGAGTCTTTTGATTGGTCCTATTTTCAAGTTCTTGTACCTCTCCACCAGCAGAAGTAACATCCAGATTAACTATCTCTACCGGATCATTTTGCTTTGATTCTTTAGTCTAAATAGGCATTATAATAGCATGTTGACCATCATCATATCCACATGCTCTGATCTCTTTTCCAAGGTTCTCATCAACCTTCACATTTTCACTTTCTACTATCTTTCTCAGTCTCTTATTGTAGCACTAGTAGGCTTTGCTCTTTATTGACTATCCCAAGAAAATTCCTTCATCACTTCTTGCATCAAAGTTTCCTATGTTGTCATCTCTCTTGATATAAAATTTGCTACCAAAAATTATGAAATATCTCACAGTAGGAACATGACCAAACCATAGCTCATAAGGAGTCTTACCAGTATCACCTTTAATATGAACTTAGTTGAATGTGTAAATAGGAGCGCTAATAGCTTCTCTCCAATAGATCTTCGAAACATTCCCTTCAATCAAAATAGTCCTTATAGCATCCAAAACAGTCTTGTTCTTCCTTTCAACGACTCCATTTTGCTGAGGGGTTCTAGGAGCAGATAATTGTCTTCTAATCCCATGCTTCTCACAGAATGAATCAAATTCACCAAAACAAAATTCTCCACCTCTGTCAGATCTTAGAAATTTCACCTTCAATCTTAATTCAGTCTCAACCTTTGCTTTGAATAGATCTTGAACTTGTCTAATGCTTTAGATTTCTCCTTCAAAAAGACAACCCACACCATTCTAGAATAATCATCAATTAGCAACATAAAATATCTATCGCCCTACACACTTCTAACATTTGTAGGTCCACATAGATCAATATGCACAAGATCTATCAATCTATCATATGTATACTGCTTTTTCTCGAAATAAATTCTTGTTTCCTTACCCAATTGACATTCTTTACATACCTGATTAGCAGGCTTAACAATCATAGGCAAATCTCTAATACCTTGAATAGAACTGATCTTAATCATTGAATCAAAATTAAAATGACACATTATCCATGCCACAACCAACTTTCATCAATCTAAGCAATCAAGCAACTTTTCTCATCAACATTTAAATGAATGATATTACCTTCAGTATTAGTTCCAGATGTAATTTCTATACCAGAGGCATTTAGGATCTTACATTTACCATTCTTGAATTTCAAATCACAAACTTTGTCAACTATCTTTCTAACACTTAAAAGATTATGCTTCAAACCTTCAACATACAAGACATCATCAGTATTATGTTTACCATCAAAAGAAATAGAACCTCTACCATGGATCACACAAGCTTTGTCATCTCTAAATCTCACTATTCCACCATTGTACCTTTCCATACTCATAAATTTTCTTTTAACACCAGTCATGTGATATGAACAACCATTTTCAATCATCCATTCAACTTTAGCAGCTAAACATTTCTCCTCAATAGTTGCAGGTAGTGGAATCATTAGGTACGGGTCCATCTTCTTTAATGTCAAGAAACACAACTTCATCTCCTTCTGATTCTTCATCTGTAACACATTCATCAGAAGCATAATAACAATTCTTCCAATTCCTATACTGTTGATTAGACTTGTAAGGCTTATCATACTTCTCATGCTTCTCATATCTAACATTTCTATCATGCTTATCAAATTTGTCATGCCCATCATATTTAGCCATTCTCTCTAGGCATCTAGAAGCAAAATGTCCTACCTTATTGCAAGAGAAAAATTTCAAATGAAATATTCTATCATACTTACCAACTCCTTTATGCAATCTTCGGGCAACCAATGCTTCAAGCTCATCCAGTTCTCTTTCTTGCTCTTTCGTCTCTCTCCTTTATCTTTCTTATCTAGATATTTTGCATTCTTTAGGATCATACTTCTGCTTATTGGATACAGATGCTCTAAATGTTGTCTCAGACTTTCCATGTGATTCACCAAACTCGCTCAGCTCAAATGTAGCAATCTTTCCAACCAGAATATCTCTTATTACAATAGTCACACTCTAGATCTCATCAATAGCAGCTACCTTATGTTTATAAGCAGGAGGCAAAGTTCTCATCTTCTTCAAGGGTTCCACCGACACATCTGATACCTAGGAAAAGTATATTCACCTTAGCCATAAAGGTATTTATGTTCTCATCTTCTCCCATCTCCAGCATTTCATATTTCCCTTTCAAACTCTGCAACTTAGCAACTTTCACTTATTTATCTCCTTCATACAAGGTCTCAAGCTTCTCCCAGATCTCATGTGCAGTCTGAAGTCCATTAACATTTGTCATCTCTAAATCAGTCAAGGCACTTAGTAATACTTCCTTCACTCTGATGTTATGTTCATCTTCCTTGATCTCATCAGTAGTAACCGGTCCATTCGAAGGATCAGAACAGGCATTCTTTGTAATCTTCCAGTAATCTTCTCCAAGACATCTCAAGTGCACTTCCATCTGGTTCTTCCATATACCATAGTTACTACCATCAAATATCAAACTATCCTTCTTAAAGATAACACATCCAGTTCCAGTTGTCATCCCGAATCTCCTCAACAATTTAAGGTTCTTCTGGAGGATCTAGCTCTGATACCAATTATTAGTAGCAATAATGGAGGGAAACTGAGAGGTGGGGTGAATCAGTTTTCACCGGATCTACAAACTTAACCAGATGAACAAATTTGATAAACTATAAAAATAAAAAACATAAGAAAATTGATAGAACAACACACAACACCAAGATTTTGACATGGAAAACCCAGTTAAGGAAAAAACCATGGTGGGAGCCTACCCACAATAAGATGATACTCTGCAGTAGTATGTGAAAATATTCCAATGGGGAATGCACGTGCATTTAAGCACACTACCTAGAGATTACTACTAAAAATATAATGACCCTGAAGGCTACAACCCTCAGGAAAGTATCACTAACTTACAACAAGATTCAGACTACAATCCGGAAGGAATTAACTAAAAGAATAGCATCTCCAAATCCCTGATGACAGTTCTGGTTAAGCATAATTGTCTGCTCTGTAACACCAATCTCTCCTCAATCACAACACCAAAAGATGAATCCTTATTTGCACATACACCACTCTCTGATAATGCAGACACAAACTCGATACATAAATTACATGACAATATCACCTATTTATACAATTCATCAACCTTGACAACAAGGTCGGCTAAATCCTCAACTCACAATTACAAAATTGCATCACACGATACAAAGATTGACCATCAGACCAATATAATGATATACATGACATAACATGGTCCTAAATCAAATATCCAAATTCTCATCACCACCAGTAATCATGCCAAGATCAACCGCAACACGCTACACCACCAAGAAAACCGCATAACACGAAGAACATCACCGGTTCAAAAAAATCACCAAGAACTCACACAACGATCAATGTGGATCACCAAAACAAATAGGAAACAATTAGGAAACACCATCAAGCATGTTAGAATCATCAGTAATAGTTACACCAACACCACTTATCAAATCTTCATCGATCAACATCTGAAACTCAAGAACACACAAACAACAACAACTGTTATGAAGAAAGGATAACTTGTGGAGCACCAAATCATGAACCATCTGAAATGAAGATACACAAGACCATCCCAAATAATCTCTCAAAATCTCAACACAAGATCTAATCACATCAGAATATACTGGAGGAAATATTGAACTCTGCAAATCACTAATCAGAAAAATAAACTGCAAAACTAGATCATATGATATGATCAATTTAGCTTCTTGGATCACCAAGACCAATACAGAAGAATATAATGACACTATAAATACTCCATACACCAAACCATGATCCCAATAAACCAATCTTCAATCACCAGAACAATAATATGTTGACATCAATGACAACAACATATCCTAGCAGTAGCAATGTCCAACAATTCTAAGGAGTTCTTGCTTTTTCTATGTATGTGCAGCAGTGAAATTAGTCTTGTAACTCAAATTTTTTTAGTTCTTTGGAGTATTTTCATTAAATGTAATCAAATTCTTCTAAAAAATCAATGAAAGGTATTGTTGTTCCTGCTCACATTTCTTGTCCTCTCCTTGTCCATGTATGTTATGTTGAATATTCATTGAGAATGGTCATAAAATCTTTTGTTAATCAATACATATTTACAAGGTTTTGGCAAGAAAACCTTTTATTAGATTAGGTTGTATGTTGTGTCAATATTTTGTTTCAGCTAGTATAATTGTATGATTCATATTATCTTTTTTGAAAACTAAAAGGAAAGGCCTCCATATGATATGTTTATGATTGGCATAGGTACAGTGAGTTTTGAACATAATTGGTTTCTTTGTTGAGTCAGTTGTAATCACCAAAAGTCGATTTAAACAAAATATATTGATGCATCACCTCCAAATTAGTGTAGATCCTCATTCTTAAAGTGTCTTTTCTTCTCTTTTCCTTGTCAAAAGTCAGTAGTCTTAGAGAGTTTCAAAGGGAACCAACCCTCTCTAGAGGTCTACTTTCATTATAGGGTATTCAAAACTTGAAAGTAGTCCCATGTGTCACAGGTTAGCTGAGTCTAGGTTTGGCTAGGGCACAAACCTTGGTGACAACAAGTAAACAAGATAAAAAATGGGCAATAATTCTACGATAAAAGTATTTGGATTTCCAAGGTAAGGAGTAGATCCTCACCATTAAAAATTTGTCGAAAGGGTCAACTATTTGAAATTTCATGATCTCTTGTAGATTGGTTATAATAGATCATTTGACATGTAAACTTGGCAATTAAGAGTTGGCATACTTTTGCCATGATTTATAGGAGTTTTTTTTTTATCTTAAGAAGGATGTCAGATTGGGAGAATTAAAAAAACAATTAGTGAAGACTAATGGGGCTCTAAGGTTGTAGATTATTTGGAAAGGGATGTGGTGGGTGGACAAGAAATTTGGATATGGAAATCAATAGACAATCTAAATCTGAGCAAAGAGAAGTAGTATTAATTCAAGGAGATTATTAAGGATGTGAAGGTTCCATTAACAGGTGAAAAAGATGAATTAATCTAGTATGGATCGAAACAAGGAAAATACTTTGTCAAGATTGGTTATAAACTGTTAGAGTCTGCCTAGGAAGAATATGGATGGTCGAATCAGTTATACTGGAACAAGAGTTGGCTCCCATAAGTGTGATCATTTACTTGGCTTAGATTCACATGATGCATATTTATAGGGGAACGGCTTAAAAGGGCTCTTTGGGTGCATGTTGTGTAAAGAAAATGAAGAAACTTTAGACTATTTACACCAATAGTGTGATTTTTCAAATTAATGCTATAAATTTATTTTTCAAAACCTTGGTTGGAATATTCTTTGCCCTATCACGATTAAGGCGATGTTCTAAGGATGGAATATGAATTGTAAGAAATTGAATTTTCTAGTATTCGGTAGGTTAGTCCATTAGTAGTGATTTGGGATATTTGGAAGCAGAGAAATCACAAAATTCTTCAAGAGAAGAAAGATATGTTGAAAAACATATTTATCAAAATAGAGAATACAATGTTGGAGTTATTTAATATTGATATTGTGAGATAGAACCCAAGAAAATTTCTATTTTGCTAGTCAAATAGTATTTTACAAAAACAATGGTCAATGCTTAAAATCTCACCTATTAAGGGAACTTCATGGGTTAATCCATCCTCCCGGAAGGACAAGAATGTTGATTGGATAAAACTAGAGGTTGGATGCGTTAAAATTAATTTTAATAGAGTGTCAAAATCCAATCCTAGGCCTTCAGGCTCGGGATGTGTGGCTTGATATTGGTTGGGGAACATTTTGCCTATTGGAGCCTACAAGCTTGAGGACAAAATTAACAATAAAGTGGAGGTCAAAGAAAAAATTTCTCCATAAACTTGGCAAGCAAATTATCAATTTCCAAATTGCATTTGGAAGGGGACTCACAAATCATTGTCAATGCAATAATAAATGGCGAGTCACAAATTTGAAAAAAATAAAAAATATATTAAACTAATAAAATTGAAATTTAACTCTTTTCAATTTCAATTTAAACTATTTATCTTTTAAATAAAATGTTATTGACAATTTTGAGGTGGAACATGAGGATGTGTTCATGAATCTTTTTATGCAATTGTTCACAAAGGATGGTAGGTAATGGTGCAGAAGTTTGCTAGATGCATCTATAAGATATTTCAATGATTTTAAAAGGATTTTTAGGGACTAGTATGGTGATCTTTCAAATCCCAAATTTTCTTTGCGTGAGCTTACCAACATAAAGAAAGGCCAAAATGAAGAGGTTGCTAGTTTTAATACTAGATTCAGTAAGTTGTATAATGAGATCCATGCTCATCTAAAGCCTATAAATCCTATGTGTTTGGTTTTAATGTTGATGCTTTTGACCCAAAATTTGGTTATGAGTTAAGAACTAGGAATCCCCCAACACAGAATGAGGCATTTAAGGTTGCTTTAAACATTGAGAATAATAATAAAGCTTCTAGTAAAGTAGCAAGAAGAGATGATGTTAGGATTTAAAAAACCCCTAAGGAAATCATAATAAACAACCTAAAGAAGAAGATAAGCTAGATAAAGTGATAAGTGCATTGAAGGATTTGTATTATAAGGTTGCAAAGAATGAAAAAGGTTTATCTCATGACAGGTCTAATTATCAAAAGCATGATAGACCAAGGTTATATGATATACCTTATAACACAAATTGGTGAGATGGAAAGCCGCAGAATAACAATCAGAAAACTTCAACCAATAAAGAGACACTTGATCCATTGAAAAGGCCAAATGCAAAAAATGGTTAAAGATGATCCATGGTGTGTTGTATGTAATATGCCACATGCTCCAGCTCAATGTGTTATTGTGAAGGCAATAAATGAACTTGATGAACTTTATGCTAGCTATCAAGAAGATAATTATGAAGGTAATCATACTATTAATATGCTTTCCATTAGACCTTTCAATGATGATGTTGGGTATGTGTCTTTTGAAGAAGAAGGAATTGAATTTGATGTTGATAATCAAAGGAAATGGAGTGAAAGAATCAATCAATAAGTTTTTTGAAATGATGAGAATGATGATTGCTTGAAGGTGAATGCAACTAATTAACAATTCAGGGATGTGAGGTTGAGAAGGATGATAGAAGATGAGATTGAAGATTTGATAGTTGTTGTAATTGCTCAAGTTAGAAGTGACTATAACTTGAGAAGTAAAGGTGACATTGATGGTAAAGGAAGAGTTGGAGTATTTTCTGTTAAAGAAACTCATACCAATAATAAGGTCTAGTTTGTACCTCAAAAAAGTGAAGGGAAGGGTAGAATATCCAAAGCTCGGAAGACTCAGCAATATGTTCCAAAAGAAAATAAAAAAAGTAACAAACCTAGCAAGGAAATTTCCACAGAGGTAGTGCCAAATCCCTTGATGCTAACTAAGAAGGAGAAACACTCAAGCGTAGATGCATGCAAACCTACTACCCTAGGTATTCTCAATGTACCTTCTTTTGATATGGTTCAAACTCTCTCGTAAATAAAAATGTTTATTCCTTTCTTGGAAATGATGAAGATAGAAGACATAGGAACAATGCTTTGTCTTTGATTTCAAATGTAATGTGTACACCTTCAGCAAGCAAGGAGGATGTGAATATGTCAAGAAAATAAGATAAATATGTAAATGGAGTAGAGACAGAATCCATGAGAACCCCTAAAGTCTACTTAGGGACAACCATAACTAAATGCCCCTCCCAAATCGGCCCATTTTACTTTACCTTATTAGTCAACAACAAACTTGTCAAAAATTGCATGATTGATTAAGGTGCTACCATTACCATCATGCCTATGGGAGTCATCAAATAATTAATATTATGGGTTGATAGCACTTATGGGAAGTGTTATACAATGGACAATAGGATAGTTCTAGTAATTGGTATCATGAAGGACCTAGAGGTTAAGCTAGATAATTTCTATAAAAACATTTACATGGTAGATGTAATAGTGGTTGATATTCCCCCTCATTATGGGATGCTATTTTCAAGGTAATGGACATCTGTTATATGAGGAAATTGTTAGACTTATGTGAATATAGTCATAGTTGTCATTAATATCAAACCGAGTTATCTAGTTTAGGAATGGATGTAGTATTATTTTGTTGGAAGTAGTTTTGGTATTATTGGTCGAGCATCAATGGAAGATACGTATGTGATATGAAGTAGTAAGGCTTAGATGATCTACTAGAATTATTTTTAGAAGATCATCATCTCTGAAATCCTGAGTGTGCTCATTTTGGTTTATATCTTATTATGGTATCAGCTGTATGAGGTTTAGTATTAGTGGTAGCAGTCATATCAACTATGTATTTAACATGATTCATGTTTCAATATTTGTGGTATTTGTGGTATCTATATCTTGGAATTAGGAGATGTAGTTCTTGGATTTTTGTGCTTATGGGTTTGTATCTATGGGTTCGGTAGACCCCTATTTTGTCCTACTAATTAAGGTGTATGCATTGGTAAATAAAATGTGTGAAGGAAGCATTTAGGAGATCAAGTGAAGGCCAACTTTATTATCATGTTTTGGTCAAGGCTTTATTGGATAATGCATTGATCCGAGTAGTTTATTATTGTGTAAATCATTTGTGTTTGGTTGACATATTCTCTTGGTGTATGAGCTTTCTGGTATATATATGTGTATGCATTTAGTAGAGGAAAAAAAGAGTGATGGATGAGAGTGCAGCATGCGTATGATTTAGCAAAGTCAGAGAACTGTGAGTTGTGGATAGCAAATCAATTGTAAGAGAAGTAGTTTTATCAGAAAAGGAATATACAGAAGAGTTATAATAGAGACAGTGTTGCAGTAATCCTTTACCGGATCCATTGCAAGTGATTGGTTTGGTAGAGTGGTGTAGTGATCTGTTACTAGACTTGTTGCAGGTGATTGTGGGAAGTGGTACAGTGATCCTTTATCAGATATGTTGTGATTTTTGTGAGTTTTTATTTGAGATTAATCTGAAAATAAACCCATGCATTAGAAGATGCAATTTTCCTCAGCTCGGCTTATTTCCATTGTAGTGAGCCACCCTTTTGTAAACACCATATAACTAGTTATATTATCTTGACAGCTAACACTCTCCATGGTTTTTCCCATTTGGGTTTTTAACATATAAAATTCAGTGTTCAATTTGTGGTTGTGTTATTTTCTTATTATGCATTTGTTATTCATGTAGATGAGCTTAATTGATGAAACTGATATATATGTACAAGTTTTAGATATTGTGGGAATATTGATTCACCCCCCTCCCCCCCCCCCCCCTCATTATTATGGTCTATTCAACCAATTCAAAAATTGGTATCAAATCTTTGGTCCCTTGCTTGAAATCTTAACCACTTGAGAGAGATCCTTGTTCATTGAATCATGGCACCAATGAGTATGACCAGAGAATATCAGTTAGATGAGGAATTAAAAACAACTCTTGAAGATCTAGAAAATGTTGAGTCTCAAAATGAGAAATTGAAAGAGAATGGGAAGGTAGTGAATGAATGTGTGCAAAAGCTTAGAAATCAAATCCAGAAGTTCAACTTGAGACATAAGGAAGTGAACAATCAATTGAAGAAGGCGAATGAAGTCGTTAAATAATTTATGCAAAAGATTGAGGAGAAGAAAAAGATAGAGGAAACCTTGAAGGAATCAATCAAACTAAGGACCAGAGAATGTGAGAAGTTAGAACAAGAAGTGAAGAATTTGAAGGTGGAAAGTAAGGTTCTTCATAGTGGTTAGCTTTTGGTAGATTTGATTAACATGCAGAAAGCTCATTTAGACAAGACTAGACTTGGATTTTAGACTGGTGAATGTTTAAATCAAAATGACAAAGACAAAGGCAAAGAGGTTAAGGTAGAAGCAGAGAAGAAATCAAAAGATGCAAGAAAAACCTGGAATCGGAGAACTAATGCAAGGAGACTACCACTTCATCAATCAAATGCACAAAGGTGCCCATCATTTAATGTTTATTGTTTTCAATGCAATAAATTTGCTCATAAGGCTGCAAAATGTAGAAGCATTCAACGTTATAAATTACAATTGCAAGAGGTTTGGTGATAAAGAAAATTACCTATGAGTCAGAATCATAATCTGGTTGGAGCAAATAAAGTGAATAATAACTTTCATGGATACTATCATACATGTAATGGTTATGGTCACAAAGCTAATCAATGTAGATCTTGAACATATTCAGTAAATTCAATTCAAAAGAAGATCAGTTATTACGAGTGCAAGAAATCCAAACATTATGCTAATCAGTGTAAAAATGAAAGTATGGAGAAGTCTACTAAGAAGAATGTAATGAAGACTAATGAATCGAAGAAAAAGGAAGTTTTGGTTTGGAGAAAGTAGGAGGTGAATAGTGGAAGTGAGCCTAGTGTTCTGGAATGTAGTGCCTGCACCTCTTCCTCTAATAACTAAGCATATTACTTTGGCTCAGGGGGAGTCTTCAAAGAAAATATTTCAATCCCCCCTTCTAAGTTGGTTCATGTCATTGGTCTAGCATGACTATGTTAGAGTTGATATCTGGTAATTCAATATGTTTGTTGACATCATCGACAAGAAAAAATTTGACGAGAAAACCCTAAAAGAGATTTTTGGCAAGATAAGTATCGATGTTTGAGATTATTTTTCCTTATCATGATAATAGTAATGCTTGAAGAGTTTGTGTGTAGTTGAAGAGAAAAGAGAAAAGAGGCAGAGCTAATAGTCATGGAAGCCAAGATGATCGTCAGAGAATCTAGCAGCGGAGATTTTTTAGATTATAAAAAAAGGTGTGCCTAGATGAATTTAACCCTAAAAAGATCGGAAAGGTGGAAAAGAGCTTGAGTGAAGAAAATTTGCAAAAAATTAAGGAAATTGAGCATAAAGGATTGAATATATGGACTGAGTTTCCCTGGTTTGACAATGAGGATGTGATCGGAGTATTACTAAGTCATGTGTAGAATAATTGCATCATGTTGGATAAACCCTATCCAATCATGAGGGAGATTATTTCGGCCGAAATTGGTTTATGTGAAAGTGGATCTATACTAGTTAAGAAATCTATGTAGAATCAAGAAGTTGAAACCCTAACTAGTGTAACAGGTGATTAGAGAGCATTATTGATTGACAAAATTATCAATACCATTGTAAGGGATGTTGCATATGGTATTTCTTACAAGATTTATTTCAGAAATAGGGAAGGTTCTACTTTGGCTATCATTATATGCATGGCACATATGCTTTTTATGGAAGACAGAGTATTCAAATTGTGTAAATTATTAAAGAATCTATTGCTAGAGAACATTAATATGTCAAAAGAGAAAATTTATCCCTTCAGGTTTCGATCATTGCTTGTGTGTTTGGCAATGTATTGTTTGGGATCCCTTCCGACTAAGGAGAATATGATGTGGGAATCCGGTAAATCTTTTGATATTTGAATGGATTGGATAAGAGATAATATGTATGGAATTCCTATTTCAAATCATTTCTTGATATGTGGAATATCAATCTGGTATCCCTTGCTATTGATTTAGCTAAAGAGGGTTCTTCCTCTGAAAAGAGGAAAAGGAAAGAAACTATGCCTATTGTTGCCTTGGAATCTAATAAGCAAAAGAAGGATCGAAAGGAGAAAGAAAATATTGTGATTGAAGATACAAAGTCCTCTATGGCTAAGGGAGAAGTGGTTGTTGCAGAGCCAAAAGAAAAAGTATTTGAAC
This sequence comes from Cryptomeria japonica, assembly GCF_030272615.1. NCBI lineage: Eukaryota > Viridiplantae > Streptophyta > Pinopsida > Cupressales > Cupressaceae > Cryptomeria > Cryptomeria japonica. The sequence continues at coordinate 474,081,639 of NC_081410.1, forward strand.
CTAATGATGAGTCTAATTTGTTGGAAATCATTGGCAGTGCATATCGAATAAAGAAGATTGGAAAAATGTGGCTTACTTCTATTGAGATAGGTAAAATTGAGAACGTCCTGATAGATCATTTACTCCAAAACAATATTAATATTGAAGATGTTAGCGACGTGCTTCCGGAATCCTTGTTTGAGATAGTTAAAGAGAAATTTATTGAGCAACCTATTAGTGTAGAAGATTCATAAAAAAATGATGATGATGATATGAAAAGTATGTTGGAGAAATGCAGTGATGCACAAAGGGCTCTATCCAAATGCATAAATGAAATAAGAGTTTATATTGGCAGTGCTAGAAAATTTTATAGGTATTGTCTTTCATGGTCAGTCGCTTCAGTGAAGCATAAAGCAAAGATTGAAGCTATTGAAGAAGAACTATGTTCCTTGGGTAAGTCATTTGACTTCCTAAGCGACAAGGATGGAGAAAAAGGAAAAAGGTAAATTCTCTTCAGGCTAAATTGTTATTGTTGCAAAGGCAAAGGGAAGATTATGTGAGTGTTTTTTGGAAGGTGAAGGAGATTGTTGAAGTAAAATCAGAACATTTCTCAGCATTTCTTAATAGTGTGGCTGAGTATGAGCAGAATCTGTATGCTCTAAATAGTTTCTCTCATGTTGTTGATATGCTGGTGGAATGCAAAATTTTATTTGTTAGTATCAAATTGGTTGTGCACTCATGGGAGGTTCTTCTTATGGGACTGAAGGAGAAGTTCAAGCAGATATTTTAGAAGAAGAGCAGTTAAGGAACTTTTCTTGCTTACATTTTTTTTTTGACATTTTTCTTTTTGTTTGTCATAGGTTGAAGGCACCCTTTGTCATTGTTTTCAAAGGGGGAGAGAATTGGAAAGAAATAGAATATGGGAGAAATATAAAGATAGGTAGAGTAACAGATATATTAGTCATATGAGTAAGGGGGAGTTTCATGCATTATTCTTTTTTGAGATGTTTTTCCATCAATGACAAAGGGGGAGATTGTTAAACTTGTTTGAATATTATAATTGTTGTCATTGATGTCAAACCTGGTTATCTGGTTTAGGACCAGATGTGGTATTATGTTGTTAGAAGCAGTTTTGGTATTGTTGGTCAAGCATCAATGAAAAATAGGTATGTGATTTGAAGCAATGAGGCTTAGATGATCTATTGGAGTTATTTCTAGAAGATCCTCATCTTTGGAATTCTAAGTGTGCTCATTTTGGTTTATATCATGTTTCATTATTAGTTGTGTGAAGTTCGGTATCAGTGGTAGCAATCATATCAGTTGTGTATCTGTTGTATCTATCATGACTTTTGTTCCAGTATTTGTGGTATTTGTATCTTGGAGTTAGTAGTTGTTGTGCTTAGAGTTTTGTGCTTATGGGTCTATATCTATGGGTTTGCAAGACCCCTATTTTGTCTCAGTAATTAAAGTGTATGCATTGGCAAATTAAAATTATGAAGGAAGTGTGTAGGGGATCAAGTGAAGGCTGACTTTGTTATCATGTTTTGGTCAAGGCTTTTTGGATAATGTACTGACATGAGAAACTTATTATTGTGTAAATCATTTGTGTTTGGTTGACATATTATCTTAGTGTATGAGATTTAGGGTATATATGTGTGTATGAATTTAGTAGATGAAAAAAGGAGATAGATGAGAGTGAAACATGTGTATGATTTAGAAAAGTCAGAGAAGTGCAATTTGTGGATGGCAAAGAAATTGCAGCAAAAGAAGCAATTTATGAGTGAAGGAATATATACAAGAGCCAAAATGCAGACATCGTTGTAGTAATCCTTTACCAAATTTTATGTAAGCGATTGTTTTAGTAGAGTAGTGCAATGATCCCTTTCTAGACTTGCTACAGGTGATTGTGGATAGTGATATGGTGATCCTTTACTAGATCTCTTATGAGTTTTTTGAGTTGTTATCTGAGCTTAATCTGGAACTAACCCCATGCATTACAAGATGCAATTTTCCTGAGTTCAACATCTTTCTATTGCAATGAGCATTCTGATAGTGAACCACTTTTGTAATCTGGTATTGAGTCATCCAGCAATGAGCCACCCTTTTGTAAACACCATATAACTAGTTATATTATCTTGAGAGCTAACACTCTCTGTGGTTTTTCCCATCTAGGTTTTCCATGTATAAAATCTAGTGTTCAATTTGTGGCTATGTTATTTCCTTATTATACATTTGTTGTTTCATGTAGATGAGCTTAATTGACAAAATTGATATATCAATAAAAGTTTTACATATTGTGGGAATATTGATTCACCCCTCCTCTTAGTATTCTATCCTATTCAACCAATTCAATAGAAATGTTTGGTTAGATTTATCCTATGCCCAATACTAGTTAATGAGAGTGAGGTTATCCCTGATAATAGTTGAACATATAGACCCAAGCAACATGGTTTACTTTTGTGACGTTGACATGGAAAATTTTAGGGTTGAGCCAACACAACCATTGCTTGAAAATACAAATCTTATTAATAAGAAAGCACAAAGTGATCAAGAATGGTTGTGGAAAATGTATTTTGATGGGGCTTGTAGTAAGGAAGATTTAGGGGTTGGGGTAATTTTCATTGCACCAAGTGGAAAAACATTCAAACATTCTTTCTTATTATCATTTGAATGTATGAATAATGTTTTTGAATATGAGGCATTACTCTTGGGCCTTAATTTAGCTATTAAACATGGAATCAAATTATTTTCAATTCGGGGTCATTCAGAATTGATTATCTCACAGGTTAGATCAAAATATTCCTCCAAGAATAAGAGATTAAATAAATATAAGTTTGTTGTCTGGGATTCGATGGTATTCTTTGATGCCTTCTCTATAGAATGGGTAGAGAGATCAAAGGACATCATGCCAAAAATTTTGGCAAATATAAAAGTAATGATATTACTCTTGTAGGGATATCCAAGGTTGAAGTCAAAACCAAACCTTCTATTCCAGACAATATTTGCAATCGGTAGATTTTTAGTTATGATGATGACTTGTTGAAGTTTCTTCATTTCATAGATAAGTATGAGACTCAAGAAATTGATTTTAATGCCTTTGTTGAGGTTGTTGGCAGAAAAGAAACTATGTTTAGGAATGAAGTAGTGCAACTAAAAATAGCTAAGATCCCAAAGGGGCTTGTGGCACTGGAAAGGGTGTTTGAAGGATGATTTGGAAGAGATAAATTTGGGGATTGTATTAGCTCCTAAAAAGGTATACATTGGAAGGAAAATTAGTCCCAATATCAGGGTAATTCTCATAGAATTGTTAAGGAAATATAAGCATGTTTTTTCTTGGTCATATGATGATCTGAAAGCTTACAAAGAAGATTTATTTTAGCATGAGATCCCTTTGGATCCTAAGGAAAAACCTTTCAGATAGAAACAGAGACCTATAAACCTAGTGTTAAGGCCAAACATACAAGAAGAACTTATGAAGTTGCTAGATGGTGGGATTATTAAGCTAGTTAGACACTCCACCTGGGTTTCCAATTTAGTTCCTATCAATAAAAAGAATGGAGTAAAAGATTATGTGTTGACTTTAGGAATTTGAATATGTCTTCATTAAAATATAATTATCCACACCCAAATATGGAAGCCATGTTACAAAAAGTGATAGGGTGGAGTTATTATCAATGATGGATGGCTTTTCTAGATATAATCAGGTAAAAGTCAAATACTAAGAATTACAAGACTACATTCACAACCCCTTGAGGGACATTGGTATATGTAAGAATTCGATTTTGGCTAACCAATGTTGGGGATAAGTTTCAAAGAGCTATGGATGTTCTGTTTTCCCAAGATGATTTAACTTCATTTTCTAAGAAAGCAGACAATCATTGTCTTCATCTTGAGAAGACATTTACCAAGGCTCTTGAATATGGGATTTTGTTGAATCCAAGGAAATGTAATTTTGTTGTTATTGAAGGAAAAAATTTGGACCATGTAGTATTAAAAGGAGTCTAAATAGACCCAAAAATAGTAGCAACAATAGATAAAATACCCATTCCAAAAATTGTGAAATCCATTTAGTATTTCTTTGCCCAAATAAATTTTGTTAGGGGATTCATCTCTAAGCTCATTAATATTGTAAAACCTATCTCCAAGATGTTGAAAAAGGGGGCCAAAATTGACTAGATAATTGAAGCTATCGATGCCTTTGTAGCCATCGAAAGAGCAATTTAAGGAGGCTCCAATGTTAAAATCTCCAGATTTTAGTAAACCTTTCCAAGTTTTTTTCATTTGCCTCATTCCATACAATTGAATTTGTTATGCTTCAGAAGAATGGTGAAGGATGTGAATAGCCTATAGTATTTTATAATAAATCTCTTCAAGCTACAGATTTGAAGTATGACATAGAAAAAAGCAAGCATATGCCTTGCTAAAAACTATTAAAAACTTTAGGCCTTATTTAGTAGGAGAAAAGTTTATTGTTTATGTGCCTAAAGTAGCAGTAAAGGACATATTTTCCCAATATGAAGTAATAGGAAGATGGTGTAGATGGATCAACAAAATCCAAGAATTTAACATTCATATTCAGATCACCAAATTGGTTAGAGGGAAAGGATTAGCAAGGCTTATGGTAGAGGAAAACTTAGAGGCTTCATAGGTAAATAATATTTCCAATTTGGCAGATATTTTTTGTAGTTTGGATAATAATTCATGGTATACAAATGTACTATATTTCTTGAATAATATAAAGTGTCCATAAGATTTGATGGATAATAAAAAAAGAACTTTTGCTAAAAGAGTGGTCCGTGAAATCTACCTTCCTGGGAATAAGTTATTGAGAGCAGTTCAAAATTATGATCTATGGGAGGGTCAAGTAGATATCGGGGGATTATTTTCAAAAAATCTTTTTCTAAATGGAAATGCATATGTATCATTGTATGGCAGCATCAAAAATTCCCTAGAAATGGAGAATTTTAGGTTTGACCATTTCTCACTGGAGAGATACATCATGTTTTCAGCCATGAATTGGTTGATAAAACAAGGAGGAAAGTGAATGCACTGCTAATCCTTATCAGTATTGAATGAGCCACTCCTACACAGCCTCCTCGGCAAGTTGTTTTTGACCTAAATGCTAGTCCTAGGTTGGGAGATGATGCTATCTTTTCACAGGCCCTGGGTGCATTCGATAGAGATCAGCCTACGGGTGGTGCTGAAGATAAAGAAGACAATCAAGATTACATTGTTGCTATGGAGGAATAATGATGACATACAATCACTAGTACATTCAGAGCTGATTTTTGGCGGTCATTTGTCGGATTTGCGATGAATTTTCATCGGAGTGCCAACAAAATCAATCGTCAAAAACTCGGCGTCGAATTGGTTGACGATGCCATGCCCATCAAAAATATGACAATCCAATGGAATCTGTCGACGATGCCATGTCCGCCGATTACATCGTCATTCGAAAGCTTGGTATTCATCGTAATTTCGACGATGGTAATTTTTATCAAAAAATAATAATTATTATCAATGAGACCTAGTGATGTCTCATCGATATAAAAGAGCCATCGAAGGAAGGAAACACCGATGAATTCCAGAAAGGACTCACCGAAGATAATAACTTCATTGGCAAAAGATATAGAAGAAAGCTGAAAGGGTCTTCATCGACGGTAAAAAGTTCTCAAGGAAATAATACTATCGGTGCAACATAAAAAGGACCCACCGAAAGGAGTGTTTTCATTGAAAGAATAATATCGATCCAAATTCAAAAGGTATCGATGAGACCCAGCAATGTCTCATCGATATAAAAGAGCCATCGAAGGAAGGAAACACCGATGAATTCCAGAAAGGACTCACCGAAGATAATAACTTCATCGACAAAAGATATCAAAGAAAGTAGAGAGGGTCTTCATCGATGGGAAAAGTTCTCGAGGAAATAATACTATCGGTGCAACATAAAAAGGACCCACCGAAAGGAGCATTTTCATCGAAAGAATAATATTGATCCAAATTCAAAAGGTATCGATGAGATCCAGTGATATCTCATTGATATAAAAGAGCCATCAAAGGAAGGAAACACTAATGAATTCCAGAAAGGACTCACCAAAGATAATAACTTCATCGACAAAAGATATCGAAGAAAGCAGAGAGGGTCTTCATCGACGGGAAAAGTTCTCGAGGAAATAATACTATCAGTGCAACATAAAAAGGACCCACCGAAAGGAGCATTTTCATCGAAAGAATAATATCGATCAGACAAAAGGAAGCTACATTGATAAAGATATCGATGAGGATATAGATTTTGAGGAGGTTAAAAGGCATGTTCTTGATATGCATGGTTTTGCCGATGTAACTTTATCGATGAAGAATGATAAGGGAAAATAAAGAAAAGCTTCAGTGAGATAATAGACTCATTCATCGACGGGGCATAGTGATATCGATGAAAGAAGTATTTCAATGGAAAAATAAAGGAGGACACCGAAGCCCAAGGTTTCTTCGACATAAGACTCAATGCATATCATATATGTTTCGATGAGGAGACAGCCATACTGACCGAATACAATATTTTGATGAAGGGAAAAAATACTTGATCGAATTAATATTCGAAACAAAAGTATTGTCGATAGAAACAAAGAGATCGATGGACTAAAGAAACAAATGATCGAAAGACATGTCCTCATTGAAATGATTATTGATTGCCGTGAAAATCAAAAACAAATCCTAGGGAAGGTCACATCGCCATTAAATTCAAATGTGTGCCCGAGTGACCGTTGTCCAAACTGCCATTACTAACTGATTAAATACACCATAAGTAGTGGATCAACATCAAAGGACACAACATTAAGGAATTCACAGGTGACAAACTGAAAGCAGGAATTGGGAGAATTCATAGATAAAGCTCAGTAATTCCAAGTAAGTTGTTTGCACACATCCCTCTTTTTTAAAATTCAAATGGAATCATCATCTAAAACTAATAAGACTAGAAAGGGAAAAGAACCTATCACTGCAGAAGAAAAACCTAAAAGACAGAAAAGGGAAGGGCGTTCTTTGGCCCAGGACATGATTGACAAGTGGCCATCATCCAGTTTGAGGTCCAAGAAGATTAGAGCTAATGAGGAAGGCCTGGAGGACTGGTTTGAGGATCTTGGAGACATATGGACAAAATTGAGAGGGTATGAATTATTCATATATGGGTACAACAGAAGAGTTGCCCCTCAACCTATCAACAATTTATGGCGATTGAACTTAGGAAGGTTGGTTGTGGCTAATGTATTCATGAATGTGGAGCTCATGAAGGCATTGGCAAACAATTATGACCCTAAAACCAGGACCATATATAACTACATGGGTGAGCCAATTCTTGCAATCACAAAGGAGATTATCGACACCATGTTCAAGTTGGATTGGGGATTTGAAGAATTGATTGACCTCAAGAAGTTAACAAGTGAATATTTTAACCTAGAGCACATTTACAAAATGTGGAGACTCCCTATACATAGACCTAGGAATGCAAGGTCCTTAGTGCCACTAGGTCAGAATGACAAAGCTCCCTATGATGTCAACTCTTTCCATCCATATTTCAAGTATACCTATTACTATGTTGCCCAAGTTCTAGGGATAAAAGCCCATCCTTTGATGGATAGTGCAGCCATGGTCATTTGTGCTGATTTGCAGTCTAAGGACCCCCGCTTCTTTGATTTTTCTGCTTGTTTGGTTGAGGTTTTGAATAATGGGTTAGAAAAGTTAAAGGGGTATGTCATTAATGTTCATACTTATGAAGCATGAATTGGAAATACTTGAGGGAGTCCCACCTCATGTTTTTAGGGATTACATTGATACTATTAGGAATAAAGAGCCTTTGGCTCATATGTCTCCTGCTTCCACATATGGCATTGTTCCATTCACTCCTCGAGAGGAATACCCCCTAGTTATGTAGAGGATACACTGATAGACTTGGCAATAGGACAACTGAATGTCTGAGAAGTGGCTGACATCATATTCCTGGAGCATGAGGATTTTATTGCTAATAGTGACTTCATTGCTTCCAAGGAGTTCACCGCATTCCTCTATCAACATAAATGATCTCAAATTAGGAATAACATGATAAATAGTGAAGAAGAGCAGCAACTTCAAAAGTTACAAGAGGAGATGGATCTTGTGATGAGAGAAATGACACATGAGAAGGGAAGACAGTTGCTTAAGGAAGTTGGTGTGCTATTATACTCTGGATGGGACATGAACTCTGCCTTGTTGTTTGATGGATTCATCAAGAAATAGGACCCAAGTAAGAAAATGATGCCAAAAGAGATTGATAAAATCTTTAGAGGATCGGGATATGATCTAGATCAGAAGGCTCTTCTACAGTGGGCTATCTATCCCAAAGATAAAAGACCTATATTGGTTGATATAGAAGAAGCTTTTGGACATTTGATGGTGCAGCAGGTTGGAAAGACTGACCCTAGAACAACTGCCAAACTAAATTTGGATGTCGCTAAACTGAACCAAGATTAGATAGAGTTTCTGGTCCGAGAAAATTCTACATACAAAAGCCTATATGAGAAAACCGATGAAGAAAAATAGAGGCTGCAAGAAAGATTGCTTCAGATTGATACAGGTACCAGTCAAATAGGGATGACATACAGTGTTGACAGAGATGCCATGGATGCCTTGACAGACGTTATGTATTGGAGAAACAGGGCCGAAAAGACATCTCGGCAAGTAAAAAAGGAACAACAAAAGATGGATATGTTAGTTCTTGAGGTCGTTGAGCATAGATTCAAAAGTATGGTGTAGGTTGCAGAAATCTATTGGAAGACATACACTGGAACAGTCAAAGCTTTGAAAGAGCATGAAAGGCTCAGGTCTCGGTTGGAAGGCATGATGAATGACAACAGTCTGATGAATCTAGGTGAGAAAATTGAAGTCGAGGCTTACTTGAAGTCCCATGATGAATTGGCAAATCAATTAAGGAAAGAGCTTCAGAGGCTGGACGATGGGAATACCCCTAGGGTGCCCTCTTTTTATAGTAATGGTGAGTTAGTATCATTGGAACAGTGGAAACAAGAGTTCAGTGATGAAAAGAATCAAGCAGTAGCAGAGTTGGATCGGGACAAAGAATTGTCACTTTGTGTTAACCATATTCTATCCAATCATTTCCAGACAGAAAGTGACATGAGTACACTAAACAATGACGTTCTAATGTATAAAGATGATAAGTACATTGAACACATAGGAATGTTGAACTTGTTTATCTTCCAGTTTGTTAACAAAAGTGCTAATTAATAGTTATGTGCTGAAAAGCCACGATGCTTGGTGACAATGTATACCCTCATATAAATGAGGGAACTTTTGTAACAATAAGGATCATTAGAGAAGAAGTAGAATATAGACTCAGGCTTACTATTGTACCATTTTGCGAACATACATAATATAATCAGTTGTTTTTCCTTTGTGTATATGTTGTGGATTACTGCATCTTTCTGTAGGCAGTTGCTTGTGATATTATCTAAAGGAGATAAGGTTACTTGTGTTCTTCTAGTAAAACTCTGTGTTTCATATTGTGGATTTGAATAAAAGATTTACTTGCGAATATAGTTTTGTATACAGTGCACCTGCATATTATCTCAACCATGGTGTGCCTGCATATGTATATAGTTTTGTTTATAGGTGGAAAGCTTGAGGTTCAATGTCGAACTTGGTTGCTCTGATACCATATGTAATATTCCATTAATTCTATACTTAAAGAAAATAAATCATGATCTATATTAAGATAAAAAATTGAGCATTTCAAAATAAAACATAACTACTTCAGTTGAAGGAGAAAACTAACTAAATGTTCTTCAACATAATAAGAATCTAACTAATTTATCTAAAAGGAAGGTAATATTTTAATAATAAAAAAACATTGAACAGATATTATTAAGCTAATCAATATGAGAAAGGAATTCAAATGGCAAGTTTCATTTTTGAGGGAAGAGATAAAGGTTCGGAGGTTACAATTCATTTAACTTTCCAACTGAAACTTTTTGTATCAAACCTTGACACAGTTTGGAATAGGGAGAGCATCATCAAGGGCTTCTCCATTCAATCGTAGACTTGCCAATCTCCCATGCCCCTTCCAATTGGAAGAGACCCAACCCATCATGAGGGTGCATTCTAAGGATTGGGTCTCTTTTACATCTGGCCATCTGATCTTGGTGTTCAAAACCTACATGCAACTAGTCAGTCACACACTATAGGTAACCCCTAACTACTATGACCATCTGACTAGTAGGTGTATCTAGTTCATGTGATCTAACAATCACTTAGATAAAGCATCACCATCTTGGCCAAGGTTTTAACATTGCAAGCACCAATGCATTGTTAGTGTTCACCTCCCTTGCTCGACTTGTACATCCAATTCTTGAGCTCAACAAACTCACTAGTTACCAACCATCTAAACAAGCCATCTGCTTAATGTGTACTAACAATAGTGGTTATTAACGACCATCATATGATAAATAGGATACACTTGAGCCAACTAACTCACTGGTTTACTAACCAACTATCTAGCAAACTGCTTAATGTCTACTAAGAATAACGGTCATAAATGACCATCATAAGATAATTAACATACACTTGAGTCAGTTGATTCATTTGTTACAAAACTCCTAGGTTTAGCTGATCCAATTCGTTACATAACAGTCTCATGTCTACTGACATTAACGGTTTACAAGGACCTTCATGGGATTGTGACATAACCCTATAAGCCAACTGCTACAAATTCCCTATCTCTAACAAGCTTCAACTGTCATCATGGAATTAAACCTAATACAACATTGGTTCCCTTATTTAGCTAAATTAACACATCATATTATGACTCAACAAAAAATACGGTTCTAATATATTTTTTTGTCTTTGTATATTCCCAAAAGTATGCATCTAATTGATGATAAGAATCCTTCTTCAAGTCTTGCAACCATGGAGACTGGTTATAATCTGATTATAACCGATGTGCATTGATTCCAAGATGAACCATATTCAATTGAACTATGAGTTAAGAATGGAAAACAAATAAACATAGAATAGCTGCAATACTTGACTATTATGCCCTCGTGGGCTAGCAATCATATTCTATAGTGAATGCTCTGAGGCTGCTACTCAACCATACTATGCACAAGATATGAATGCAGTATTCAATTTTCTTATGAATAAGGTAAGACAGTGTATTTGATGAAAAGTAATAGAATATCGTCATGATTTATATCTGTGAATAAATTTATCTTCCTTAAGTTCAAGACTTGAGAATGAATGAGTAAATTATTTAGGCTCTACAATTTATCTTATCAAGAAAGATCATGAACATGCAATAGCTATACATCGGCTACTCAAGGCAAAATTTACACGGCTATGCAAGACAGAATAATCACAGTTAGGCATGATAGTATGTTCACAGCTAACAGAGCAAGATTCTTTTCAATTCATTTTACTTTTTCTTTTAATGAGTAATATTTCCACAGTCAATTAGTGATGCACGACTAACCTCTGCATTTCTGTCGGATATGAAATAGATACATACCTGATGTGAGAGGAAACGAGGAAGGAAATACCCCTCGAATGCAACATTTGTACGACTATGATAGAAGAGAATTTGGAACAGTCTTTGTTTCCTCTTTCTTTCCCCACTACTAAAAGTTCACATATGCAAAGGAAAAACAACTGATTGTATTATATATATTTGCCAAAATAGTACAGTGGTAAGCCTGAGGCTATAATCTACTCAAGTAGAGGGACATCATGAACAACATCAAGGCTGTCTTCATCATCATGATCAGCTGTGCGAGTACTAAATGAGTCATGGATCAATGTATTTGTACCATCATCTTCAATTGTGTTTTCTGGCTCATGATCGTCATCTTCCATGGGATCATTATCTTCATCTTCGATATTCACACCTCCATGTTTGTCCCCTTCGAAAACCATATTCTCAGGGTTGTGTTGATCCATACCATGTGCTCCGGGGTGCTCGACCTATATAAAATTGATAAACATAAATAAACCGTGATCATGATCTCATCATCATGTGATTTATTATGTATATAAATTGTCAAAATGATATAATGAAAAAACTACCAATGGATGATAATCATGTCCACCTTCAATGTGACCATGCAACCTACAATGTTTCTTCATTGTTTTGATTAGAAGTCTTCTAGTCTTTAACCCCTTACAAATTTTGCACTAACAATAACATTTTCCATCACCTTTTCTTTTCAAGTTAGACCACAATCTAGCAATTGTCTCCTTATTTTGTTGTTCATTGATATTGTCTGACATGGTCTTTCTTCATAGGCAATAAAATAGAAATTATCATCATTGAACAAAGCATCTTATTGAATTTAGATTTCTAGTTTTCTTATGGTACATCACACAACATGGAAAACAAGAAATACTCAATAAATAATAGGATTCATTGATCTAGTATTATCACAATCTGCTCTTGGCCTTCAATATTTTCTCCTCCTAACACTGTTTATCCATTACCTGTCAAGTACAGAACTCTAAAACCCATGGCTATTAAAATACATAAGACAACATTGTAGCATCTTATAATCATCTGTTATAAAACCAAAGCACTTGGGAGTGATTCTTTTGTTTGTCACAGTCCAGGAAAACAATGTCTACTGGAGCCTTGAATAACTGACTAGAAAGATTTTTAATTCCTTCTTTTCCTTCTGATTTTTTCACTATCACTTCCATCCTCTGAGTCAGATGCCCTCACCCTTTTCTTTCTTCTTGTTTTTTCATACTCATTTTCATGCTTTGAATTATTTTTCTTTCTTGGTAACTCCTTACTGCTCTCACTGTCATTTTCACTCTCAGAATCTGAGTCTAATGTATCAGAATCTGACAAACCTAATGAACTAGAAGAATCATCATTAGAGGTAGATTCATCTAACTCGGGAATAGACTTTTGTTTCTGCATTACAAGCCTTGGCATATTCTTCAAATACTCACATAAAATCTCAGTGATACCACCAAGACCAATAGAAGTAAAGAAATTGATAGAAAACCATGAATTTTTGGGATTGTCCTTTGGAGAAATTGAATCAAAAGACTCCTGCATTGTTGGATCATTCAACCTTTCATTAAGCAACAATATACCAAGCTGCTCTGCCAGCTCCTGCAAGAGAATCTTTATAAAAATACGAGAAGAGGAAGTAGTATCTTCCTTCATCAGACGTATATAAGCAAGACAATACCATGGAAGAGCATCTGTGCCAAGTAAGTGGGCCAAAATTTTGCAACATTACGCAGTTTATTTGTTTCCAGTCTGTGTATCATAGAATATTGTTGTACAAAACACTTATCAAAAAATTCCTCATAAATTTTATTGATTATACAAAATATTTGCCCAAGAAGACCATAATAACAAAGGTATGTTCTCTCTTGACCAGGTTCAAGCTTGATCTTTAGTAGCTTATGACCAGCTTCCTCAAAATCAACACTTGACATGATTGTCAAATAAATTGAACGTCTTAAATTGACCAAGTTTGTCTCTATCTCATCCTATATTCTCAGTGCTTCCTCACCTTCCTCTTCATCATCATCATCATCATCATCATCATCTGAATCATCACCTGAATCATTCTCTCCTTCTGCTTCATCTGAAGAAGCATCTCCAAGGATATCTTTCTTCAGTTTTTCATAGGTTACCTCATGCTCTAAGAAATCAAGATCTAGCTTGAAAACATCCAAACCAACTTCTTGATCAAGTTCATCTTCTAGGAAAACTTCATGTGTTACCTGATCTGGACACACAGTTGGATGACCCTCGAACTTAGCTTTGCGAATTGCACAAAGGCCTTCAATTAAAAACTGTACTCGTTTGTCAATTTCCCCCTCATGGAGAATACCTCTAAATCTTTCAAAAATCCCATAGAGACCTTTGGGTGAAAGGTCTTGCAACAAAGAACCACATTCTTTCACGAACCCAACAACAACCTCTACACTATCATCTGTGGGGTTCTCTAGTAAAAGGGTGAGAAGCTCCAAGGCAATGATCTCATGTGCAACTTGTTGATTCACTAAATGAGATATGAATTTGGCTGTTGCTATCAACATGTGCTTGTCATTGTGTTTGTATGCCCTCTTAAGATGCAAAATAATTCTTCACAAAAGCAAATTGCCAACTTTAGGAAATTTTGTATTTACCACAACAACCAACGCAGCAAAAACATTTGTAAATCTAGGGGATGCCATTTGGGATTTCATACAATACATACAAAATAGACCCCTCCCACGGATGAGATTCTCTACAAACAACTCTGGAATGATGTTCTTGATGTTAAATGCATTTACCTTGTTTACTAACCCGTTGATACTCTTCTAAAGGGCATCCCATGTCATGCGCTAGTATTCCACACTGCTCGTCTTCCACATCTTTCATCATTTGAGCCAGCTTAAATGGGGGAATGTAAACACCCCCACTTCTTCCAACACCCTTCTCAGCTCCTCTTACAACACCTTTGACATTCCCATTCTGAGATGGAGTAGACACAACACTAGAAGTTTTCACTTCCACTGCCTCTATGTCCCTCTTGTTTCCAGAAGCCCCTTTACCACTTAATTCATGCTTATTTTTGTACATAAACCCATCAGGAAGCATGGGTTTTTGCATATAAACTCGCCCAAATATTTTACAGTTATTTTTCATAAAGATTCCCTCAGGAGCTGGCAGATCCTGCTTCCATACTTTAATTCTATTTTCTCAAAGGACAATCCTAAAAATCCATGCATTGCAAACAACTTTTTACACCTTTGTTGGTTGTGGTGGCATCACAGAGAGTTTACATCAATAAATGAAGAACATGCCAATGCTTTTAATGCAGCAGTAGAAGTCTATCTCTTATTCAATATCTCTAGTGAAACCCCCATGATCTTTTGTTGGAGTAGAATTTGTTATATTCTAGAAAGGGTCTTGTCCTTTGTTGATGGGATATTCATCTACCTCAAGAAATAACTGTTCTTTTCTCCAACAAGAAGTGGAACTAAATGAAGATCTAGCACCATGAAATGAATCCTCAAAAGGATTACTATAGTTAGTTTTGGTAGATAATGATCTGGGTAAAATACTAATGTGGCTTTAGGAAACATTATGTACTAGCTTAGCATACTCTAACAACTTTGGTGCAACATGCTACATCCAATTAAGTCTCCATCGATATCTCTATTGTGTTTATGGATTGGGATTCAATGTACTCTTTTTATACACAGATTTTACTTTCAACTAAGGAGGTTTGTATGTACTTACTTGTCTTTCGATTGTATCCCTATTTCAAGAATTTCTTCTATCAACAAATCATTTGTTGTAAGTTGTACAAGTGGAAGCTTGAACATGCCTTCCATGCTAGCCTTGTTGATACGTTCAACACCATCTTGTGCAACAAATCTTTAGAACTCCACTATTTCATTGAAGAATGAGTAGTAGGGACAATCTAGGACACTTATAGAGGTTTTGCAAGAGAGATAAATAGACCTAAATATTATGGCTTAATAATGATCAATAGGTAAACAGATAAGAAACTCTCAATATCAAAATGACTTTCTCAATTATCTTTACTAGAAATGGATAGATTTGCTAATAATGGCTTTATGATTGTATGTCAACTTTATACTCAATCCAAGAAGAGCTAGAACTAATATGCGATATCTAGATTTATGATCTCTATAATATAACAATCCCATAATTATGTTTCCACACATCTATACCACAACACAAACATCATGCTAGTGTTCAGCCATAGCAATTGATATCCTAATTATAGAATGTGAAATATGCACATAACTATGAATAAAGATTAAGAAAAACAAAGAAAGATGCTTATTGCAAACATAAATGACTAATGGACAAGAATTGAATTCATTGTAGATAGTTTTTAATATCAAATTCACTTATTTGTGTGCATTTAGTAACTCATGTACTTGTGGCCAACCATTTATCTCTTTCATAAATTAAACACTTATTAATAACATTAAATGGCTGAGTAATTATGTTTTAGTTGAAATTGAAAATAAAATATTTTATTTCAGGACAACTCACACTATTCCCTATCATATTTTAGACTCTCGGTTTTGTTAGTAGTAGTTTGATATCTTTGGAGTTGATCATTGCATTTCTTTAGTTACGTTTGCCAGCGTACTCCCAGCCTGTGCCAAAATGGGAGCTTTGGAATAGGGTATGGACATCCATCAAAGCATAAAAGATAGAGGAATTTTTTCAGATGTAGTTGCAACTGCTCTGTTAGCATGTATGCAAAATGTGGAAGCATAGACAAGGCACAGGAACTATTTGATGGATTGCCTCAAAGAAATGTGGTTTCCTAGACTCCAATGATTGTCGGATATGCACAAAATGGATTTGTTGAGAAGGCTTTATAAACTTTCAAGCAAATGCAATCGGCAGGTGTAAAGCCAAATTCCACGGCCATTGCTACTATCCTCCCTGCCTGTGCCAAAATGAGAGATTTGGAATAGTGTATGGACATTCACTGAAGCATAAAGGATAGAGGAATTTTGTCAGATTTTGTAGTTGCAACTACCATGTACACATGTATGCAAAATTTGGAAGCATAGACAAGGCACGTGAACTGTTTGATAGAATGCCTAAAAGAAATGTTGTCTCGTGGACTGCAACGATTGTTGGATATGCACAAAATGGATTTGTCGAAAAGGCTTTAGACACTTTCAAGCAAATGAAATTGGAAGGCATAAAGCCAAATTCCACAACCTTTGCTAGCATCCTCCTTGCCTATGCAAAAATGGGAGCTTTGGAACAAGGTATGGACATCCATCAAAGCATAATGGATAGAGGAATTTGGTTAGGTGTTGTACTTGCAAATGCCATGCTTGACATGAATGCAAAATGTGGAAACATGGACAAGGCTCATGAATTGTTTGATACGATGTTGCAAAGAGATGTGATCTCATGTGAACAATCAACACGCACGTATACGGGAGGAAGGGATTGGTGCTACAAAATTTAACCCTCGCTCCTCAATCACAGTTCTATGGTTTTACGAGATTAAACTAGGGTAATTAACCACCACATGTATATTTTTTGCAACATGAAATTAAAAATTAGGGCAATTTGAATCTACCTCCTGTGCAGGATTGCAAGCAATGCCACAAATGCCTTCGACGCGGGTTTGATGTTCTTGGGGGTTGAAGTCGCCACGGATGCCTATGCGGGATTGCAATACACAAATGTATTCCCCTCTTCTTCTTTTTTAAGTAATGGTCATTGTCATCAGAATTACGACAAACTCGAGCACTTTTTTGAAAAAAAGAAAATTCTCATTGCTAATGCCTTCTTTGTCGAAACCAAATGGGAAATTGTCATTGAAATTAAGACGAATGCGGGCATTTTTTTTAAAAAAAATCAAATTTGGCCACAATATACCTTCTCCGTCGGAAACCTCAGTCAGAAATCTAGTCCAAATGTATTAGTGAATGTGTTATGTATAGCGAGACTTCAGGTGATATAATGTGTTATGTATGGTCAGTTTATAATCTAACCTCCATATTTTGTCCTATGGAAGCCTTTGTTAGCTTGTTGGCTATGTCAATGTTCTTGCTCCAATCATTATTTTTTGGAAGCATGTTTCAGTGGTCATGTCTAGGTTTCATATGAGAAGAATTATGTCAAGTTCTCTTAGTAATATTTTTCCAATCAAGTATTCGTTGTTAATTTTCATGAAAATATGGCTTTCAAGAGCCCCCCTTTTGTAAATCTTTTATTATTTAATATAAAAATCAGGCTTACCGCGCCTTTAGCCAAAAAAAAAAAAAAGAACTTTAAAGCTTCAGGCTCAAAAGTATGTTTTCATTAATGGAGATTTGTTTTAGAAAGATCGAGATAGTTTTTTGTTGTTGTGTCTTGATATGCATCAAACTGAGGTTGTGTTAAAAGAAATGCATTCAGGGGTCTGTGGCGACCATTTTACAGCAAAGACTATTGCCCATAAAATTCTTAGAGCAAGTTATTATTGGTATGCCTTATTTGTTGACACCCATGTATATGTTACAAAATTTGAACCCTATCAGAAGTTATCTAGGAAGTTGAAATACTTAGGTGTATTACCTCTTAGGCCTATGAAACTTGAAGCCCATTTTCATCAATGGCGGGTTGATTTTATTGGTGAGATGGCTGAAAAAAAAAGTGGTGGTTTTAAATGGATACTAGTATCAACAAATTATTTCATAAAGTAGATTGAAGCAATCCCAACAAAACAGGCTACTAGCAAAGTCGTTATTGATTTCTTGATAAACAACATCATAACCAAGTTTGGGACACCGGTTAGAATGATCATGGACAACACAATGTATTTCAAATATGAGGATTTTTCTGAATTTTGTAATTCTTATGGCATTGATATTTCTTATTCTTCACCATATCATTCACAAGTGAATAGACAAGTCAAGTCAAGAAATAAGAGTATCTTGAAAATCATTAAGAGGACACTTGAGAAGAATTAAAAAGCCTAGGATTCAAAACTAAAAGTGGTGTGGTGGGCTAATAGGATTACACTCAAGAAAGCAACATGAAACTCACCATTTGAGCTAGTATATGGGACACAAGATAAATTGTCCATAAATAATTTGTTGCCAGTATATAAGTTCATCTAGGAGAATGATTGGGATATACCAGAATCTATGGTGGAGAGACTAGAACAGTTGGTAAAATTAGATAAACTCAGGAATTATGCCCAAAAGAGAAACATAAAGTTGCAACAGCAAAGTAAATATATGTTTGATAAGAGAGCTTCTTACAAGAAATTTAATATTGATGACCTAGTGTTGATGTGGAATGTAAGAGGTCAGGATAAAGTTAAGCATGGAAAATTTGAGGCTCTTTGGTTAGGTCCATTTGTTGTTACTGAAAAGAATGGATAAGATTCATACTTTTTAAAGAATATGGAAGGTAAAATTCAAGAATTGTTAGTGCATGGACAATTCCTTAAGAATTTCTTTTCTTGAAATATTTTATTTTCATACATATTAGGGTAGTGTAAATTTGTTGGGTGAAAATTTTGTAAACTGGTGAAGGTTTACAAAATTTGAGTTTCACAACAGTGCATGACATAATACTTCTCAAAAGGAAAAGTACAATCTCTCCTAATTATAAGGGAAGGCTCCCCCTTTCTACTACAATTTCTATTTTTCCTATTCAACCTGCTAACTTTGCACTAATCTAGGATGCCACAACAACCTCGTTCTCTTTTTTCAAAACAAGTTTTATCTAATTCTCTATTTATACAAAATGTCTTCTTTCAATTCAAACAACTCAAACTTGCAGTAATATTAAAAGTATTTTAATTAGGAATTCGATGCAGGAGCATCCTCGGTCGATGGGAAATCTTGCATCAACCAAAAATATTTCCTTTCAGTTTTGTTCTTGTTTCATTCTTTGTGCAATTTTTTGTGTTCTTGTCGGTTGGCACCGGTAGTTCCTTGTTCTTCGTGGTAGATCTTGTTTTCAATTTCCTAGCAGTTTCATGTGGTTGATTCCATATTTCTAGTTCATTTGGGTTCTTTTCCAGTCAGTTATCACCTCTGGTTGGTTGTTTCTGGGTTCCTAGGGCAGTTCTTGTGCTTACCGGTTGGTTTTCCTTCATTACCTGCGCGATTCTTGGCATGTGGTTTCATTTTGGGTCTTGTCCGATGTTCTTTAGCATGTGGCTGACCTTCCTGCTAAACCACATCACTTCGTTGTTATTTTCTGGAAATATTTATCTAATTATTAGGGCCAATGTAATCACATGTTTCATTTTCCTGCATTGGTGAATGTAATCTTATGAGGCCAACCCGGATGTGTTCTAGCAGGTATAGATATGACGTTCAGTAATCATTTGTAGGGGTAGAGGAAGTAGAACTCAGAATAAGGATTGAGATTTGCATGTTGTGATCCGGTTGGATAGTATTTGGCCTGAAGCCTGCATGTAATCAATTAAGTATCGAATGTTCTTTGATGATAATACAATGATTGTCGGATGATTTTCGGAAGTTCTATAGATTTAATATAATCTGTTTATGTGAATTTGTATTTTTTTCTTGCTACATAATCTAGTTGACTCCTTTGTGTGTTTTTACTGGTTATGGTTGCACCAAGTGGTATCAGAGCTGTTTATAGACCGGTTGGTGGAAGAATCATTTGCGAACATTGAGGCATTCCTTGAGGTGGAAAGATCACCGATTGGAGGCAAGTTTCATGTGTATTTAATAGATAGCCAAGGGGAGGCAATTGAAATTGGTAGTCAGATCACCGAGTTGAGGCAGTTCATCAGAGTGGAAGAAGAGATGTCATCGAGGAGAACAAACCCCCAAAGGGTAGAACAGATGATGGAAGACTTCAAGAATGAAGTGAGGAATGAAATGCAAAATGCTTTGGCTGGTTTGCAAAGAAACCCTAATTCTGAGGATGAATATGAGGAAGTCGGTGAAGAGCTTGAGGAAGCTAAAGGACTACAAGATGAGAGAGAGGAAAAATTCCTAAAAGCAGTGGCGCAAGAAAGTAAAGTGCATAAAGTTGAGGTTTCTAGCTTTTTAGGAACGTTGAACCCGGAGGATCCAATCAATTGGATCAGAGAGTTGGAGGACTACTTTGAGTTTGAGGATGTCAAGGACCCGCAGAGAGTCCAGTTGGTACATACCAAGTTGAAATGGAATGTTGCCTTATGGTGGAAAGAATTGCAGCAAGACAAAGTGGAGAATGGTGAATTGAAGATCACTCGGTAGAGACAGATAGTTGCAAGATTGAAGCCCAAGTTCATACTGAGAGACTATGAATTAGAGTTGTTCAAGAAGTTGCAGAACTTAAAATAGAGAAACATGACTATAAAGGAATATACTGAGGAATTCTACAATGTGGTAATCAGATCTGGACATAGAGAGATGGATAGAGAAAAGGTGGCAAGGTACATCAATGGACTTGATTTTAACATTCAAGATGAGATTAGTATGTTGAAGATTTCCACAATTGAAGAAGCTTACCATTATGCTTTGAAGGCTGAGGAAAAAGTGAGGAGAAGACAACGAAATAAGGGAAAGGAGAAATTCAAGATGAGTGATAATATGAAGAAACCGGTTGAAGAAGAGGAGTCAAAACCTAAGTGGGGTAAAGAACCAGAGCAGAAGACATCGAGGAAAGGTAGCAACAGTACTGGTAGAGAATATCCTGGCAAATGCTTCAAGTGTGGAGAAACCAGACATAGATCCTATGAATGTAAGTAAGGAATGACAAAAAGTTGTATGGAAAGTGAGGAATAAAAGGTGATGGTACCATATCTAACTATGCACTAGAGCAAGGAGAATCCCTTATGTTCAGAAGAAAGGATACCTGATCTACTCAAAGGAGGAGTCTTTTTTGGATTGTGTGTAAATCAAGTGGTAAGTGTTGCAAGGTCATTGTAGATTGTGGAAGCACTGATAATTTAGTATCTGAGGAGATGGTTGTGAATCTTGGTTTGAAGAGGCTTAAGCATCCTTATCCTTATGAGGTGAGTTGGTTACAACATGATCAAAAGATAGAGATAAAGGAGCGGTGTTTGGTGAGTTTCAATATTGGGCCTTTCAGAGATGAAGTTTTATGTGATATTGTGGCAATGAGTGTTTGTCATGTCTTGTTGGGAAAACCTTGGTAGTATGATAGAGGAGATATTTATGATTGTAGAAGAAACCTGGTTACTATTGAAAAGGATGGGTACAATTTCACATTGATTTATTTAAAGGAGAAAGAGGAGGTGAAGAAACTGAGTCCTAAGAGAAGTTGTACTACTGAGAAACCGATGATAGGGGCTATACTGGAAGGATTGATAGAAGTGGTTGCAAATATATCAGAGAATTTGAAGAAAGATCTGATAGAATGAGTTATAGAGGTTATACTAGATGGTGACATGAGTTTTTAGAAGGATCTAACAGTTGAGCCTGACAGACAGGTGGAACCAGATGACAAAGAGTTGATGGTAACTAATGAGATAAAGTCTTGTGGCAGAACCAAATCACAGTTGTAGAAATAAAGATGATGTGCTGATCAGAAGCAAGGAAAGAGAAACAATGGGGTTTAGGGGTTAGAGGAGCCAGTTGAGGCACCAGAAGAGCCAAAGAAGAGGTTGGTAGACAAAGAAGATGTCTAGATCAGAAATGAGCATGGGATCTTCATTCTGAATCCTTTTAGATGTTCATGAGTTGTCTCTCATGGAACATCTTTTTCTACCTGGGTTGTCTAATGCAAGAGCATCCCCGGTTGATGGGCAATCTTGCATCAACCAAAAATGTTTCCTTTCAATTTTGTTCTTGTTTTGTTATTTGTGCAGTTTTTTGTGTTCTTGTCGGTTGGCATCGGTACTTTCTTTTTCTTCATGGCAGATCTTGTTTTTGGTTTCCTGGTAGTTTCATTTTGTTGATTCTAGAATTTCTAGTTCATTTGGGTTCTTTTCCGGATAGTTATCGCTTCTGGTTGGTTGTTTTTGGGTTCCCAGGGCAGTTCTTGTGCTTATCAGCTGGTTTTCCTTCATTAACAACGCGATTCTTGGCATGTGGATTTATTTTGGGTCTTGTCTGATATTCTTTGGTGTGTGGACAACCTTCCTGCTAAACCACATCACTTGGTTGTTATTTTTCGGAAATATTTATCTAATTATTAGGGTTGAACTAATTACACGTTTCATTATCCTGCATTGGTGAATGTAATATTATGAGGCCAACTCGGATATGTTCTGGCGGGTATAAATATGATGTTAGGTAATCATTTGTAGGGGCAGAGGAAGTAGAACTTAGAATAAGGATTCAGATTCATATGTTGTGATCCGATTGATTCTTAGAGTCTTAGTTGGATAGTATCTGGCTTGAAGCCTGCATGTAACTGGTTAATTATCGGATGTTCTTTGATGATAATATAATGATTTCCAGATGATTGTCAGAAGTTACATGTCTTTAATATGATCTGTTTATGTGAATTTGTTATGTTTTCTTGTTGCTTTCGTTCTGTCTCCCTCGCTACATAAGCCGATTGACTCCTTTATGGGTTTTTACTAGTTATGGTTGCATCAGAAGTAAAGTGTTCATGAAGGAACAAAGTCTTTTGTTACTTCCCTTTTCTAAAAAATGACTTAGGGACTAATCTTATGTATACAAATAACTCAAAGTTTATTTTAAATACCTAAGTCCTATCAACCACTGTAACCCAAAATACTGATATATTGTTAGCTCAAAGACTTTTAAATATATCATAAGATTATCTACTCTAGCAAGATAACTCAATATAGCACAAAGACTTTACCTATTTATCCACTTAATATAAACTTAAAAGATAATAAACAAAAGCTTAAAGACTTTTTGATATTATCCACACCAATTTCATATTCTTGAATTCTCAAAGTAACACAAAGTCTACCTTTATAAACTCAAGTTACTCCTCAATATTTTGCATCAACAACAATGCTCAACTTATATCTTTCAAGAAAATATAACATAAGAACATCTATATCATACACAAGATTTATTTCAACACAAAGTCTGAAAGCCAAACTTGTCTTCTCTTTCATTAAGTTTGCAAATTCACAATATCAACACCAAGTCTCACTTT
The DNA here is from genome assembly GCF_030272615.1 of Cryptomeria japonica. Lineage (NCBI taxonomy): Eukaryota > Viridiplantae > Streptophyta > Pinopsida > Cupressales > Cupressaceae > Cryptomeria > Cryptomeria japonica. The sequence continues at coordinate 474,105,232 of NC_081410.1, forward strand.
GCTCTTCACTTCAACAAAGATTTTATTGCATAAAATAATGATGGAAAAATATCCTTAATACAATAAAATCCTCATATATAGAGAGGAGAGGTGCAGCATGAAACGAGGAAAGTTACAACTAATTTGTGACCAAGTCAAAAGTAGAGACCTATTTGACTTAGAACTCATGCAATCCTACATGTGTACTAGAAATATACAAAATGACATTTAAGGTGTCGATAGAAATTACAAAATGTGGCTAGAAAATAACAAAAATTACTAAGTATCATTTTCTTCATGTTGATTCTCATTTCTATAATTCTTCAAATTTCTACAAGGAATTCTTCATCTAAGCTCCATCAGGTCCCTAGGTATGGCTGGTGATAATCTTAACCCATGTGATAGAATCTTCTAAATCAACACAACACTTTTTGTGCTTCTTTAGAAGAGAATCTAGAAAGTCTAGGATGAATTGTAGATCATCCAATTCATCTATAGAGGAGAAGGAGAAGTCCTCTCTATCAATTTCACTAGTGACCAACAAGATAAATTCCTTAATAACCACATCCACATCAAGAACCTTTTGATTTTCATCAAGGAAAGCACATGGGATCTCAGAGATTTTATCAACAATCTCCTAATTTTTATTTGTACATTCATTTTAAGCTTTCCTCGTGTCCTTGATAAGGCACTCTAGAATATTAATTTGATGCTCTAGAGCCTCTCTTTTCTCAACATACATATGTCAAGAAGGAATGACACTATTCTGCACAAGATCATTTGAATCAAAATCATCAAGTTTTAACCATGCCTCAAAATCCTTCTCCTGCATTTCCAGCTCTTAAGACAAAACTTCCATGGTGTTGTCAACTTCCATTCTTATGGCATCAAGGTTACTATCAATGGTGAAGATTGAGCTTAGGAGTTATGTACCTTGACTTAGCATCTTGTCGATCCATTCTCCCATTTCTCTACTTCGTGACATTGTCTGCTCGACCCTTTTCATAATGTGTTCATCCAGTGATGAAGTCAGTAGTTCAATAGTCTCTGAAGACTTAGTCACCTTGATTAGCATAGTGGTTAGCTTTTCAACATGTGCCTTAAATTTATCATTTTTTATCTTGTCTTCATCATACATAGATACAATAGCATCTAAAGCTACTTGAACATCTACAACAAAATCATGTGTTTGCTTACCCAATTCAATCATGTTTATGGCATAGTCTAATTCTTGAATTTGATCAATATCTTTATCAAGAGGAGGAATGGCAATCTCTACGCACTTGCTTCTTTCTTTGTCCACCTTTACCCTTGAAAAGGTTTTAGCTTTCTTGGTGATCTTGGGTTTAGTGGGGACAAGCTGACTAAAATCAAAATCATCAGGTGAAACAGCTTGCTTCTTTCTCTTGGGAGCATTGAAAAATAACCATGACAACAAGGAGGAATCATCTTTATCAGTGGTTAAATCTTGAGGGGGATTCATCAACTCTTAATGGATATTATTTACAATAGGTGACATTGTAGTAACAACAATGGAAGTATTTTCAAGGGATAACACATTGGGTATAGGGCCTGTCTTTGTCATAAACTTGTTTAAATCATCTAACATAGTGGTAAAAACTTCAGACAAACTTGGAAAAGTGGAGAAAACATTTTCAATATTGTCATGTGGGGTATCTAGAGTAGACACACTAGCACTAGTGCAAGAAATGTGAACAACCGTACTAGGGGAGACACATGTGATGTAATGCCCTGTCAGGAAACCTCGAAGGGATAAAGCTAAAAACACTCAAATGGAGTGTAAATATTTTTTTTTTAAATATTAATAAGAGTGTTAATAATAAGACACAACATTAAGATACATTAGAGTTATCTAAAGCTTAGATAACACAGCAAAAGACTAAACGAACCTAAGGAGTTTCCCAACGTGATTACGTAAGCTTACACCTAACCCAACTCGCAACATTATCCAATTAAGATGGATGTCTTAATTACATGTTAATACTTAAGACATGGATACATATTATGTTCGATGAATTGACATCTTAGAATTTTAGGAAGCGTTCATCTATTTTGATTGGAGAGGAGGCTAACATGAGGATATTTACTCAATACAATTGAAAACATAATTAGCTTAAGAATTCACCCATTAAGGTTAAGTAGGGTTAACTTGACGAGTCCATCCATTTTAGATACAATGTGACTAATATAACGAAGTTCATTCATTTAGGTTTAAAAGTAACCAACCACAAATGAGATCATCCTTTATAGTTAAAAGTAAGCCTAATGAGATGACATTCATTCATTAAGAATTAAGTTGTAAATAATAAAATGAGGTCCCTTCATTTGGTCTTAAACATAACCAACTAATAAGTCATAGTTCATTTATAGAGGATAAAATGTAAATAGCCAAAGAGTTCTTTCATTGAAGTTAAAATAATACTAAGAGATGGAGCTCAATTCATTAAGGTGAAAATGTACTATAGCCACATAAGTTCATCCCTTTAATTAAAATATAGTTAGCAAGATGATATTTGTTCGTTCAGGATTAAAAAATATAAGTACATAGTGACGATCATCCATTAGGATTAAAATATAACTAACTTAATGAGTTCACTCTTTTTAGTTTAAAATAAAGTTAATATGAAGAAATACATTTGCTATGGGTAAGATATAAACAACTAAATGAGTTCTTCCATTTTAGTTCAATTATAGTTATCATGAAGAAGTTCATTTATTAAGGTTATAATATGGATAGCCAATTTGAGTTCATCCAATTATAAAACTAATTTGGTGAGGATTATTTGCTTTAGGATAAAACGTAAACAATTAAATAAATTTATCCAATTTAGGGAAATATAGCTAACAAGACGATGTTCTTTTACCAAGATAAAAAGGTAAATACCCAAATGAGGTTCTTCCATTAGAATTCAATTTAGATATTGTGACAGTTACTCCAATATTTGTTGTCCATGCATTTCGTTCGATTTTCAAACTTTATGACAAGTTAATCCAATAATTGAAAACTAGTGAGATTCTTTCCATTATTACTTTTTTTTGTATTAATATTAACAAAATACTTTTCCATAATCATATTTACAAGCATTTATGTCCCTAATTACTACATTTAACAAGATGACTAGATTCATGCACTTGAGAATTAGCTTCATTAAATTCCCATTATACACTTACAAAATGCAACCATACATGATAACTTAAAATATGAAATAAGAGTAACCAAAGCGTCACATAACACAGATATGATCTCGGAGTTCACCCCTAGAGGGCTACATCTCCGGGTCTGCTCAATTGCAAGACCCCTCTGGCATTTAATATAGTTAGGATTACATAAGTTTCATGTCTTTTACATCTTTGCCATATAGGCAAACACAACCACTATACAACAACCACCTCGGTCGATAATTACATAATGATCCCCTTTGAAGCAAATCCTACTGAATACATCAAAAGCAAATACAAGGGTTTCCTAACTGTCGGTACGCTAAATAGAGACTTGACCGACTATGACCAGACACAAGCAACCAGATGACAGGGACCCAACAAACCTATCAAGGATGTGCTATTATTATAGACATAGCGATTACAAAAATATTAAACCATGCACTAGCATTCACAGGTAAATACAGTCTTTTCTCAGGTTGATTCAAGCATCTAAACAAGTTATTTAATCCTTAGATATGCATCAATGGTAAGTTGGTTTTACAAAAATGCTCTTGCCCCTTTTCTAACAACACAAAATTTACCCTTTACTATAAAGAACAAACTACATTAAAAGAGAATAAGGAAATGGGAAGATCATCTCCCAGCTAATTTAAGATTCCCTTGCATACATTTAAAAACTAATTTCACCATTTGATTTACTCATTAGCATCTAAATTTGAGTCCCAATATTTACCAACTTAAATAAATAAAAATAAATACAACAATCAACAATTGTTAAATCAATGGATATCATTACTTTATTGAGTCTGATGATTAATGTATAATTTATTAATATATATATTTTTCCCCTCTTTATTTTTTTTTCATAATTGCTACTTGCTAAAAATATAAATCTCAGCCAAACTTTAATAATAACAAATATATTACTTATAATATATTTTTATTATTATATATCTTTTTTTTTATATTATTATTTTTTTTCTACATACTAAAACAACTTCAAACTTAAATTTTAAATATGATAAAAAAAATAAGAAATCTTAGGGCGGCCAAAACCCTAACCGTGCCCTAGTCGTGCCCTAGCCGGAGGGAACTGCGGCCTCCACGGAGGACGCATGCCCTCGGCCTCCACTCACAGTGGAGTCGGGGTTATTGCGGTCGTCTTGGGGGTCACAGCCCCTTCGGCATCCACATAGTGGAACCGGGGGTTGTTGCGGCCTCCACGAAGGACGCAGTCCCCTTCGGCCCCCACTGTGTGGATCCGAGGGGGTGTTGCGGCCGCCACTCTATGGAGCCGAATGGTTGTGGATGGCGCCATGGAGAGGGGCGGGTTGAGCTTCACCCCCCCCCCCCCCGAAAACCCCAATCAATATGTATTTTTTTTAAATTAATTTTTTTTCTTTGTTTATATCGATTTATTTTGAAGGATTCACAATTTCGGTTTAAGGTAAAAAAAAAAGAAAAAAATTGAATAAGAATAATGAAAACAACAAAATCAAAATTCCCCCCATTTCTTTCTTTTATCACAGACCCATTTATTTGCCAAATTTCACCCAAACCCTCATTTTGGCAAAATATTTTCTCAGCAAGTTTAAAACACCAGATACATTAAGGAAATTTTGATCCAAGAACAAACCATATTTTTAAAACTAAATCCTATGTTTAAACAACAATCATGGGGTTTTTTTTTGAGCAAGAAATCTTCAAGAACAAATTTCAGAGATATACCCAAAATTCAAAAAGGAACAAGAGGTGCATTTGAATCCTACCTCTATCGCATTTTTGGAAGAGTTTGAAGATGAGCCCCCAAATCTCCATCCCCCATTTCTTTTTTCTTTCCCAAAAATTCAACAACCCCAAAAATATTTTTCAACCTAGGTTAAATGGGAACCAATTTTGACCTAATTTCTAATTTTGAAATTTAAGCCCTTTTAAAAGAAATAATAATTCTTTTCAACTATTAAATTATTTTAACTTGATTTTCTAATTAATATACTTCTCCCTTATTCAATCTTAATTTTAATTTCTCAATATTAATTAGGCCAACATTATATTTCGAACTATTGACAAGGGTAAAGCATTCAAATTAAATTAATTTCCAAAATCAACCTTTTACACTATATCAACTTTACAAATTAAAAATGATTTTCTTTAAATAATAAAATTTACCCTTTCATTTCCAAAATGCAAAAGTGGTTAAATTATTTCTATTTCCAAATGACTTTAAATCTTCCTTTTTAAAAACGCATGAACTAATTAAATTCGTTACTTAAAATTAACTATTAAATTAAACTCGCTACACATAATAAAGCGATCTTTGTAATAAATGACTAATCTCATGAAGGAAACCTATTTATTTTAATTCCTCAACTACTAATGTGTAAATGAACACATTAATTCAATTTAATTACTTAAGCTTGCTACAAATATAAATAAAGCGACCTCTTAAATTAGCGATTAATCATATAAAAGAAAACTATCTATTTTAAATTTCTCAATTACTAATGCATACATCAACACATTAAATTGAATTAAATACTTAGGATAAAATACTCCATTCCCCACACACAAGGCACGCACACCAAGAAATCCACCAATCACATGGCATGCAACCCAAACGACAAAGGAACCCTACAGACCACACACAACGCTCACCTGATCAAGGCTAAGGCAAGATGAGAGTTTTATGACCACCTAATCCGAATTTTAAGGATGAAGGAGGTATACTCAACCCTGTGAATCCTGATAGAGACGAACCTCACACCTAGGTGATACAGTACCTACAATCTCCTGCAACCATGAGTCATGCAAGCATACATATATATACATATTCAATAAAGGCGTTAGCTTGAGATTTATAACAAGAATTAGGAAACAATTACATTTACACAAGAATCGATGAAATTCATACAATAATAGGTACGCACAATATTCATATAGTTTAATCTACAACATTACATAATGGTAAATCCACCATTCAAGACTGCCACATAGGAAGTCAACCAAGGTCAAACAGGTTTTACAAGGCCGATTAGGGTAGGGGCATTACATTCTCCCCCCCTAGGCTTTGACTTACTCTTGGAAGTCGCAAGGCTAAGCGGAAGTCATACAACACGTATTAGCCCTTAAACTCAATTAACAATTATCAATTTGCACAATTAACTATTTTGCCAACAATTTAAAACATTATTGATAAATCCTCTACGAATGTCATTATCCATTAACAAAATGCATCTAAAATCATACACTTCTTAAAATATTCTAGAATTTACACACAATCATAGTAGAGAAACGAGAATTCTTCCTTCATTTCATTATACCATCTAAAGCAATTAAAAGATATAAGCAACAATTACCATACTTATTCTACCAAGCAAGACAAGAAACATGCCATCAAGATCAATTTTTGTTTTACCAATTCATCTCTTTTACAAAACTTTATCGCATAGAACTAGCTTCAAATATCAATTTATACAACCAAGTTAACCTTCAATAAATAAGAGCAACTTATATAACTCAATAGTTTACACTTTCCAAACATATAAGAACTTTTCCAATGACTATGTCCCATAACATAGTGACAAGTTAATACCATTTAATCCATGATTACACATAATATCCATCCACATAACTGGTTTGCACAACACAAAAGGCCACATGTGAGCATGTATAATGCTCGGTCAAAGATAACATGCACAATCAACATCTCTATGCTTGCTCTCAGAACAATAACATGATCATCAATATCTAACATCTCACTCAAGGGCTTGATGGTGCTAGGGTACACCATGGCGGTGCTACCTTCCATACAAGACCCTTGTGAACATCCCTTGTTGTGTAAGGTGTTTAGCCTCCAAGAGATAGTCACCACTAATAGGTAGGTAGTGGATCCTAGCTGTCTCACAGCCTCACATACCTCCATCCTCAAGGTTCCCTACGTCTACTTCCTCGTATACACTCATCCAAGACCATCTCCTACGTTCTTGGAGAGGAATTCACATTGCAACACAAGACCAGCATACGAAAACAACAAGGATAAACCAGTTTAGCCACCAAAGTATAGAAGTATAAAGATAATAATCGTCAATTCCAACAATAAGGCAAGAAAATAATTCTGGAATTGCAACATCAAATCAAGTAAGAACAAGATTGCAAGATCGTGGCTAAACCTTCAAGGTCAAAATAAAATAAATTTTTGGCCCACAAGGAAATAAATAAATAGATAATAAAAGAAAATCATAAGTGCACGTTACATCACTACCTGACTAGCAACTAGCCACCGACGAGGAAGGAAGGAACAATCATCTAGCTATCATAGTAGCTCATCATGTGGTGTGGCCTAGTCACACATCCGCATGGCATGGCAGTGTGCACCTCGACATCACCCCGCATCACATCGTCATGCGGCATGGCTCTACCCTATACCTATCGGTAGGCTACATGGCAATGTCTACTACATCCTGCATCGTGTCTCAGCACGGCATGGCAATACTCCAAGCGGACAGGGCACGCAATGGATGTATCCCACATGGCAGTGTACCTCGCAGATAAGGCACGTGCTAGTCACACCCCGCATAGTGATGTTCCTCTCAGGATACTCACCGTAAGCCAGAGGTATACATGGCTAAGGTCTACCCACAAGTCTATCAACACTAGTCAATTGGCAACTCATGTAAGAAAAATGACACGCCTCTCATGAAGACAAGAAAAAGATGCTCCAATAAAATCCATCAATATGCTCAAGAACTGTCATCTATATGCTCAAAATAAGGGATAGGAATTAGGCTTGCACACATGAACCTCATAAATCGGTTCATCACAAGGGAAAGTATTGAGTACACCTATAATATAGCTTCATTATATAACTATATTTTTCCTCAAGATAGGGAAGCTAAAGTCTCTTTGCGTCGACATTACTCATATGCTGTTCATACTATCCAAGGAATGGTGACTTCTAATACTACCCCTTCACATACTGACTTATCAACAACCCGTGGATTGGCACTCAATAAGGGAACAAATATGCAACATCACATAAATAGTATGGTTTCCCATACTCATAAGCAAACATATCCCCCATGGTTGATTACTTCACCATCCCATGGCACACATAGCAATTATGGGTCTCTTACAACACACAAGGAATAGCACCATTACTGGTTTAGTCACATTTACGGGGAGTACTTTACACTACGCTAACATCTACTTAAGGGAAGTTTTAATTATGCTTTACACATGAATCACTAAATAAAGTTTACTCTAGATACTCGTTCTGAAATTATTAACAATTCAAATTTACACAAGGAAATAACGTCATTCCAATATCTTTCTCAATTCCCACTAGGCATTTTCATTCACATTACTAACTATGCAATTTTCTTTTCCAAGGAAAAAATTCCCTCATTCAATTAGAAGCCAAAGCAAACATTCAATTTCATATGCGTTATAAAAATTCTTCTTAAATCACTGCATTCTTAATAGCATTTCAAAAACAACAAACCTTATATTTTAGGCAAGAGGAGGAAGAGAGTTGGAAAAATCATCCATTTCCTATGAATACACAAGATCTACAAGATCACACTATATGCTCAAATATAATTCTACCATTTTAGTTGCACGGTTTTCATTCCGCTATCTTTTAGGAGGGTGCCAAAACAACCTAGCATGTCATTTCCAATTATTGTTGTTGCACTATAATGTTCTAGTTTTCCGAACAAGAATTCAAGACAAACTTCGGTAATACAAGTCTTCTTGAGAACACTCACTATTCGTAATACAATACAATAATACATCAAACCTAACATTGAAAGTTGAATTATGACAAGAAGGTAAATGAGGAGCTATCTACTAAATGTTACACATTAATGCATACAAATTAACAAATCTTTCATTTGCTCTTTCTAAACACAATAAGACAATTATCTATATCCAAAGGCAAGTTAAATGGTGTGTCACTAAAATAGGTCCTAAATCTCACTAGTTGAATAAGCACATAAAACAATCCTTCGAGGAACACATTAATACACTCCTGAAGCTACTATAACATGTTATCTTTTGGTATTCCTTTCACAACAAGCAATCTTCGCAAAATCAACTATGCGCATATTACTGCACCTTACCTAAGATGGGCTTTAATTATATTACTCTTACAAAGCACATGGAGAAACCTTAATGCAAACATACAATTTTCTATCATTAACCAAAATTAACTTCCAAACCAAATCCCTTTCACAATCTAAAACACATAAGCGTTATAAGGCTCACACAAGGGCTCAAGAATATCATCCTTTCTCTTGCGATAAGAAAACTTAAATAAGAGATAATTACCCATATCAGTTACATTTTAAATCTCTAGAGAGAGAGAAGGAAGAGTCATAATCATTCAATTTACTACATAATAAGCATTAATATTTGCCATACTAGTCTTTCAAGTGGTCTTCACTAAGATAGATCATAACCATAAACAAGCACATTTCATACTTTTAGATTCAAGACAATACCAACCAACCCAGACGGATTAGTCAAAAGAGTAAAACAATTCAAGAATGAAGGTACATACGACTCTCTTTCAGAATAAGAGGAATCGTAGACCAAGACCGCAATAAGCAGACAAAGCACCTATAATCATTCCAAAACACCCACATCAAGAAGGTGGAAACAAGGTGTGAACACACGCGTTACACCCAAGTAGGGTTTGTTCAATCACACCCTCACATCAAGGAGGACAAGCATACAACATAAGGTAGACACACACACACCAACTAAGGGCACAAGCGATACCAGAGATCCTAGTGTTGCAACATGGGCTCTAATACCAAGTGTAATGTCCTGCCAGGAAACCCCAAAGGGATAAAGCTAAAAACACTCAAATGGAGTGTAAATATAATTTTTTTTAATATTAATAAGAGTGTTAATAATAAGATACAACATTAAGATACATTAGAGTTATCTAAAGCTTAGATAGCACAGCGGAAGACTAAACGAACCTAAGGAGTTTCCCAACGTGATTACGTAACCTTACACCTAACCCAACTCGCGACATTGATCCAATTAAAATATATATCTTAATTACATGTTAATACTTAAGACATGGATATATATTATGTTCGATGAATTGACATCTTAGAATTTTAGGAAGTGTTCATCTATTTTGATTGGAGAGGAGGCTAACATGAGGATATTTACTCAATGCAATTTAAAACATAATTAGCTTAAGAATTCACCCATTAAGGTTAAGTAGGGCTAACTTGATGAGTCCATCCATTTTAGATACAATGTGACTAATATAACGAAGTTCATTCATTTAGGTTTAAAAGTAACCAACCATAAATGAGATCATCCTTTGTAGTTAAAAGTAAGGCTAATGAGATGACATTCATTCATTAAGAATTAAGTTGTAATAATAAAACGAGGTCCCTTCATTTGGTCTTAAACATAACCAACTAATAAGTTGTAGTTCATTTATAGAGGATAAAATGTAAATAGCCAAAGAGTTCTTTCATTGAAGTTAAAATAATACTAAGAGATGGAGCTCAATTCATTAAGGTGAAAATGTACTATAGCCACATAAGTTCATCCCTTTAATTAAAATATAGTTAGCAAGATGATATTCATTCGTTCGGGATTAAAAAATATAAGTACATAGTGACGATCATCCATTAGGATTAAAATATAACTAACTTAATGAGTTCACTCTTTTTAGTTTAAAATAAAGTTAATATGAAGAAATACATTTGCTATGGGTAAGATATAAACAACTAAATGAGTTCTTCCATTTTAGTTCAATTATAGTTATCATGAAGAAGTTCATTTATTAAGGTTATAAGATGGATAGCAAATTTGAGTTCATCCAATTATAAAACTAATTTGGTGAGGATTATTTGCTTTAGGATAAAATGTAAACAATTAAATAAATTTATCCAATTTAGGGAAATATAGCTAACAAGACGATGTTCTTTTACCAAGATAAAAAGGTAAATACCCAAATGAGGTTCTTCCATTAGAATTCAATTTAGATATTGTGACAGTTACTCCAATATTTGTTGTCATTACATTTCATTCGATTTTCAAACTTTATGACAAGTTAATCCAATAATCGAAAACTAGTGAGATTCTTTCCATTATTACTTTTTTTTTATTAATATTAACAAAATACTTTTCCATAATCATATTTACAATCATTTATGTCCCTAATTACTACATCTAACAAGATGACTAGATTCATGCACTTGAGAATTAGCTTCATTAAATTCCCGTTATACACCTACAAAATGCAACCATACAGGATAACTTAAAATATGAAATAAGAGTGACCAAAGCATCGCATAGCACATATATGATCTCGGAGTTCACCCCTAGAGGGCTACATCTCCGGGTTTGCTCAACTGCAAGACCCCTCTGGCATTTAATATAGTTAGGATTACATAAGTTTCATGTCTTTTACATATTTGCCATATAGGCGAACACAACCACTATACTACAACCACCTCGGTCAATAATTACATAATGATCCCCTTTGAAGCGGATCCTACTGAATACATCAAAAGCAACTACAAGGGTTTCCTAACTGTCGGTATGCTAAATAGAGACTTGACCGACTATGACCAAACACAATCAACCAGACGACAGGGACCCAACAAACCTATCAAGGACGTGCTATTATTATAGACATAGCGATTACAAAAATATTAAACCATGCACTAGCATTCACGGGTAAATACGGTCTTTTCTCAGGTTGATTCAAGCATCTAAACAAGTTATTTAATCCTTAGATATGCATCAATGGTAAGTTGGTTTTACAACAATGCTCTAGCCCCTTTTCTAACAACACAAAATTTACCCTTTACTATAAAGAACAAACTACATTAAAAGAGAATAAGGAAATGGGAAGATCATCTCCCAGCTAATTTAAGATTCCCTTGCATACATTTAAAAACTAATTTCACCATTCGATTTACTCATTAGCATCTAAATTTGAGTCCCAATATTTACCAACTTAAATAAATAAAAATAAATACAACAATCAACAATTGTTAAATCAATAGATATCATTACTTTATTGAGTCTGATGATTAATGTATAATTTATTAATATATATATTTTTCCCCTCGTTATTTTTTTTTTCATAATTGCTACTTGCTAAAAATATAAATCTCAGCCAAACTTTAATAATAACAAATATATTACTTATAATATATTTTTATTATTATAAATCTTTTTTTTTATATTATTTTTTTTTTCTACATACTAAAATAACATCAAACTTAAATTTTAAATATGATAAAAAAAATAACAAATCTTAGGGCAGCCAAAACCCTAACCATGCCCTAGCCGGAGGGAACTGCAGCCTCCACGGAGGATGCAGGCCCTCGGTCTCCACTCACAGTGGAGCTGGGGTTACTATGGCCGTCGTGGGGGTCGCAGCCCCTTCGGCCTCCACATAGTGGAACCGGGGGTTGTTGCGGCCTCCATGGAGAATGCAATCCCCTTCGGCCCCCACTGTGTGGATCCGGGGGGGTCGCAGTCCCCTCGGCCGCCACTCTGTGGAGCCGAATGGCTGCAGATGGCGCCATGGGGAGGGGCAGGTTGAGCTTCGGCTCCCCCCCAAAAACCCCAATCAATATGTATTTTTTTTAAATTAATTTTTTTTTCTTTGTTTATATCGATTTATTTTGAAGGATTCACAGTTTCGGTTTAAGGTAAAAATAATAATTTTTTTTAATAAGAATAATGAAAACCCCAAAATCAAAATTCCCCCCATTTATTTCTTTTATCACAAACCCATTTATTTGCCAAATTTCACCCAAACCCTCATTTTGGGAAAATATTTTCTCAGCAAGTTTAAAACACCAGATCCATTAAGGAAATTTTGATCCAAGAACAAACCATATTTTTAAAACTGAATCCTACATTTAAACAACAATCATGGGGTTTTTTTTTTTGAGCAAGAAATCTTCAAGAACAAATTTCAGAGATATACCCAAAATTCAAAAAGGAACAAGAGGTGCATTCGAATCCTACCTCTATCGCATTTCCGGAAGAGTTTGAAGATGAGCCCCCAAATCTACAGCTGTAGAAATCCATCTTTTTCCCCAAATCTCCATCCCCCATTTCTTTTTTCTTTCCCAAAAATTCAACAACCCCAAAAATATTTTTCAACCTAGGTTAAATGGAAACCAATTTTGACCTAATTTCTAATTTTGAATTTTAAGCCCTTTTAAAAGAAATAATAATTCTTTTCAACTATTAAATTATTTTAACTTGATTTTCTAATTAATATACTTCTCTCTTATTCAATCTTAATTTTAATTTCTCAATATTAATTAGGCCAACATTATATTTCGAACTATTGACAAGGGTAAAGCATTTAAATTAAATTAATTTCCAAAATCAACCTTTTACACTATATCAACTTTACAAATTAAAAATGATTTTCTTTAAATAATAAAATTTACCCTTTCATTTCCAAAATGCAAAAGTGGTTAAATTATTTCTATTTCCAAATGACTTTAAATCTTCCTTTTTTAAAACGCATAAACTAATTAAATTCGTTAATTAAAATTAACTATTAAATTAAACTCGCTACACATAATAAAGCGATCTTTTTAATAAATGACTAATCTCATGAAGTAAGCCTATTTATTTTAATTCCTCAACTACTAATGCGTAAATGAACACATTAATTCAATTTAATTACTTAAGCTTGCTACAAATATAAATAAAGCGACCTCTTAAATTAACGATTAATCATATAAAAGAAAACTATCTATTTTAAATTTCTCAATTACTAATGCGTACATCCACACATTAAATTAAATTAAATACTTAGGATAAAATACTCCATTCCCCACATGCAAGGCACGCACACCAAGAAATCCACCAATCACATGACACGCAACCCAAATGACAAAGGAACCCTACGGACCACACACGACGCTCACCTGATCAAGGCTAAGGCAAGACGAGAGTTTTATGACCACCTAATCCAAATTTTAAGGATGAAGGAGGTATACTCAACCCTGCGAATCCTGATAGAGACGAACCTTGCACCTAGGTGGTATAGTACCTGCAATCTCCTGTAACCATGAGTCACGCAAGCATACATATATATACATATTCAATGAAGGCGTTAGCTCGAGATTTATAACAAGAATTAGGAAACAATTACATTTACACAAGAATCGATGAAATTCACACAATAATAGGTACGCACAATATTCATATAGTTTAATCTACAACATTACATAACGGTAAATCCATCATTCAAGACTGCCACATAGGAAGTCAACCAAGGTCAAATGGGTTTTACAAGGCCAACTAGGGTAGGGGCATTACATGTGACAATAGAAGGTTATGACTCAGAAGTAGAGATAGGAGCATGCACCATAGAAGAAGAAAGAGATGCTTGGGTTGATGATTCTTGGGACTTATCTTCTTGTGGTAGCCCTTCTTCATCATATTCATCATGCTCCTCATTTCCCTCTTTATCATCTTCAATTTGATCAACACCAATAGGCTCTAACCTAAGATGCTCATCGTCCACATGTTCATCTTGTATTTTAGGCTCTAGCATCTCCTACACATTAGAGGTAGATATCTCTCCTTAAGCTTTTCCTTTATGAGCCCCTATTGTGAACTTCAACTTAGGTTCTTTAGTGGGAGTGGAGGAATCTTGTTTATTCATCATTTTGATCTTAAATCTCCTCCCAACAGGCCCAGTTATATCATCATCAGAGCCAGAGGAGAAGGGCTTCAATTTAATTCCCTTGTTTGAAAGCCATATATTGGTATTTGCAAGAATACTTTGAAATCTATCTCTAATGGAGGTTGACTCCTTCTGTGAAAATTGAATGAGGGGAAAAGGGGTATATGAAACCTTGTTATCAGCATAGGTAAGGTCTAGGACATTACCATCTTTTTCTAGGTCATATGGGATATTAGCAAGATAAAACTCCCTAATTTGATCAACTATCAACCGGCAATAGTCAAGCTTCCTGATATCATGTTATATTTTTCAATCGACCCATACATCTTCAATATGATGAACATGAACATAGGCCTTTTTCAATTTTTTCTTCATTCCCTTATAATCAAAGTTTCTTCAAGCCTTGAAGAACCTCATGGTCACTCTCCTCATCTCTTCCTCCATTGCCCTAGCTTTGAAGATTGAAATGATGGAATATCTACCAATCATCAAAGTGAATTTTAAACTCGTCTTGTGGGAACTTGATTGTGCCTCATGAATTGCCACCATTTGATGGGTTAATTCCATCAAGATAATTTTATCTAATTGGTACCTTGGGAGCATAAAGGGTTCACCTTTTAAACACCCTACCCTGAGATATATGAAAGTGGGGAACTGCAAGAACATGCATCTGTATTCATTTACAACCTCCCAAGCATGATTTGATGCTCTGCTATTGTACAAATCCTTGTTCATCATGCACATGTGATATCCAAAGAAGGCATCATTCACTCTTCTTAAGTGATTGAAACTATTCTTCAACACTAATTGGGAGTAGTAGTTGTGTATAGAAACTTGCCTTTTTTCTCATGTGGTAGACAATCTTGGAAAATGCCTCATTGAATCTGCAACGTACTCTAAGTAGGAAGTCATGTAAAACTTAAGAGTAGTGGGTACTTTAGTAAGTTGTTCGCATATTGCATCATTGATTTGCTTACCCTAGAAATTACTCTCCTTGTTTTATCTTATGACATGGATGTATTGATACATCCATTCATAATAAGTGTTAGAGGTAGGAAGCTCTTTTACCCTACTCAAGAGAGTTACAAAATCATTCACCTCTTTAATGAGATCACTTCTGGGAAAATTCTTCGGTCATCTAGCAATTGTAGGCCTTGGGGTCTTTAACCAGTTATCATTCATATATATCCTACATTTGTCAGAATTCCTATCATAGTAGGCTTGAGCTAATTGCATAGTTATAATTGGGTACTTCTTAATATTAGGACACTTGAAAATAATGTTGAAGAAATTGTTGGCCATTTGGTGGAATTGATTATGTGTTGCATTGATGTTTTGTCATTATTGTCAACACTAGTTGTTTGGATGCTTTACTGGCACCCTTCTGGTCCCGATAGGTTGAGTGATTTCTGGTTGACTTGGATCCAGCTTGATCCGATGGGATTCAGTATAATCTAGTGATGGAATTGGCTTGTTCATGATACTCATACTCATATTTGGTCAGTAGGTTTTGGTCTGGTGATTGGATGCTATCCTACCTACTTAGAAGATTAGTTTCTGGTTTTGGCAAGGGTTTCACCAGCAGAGCTTTTGGTGGAGATCTTTGATGAATTGCATAAGTGGTGTTGGTGCAGCTTCTAATGGAGTTTCAGGATGTTGTCGGTGTTCATGTTCGAGACTTAGAATTTGGAGATCATTGTTGAAGCGTGTGGACCTATACTTGGTCTCGGTTGATTTAGGTTATGGATCGGCATTAGTGTAACATGTGGATAGGACCTATTGTTGTATTTCTGGGATGTCTTATGTGTTGTTATTACTTGTTTGGTCTAAGGCCAACATGGTTTGTAATTATGTAATCAGTTTATTTTCTAGTGGCCAACCTGATTGTTTATGGTTGAGGGTTTGTATAAATAGATGTAAGATCCCATTGTAGATCATCATCGTTAATGTAAGAGGTCATGGTCAAGGAATGTAATGTGCAAATAATGTAATATCATTCAGGTAGAGGATTTGATCGATCATTGGAGATCGAATTGGGTTTGTGTAAGAGGATTTAGTCCTCCGGTACTGAGCTCAACTGGAACTGTACTCTGGCATAGGAGATGTTATCTTTTGTAGTTCAACACTTCTCTGGAATGTAGTATGGATTTGTATGTATTCAGTGAGACTCATTTTGTGATGAGCAGTATGCTCTAGGTTGTTGGATTTCTTGCAAGTGCAAGCCCCTTCATTGTAATTCACAATTTTTACTACAGAAGTATTATCTGACTGTGGGTAGGCTTCCCACCGTGGTTTTTCCCTTTACTAGGTTTTCCATGTACAAATCTTGGTGTTGTGTGGATGGATTTTATTATGTGATTCTTGTTTATGTTTAATTGGTTTAACTGCTATTCTGGTAATATTGTTTTGGGTTCTAGTATTAAAATTTTAATTGCTAATGCTTTTGGTAATCTGTGACAACTAATTCACCCCCCACCCCTCTCAGTTGTCTTCCGGTTATTTGAACTGTCTAACAATAGGTATCAAAGATTTGGTCCTCTCTACAGAAAGCTTAACTACTTGAGGAAGATCTTATGGTGACTAACAGCTCAAGTTCATCAGTTCTTCTAGAGCTATCTTTCAAAGGGATATACCAAGGCTTGAAGTATCAAATTACATAGTATGGAAGATTTAGATGGAGACTCGTCTGAGCTGTCTTGGCAAGGAGATTTGGGATATCACACAAAATGGTGTCACGCCCTTTAATCTGAGATCTGGAAATCCTCCTCCGGCTAACCTGGACAAGGAGCTTGAAAATGATTGTAGATAAAGAGAAGCCCTCTTGTGTGCACTATCTGATCAGCAAATAATGGGATTAACAAACAAATCATTTGGAAAGGCTATATGGGATAAGTTGCAAACTCTTAATGAAGGTTACCTACCATGAAGATTGCTAAACTTTATGCTTACTGTGTGAGATATGAAAACCTAAAAATGGAAGAAGATGAAAGGATTACTGCATTCATGGAAAGAGTAAATGAGATTGTTATGGGAATTCAATGTTGTGGTGGAACTCTGAGCGAAGATAAAATTGTTTCTAAAGTCCTAAGAGCCCTACCACCAGCTTACAAAATGAAGGCTACTACTATTAATGAGTTGAGAATAATGGCTAATACATCTATCAACAGAGATACTTTGGTTGGGAAACTATTTTCTTTTGAGCTTGAGGAATTTGGACCTTCTGGAGCTATGAAGACTAAACCTGGTTTTCATGCATCTACATCTACAACCAGTATTCAAGACTGGAAAGATTTATATGCAAAAGAATTAGAAGATATGAAGAGAGAAGATGATGAGTTTGAGCAACTTGAAGCACTATTTTCTAGAAGAGTACCAAAAGGACCGGTAGGAAGTAAGTATGAAGGAAAAGCACCTTTTAAATGTTTTGCATGTAATAAGATTGGTCATTTTGCATCTAGATGTCCTGAAAGGAATTCAAGATTTGAAGAAAGAGTTAAAAGATCATTTAAGCCTAAGCCTGGATATCAGAAGATGTATAGATTCAAGAAAAAAAGAGACAAATCATGCTACATAGAAGATGAGGAATGCATTACTGATTCAGATGATGAATCGGCAGAAGACTCTGCTAGTGGATCTGGTAATGGGAAGGAATGGGTATTCTTGGCTATCAAGGAAGATGATCCGGCACTGGAAGAGAATGTACCTGAGGAGAAGGCACTTGCTGCTAAAATCGAGGACAAGGATGAATGGGTAATTGACAGCGGTTGTTCACATCATATGACTGGAGATAAAGAGAAGTTTCTATCTTTGCAAGAATTTGATGGTGGACTAGTTAGATTTGGAGATGACAAGGCATGTATGATCAAGGGAAATGGAACTATATCATTGGATGTTAAGAAAAATACTGACAATTTTTATTATGTTCAAGGTTTGAAGCATAATCTTTTGAGTGTAGGACAATTGGTAGATAAGGGATTTCAATTACAGTTCAAGGATGGCAAATGCAAAATCATTAACAGATCTGGCTTGGAGATTGCAACCGGTACACAGACAAAAGGTAACATATTTCATTTGAACTCCTGTGAGAAGACATGTTTGATTACACAGATTGATGAGAGTTGGCTATGGCATAAAAGGTTGTGTCATGTGAATTTTGATTGCATTGTGAAGATCAGTTCAACTAAGGCTATTAAGGATATACCTAAGATTATTAAGCCCTATAATCTGTAGAGTATGTAAAGAATGTCAAATGGGTAAACAGGTTAGAGCCTCTTTTAGGAGTATACAAGATAAATCAAATGATGTTCTTGATCTTATTCATACTGATTTGTGTGGCCCTACTAGAGTTAAAATATTTCATGGTGATAGATATTTCATGCTAGTCATTGATGATTATTCTAAAATGATGTGGGTTACTTTTTTGAGAGAAAAATATGAAGCATTTGAAAAGTTTAAAATCTTTAAGGCTAAAGTGGAAACTCAGATAGGATTGGATATTAAATATTTGAGATCAGATCATGGTGGAGAATTCACATCCAGTGAGTTTAATAACTTTTGTGACAAGCATGGTATAAGAAGAGAATTTTATGCTCCCCAGACACCTCGGCAGAATGGAGTTGTGGAAAGGAAAACAGAACTATCTTGGATGTTGCTAGAACAATGATGATGGAAGAAAATCAACCTCATATCTACTAGATAGAAGCAGTGAGTACAGCAGTTTACACATTCAGCAGAGTACATATCAAAGGAGAAACCAATAAGACACCTTATGAATTATGGTTTGGCAATATTTCAGAATTTTTGGTAGTAAATGTTATATCAAGAGAGATGATACTATTGGAAAATGTGATGCTAGATGTGATGAAGTCATATTTCTTGGTTATTCTAAGGAAAGAAAAGCATATATATATATTATAACAAGAGATTGCAGAGAATTGTGGAGAGTGTTAATGTCAAAGTAGATGAGATGAGAAAAAGTCACATCAGAGTTTATGAGAAGGAACTAGTAGTGGAAATGATTATATCTGAACCGATAGCACCTTTACCAAAATAGAGAGTTGAACCAATTACTCCAGCAACATCAGAGAATTCTACAATAACTAAAGAACATGGAAGAGGAACAGAGAGTCAGAAGACTCCTAGTTATGTGAGATTGCATCATTCTGAAGATAAAATCATTGGGGATAAGAGCAATAGAGTGATGACAAGAAGAAGACTGGCAACTAGTGAGGTATTTTTAATTTCACAAGTTGAACCGGTATCAGTAATTGAGGCATGTAAAGATGAACATTGGTTAAAATCTATGGAAGAAGAATTAGATCAGATTGAGAAAAATAACACATAGACTTTGGTTCCCTAACCTAAAAATAAAAATGTCATTGGAACTAAATGGGTTTTTAGGAATAAATTGAACGAGGATGGTCAATGTATAAGGAATAAGGCTAGATTGGTTTGTAAAGGATATTCTCAGAAGGAAGGAATTGATTATGGAGAAACTTTTGTATCAGTAGCTATGATTGAAGTTCTAAGATTATTTCTTGCCTATGCTGCTTATAAAATGGATGTTAAATGGATGTTATATGTGCATTTTTTAATGGGGATCTTGATGAGGAAGTTTATATTGAGAAACTTGATGGTTTTTCACTATCAGATGATATTGATATGGTTTGCAAGTTAAGGAAAGCTTTATATGGATTGAAATAAGCACTTAGAGATTAGTATGCACACATGTTAATCCGACAAGATACAAGTCTATGATAGGAGGTTTACTATATTTGACACAAACAAGACTTGATATTATGAATGCAGTATGTATTGTTTCAAGATTTCAGAGTAATCCTAAGGAAAATCATGAATCAATACCTACAAGGCACAACAAATCCTGGCTTATGGTTGTTAGGTCCCAAAGACAACTGAGAGGGGGGGGGGGGGGTGTGGGTGAATCAATTGTCAAATAAATTCAAACCAAAAACAACTTAACCAACTTAATGCTTAATACCAATAAACCAGTTCAATATGTCGGTAGATAGTTTTAACAGTTAATTGCTATACCGATAAGGATTAGTGCATGAAACATAAAGACAAATTGATCCACAACACATAACACCAATATTTGTACGTGGAAACCCTATAAGGGGAAAAACAATGGTGGAAAACCTTACCCACAATTAGATGATACTACAACAGATAGTAAGTGTACATAAATGGGGTCTGCACATGCAGAAAGGCCAAGCGCCCAGAGCTCACTACTCAATCACAAAATGGGAGTCACACTGACTACAATTGGATAGTTAAATCCAATAAGAATGTACTGCTAAAATTAGCATCTTCATATGCTAGATTCAGTATCAATGTAGTTCTGATTATCTTCACAAAAACCCTCCTTCAATCTTCAAATGATGTCTACATGTATAGCTCTGCTTATTCTCGCATATACCTTCACACAATCCTTTTTCGCATTCCACACTTGATCTTACAAATAAGATCTTACATTTATACCATAACCTAAGACCAATTTTAGTAGGTCGGCTCTACAAGATATTACAATAAAATTAATTTATATATCAATTAATACCCGATGCAATAACCGATTCAATATGTCAGCTTAATGCATTTACAACAATAATAAGTTATCTTCATAGCGTGACATGCTGATCTGGAAAAGATAAACTTGCCGGTGTAACCTGGACCTATTTGCCGGTAACAACAAATATGCAAATGCTAATGTACCAATAAACAAAACTCCAAGACAAATTGTCCACACAATGTCTTCGACATAACCAAGTGTTTTCCATATCATTCCAAGTGTTGGTGATCATTATATCTTGTTGGTGTACTAGATTTCGATGATTGTGCATGAGTCACTTGCTTGCTGGTGAATGTTGTTGATTCTCCAAAGTGCTAGAGTTGATAAGTGTTTAGTAGGTGTTGACATCAATGACAAAACCATACCAAAATACCAACAATCTCCCCCTTTGGCATTGATGGCAACAAAAGATGGAAAAGCCATCAAAGTGCCATAACAGAAATGCCAAATACCCAAAAACCAACAATCTTCGAAATCAAGATACAGAGAGTAATAATCTCTCCCAAACAACAATCTCTCCCCCTGGGAGCAACATGTGTTTTCCTTGTGTTTTTCCATACCAATCTCTCCCCCTTTGACATCAAATGCCAAAGTTCTTACCAAGCCAAGTTCATATACAAAATACCAATCAATTTAGTATACCAACTACTCCCCCTAAGAAGTAGCTTGCCATCAAAGCCAGAATAAAATATTTCTCTATTAATTTTGTCGGTTGATGACAATCATCAACTTTCTAAGTCTCTACCGGTGGGGGTATGACACCAAGTTGATCTCTGAGATATTCAAAAGTCTCCTTAGGCAAAGGTTTAGTAAAGATATCTGCAATCTGTTCTTTAGTATTCACATAAACCAGTTTTATTTCCTTTGCTTCAACATTTTCCCTTAGAAAATTCAGTTTGATAGAAACATGTTTGGTTTTGGAATGTAATATCGGATTCTTAGATATATCAATTGTTGCAATGTTATCACAATAGATAGTAATAAGTTCCTTGCATTTTACCTTCATGTCTTTCAACATTTGCTTGAGCCATTATACCTGTGTATAGTTAGTTGCTGCTGCAACATATTCTGATTCTGCTGTTGATAAAGATGTACAACTTTGTTTCTTACTCAACCAAGAAACTGGTCTGTTTCCAAGAAAGAATGCTCCGTCAGTGGTGCTTTTTCTATCATCCACATCTCCTACCCAATTTGCATCTGTGTATGCACATAATTCAAAGTTTTCATCTCTAGGATACCATAATCCAAGATTTATAGTACCTTGTAAATACCGGAAAATCCTTTTTACTGCTGATTCATGATTTTCTCTAGGATTACTTTGAAATCTTGAAACAATACATACTGCATTCATAATATCAAGTCTGGTTTGTTTCAAATACAGTAAACCTCCTATCATATATTTGTATCTAGTTGGATTAATAGGTGTAGATTCATCCCTTAGTGATAATTTGTCATTTGTGGTCATAAGTGTGCTTACCGATTTAGAGTTCTCCATCCCAAAAAAATTTAGTAACTTTTTTAAGTACTTGGATTGACACAAGAATATACCTTTATTAGTCTGTGAAATCTGCAATCCTAAAAAGAATTTTATTTCACCAATCATAGACATTTCAAATTCTTGCTGCATTTTAATAGAAAATTCTTTACATAATCCATCTTCTCCTCCAAAGATTATATCATCAACAAATACTTCTATAACCAGGATGTCATCATTAGTCACTTTATAGTATAAATTGTTGTCTGCATTACCTTTAGAAAAATCAATCTTCAAAAGATACTTATCCAATCTTGCATACCAAGCTCTTGGAGCTTGCTTCAATCCATACAAAGCTTTTCTTAACCTGTAAACTATATCTTTGTTATCTGTCAAAGAAAATCCATTAGGTTGTTCAATGTAAACTTCTTCTTCAAGATCTCTATTCAAAAATGCACATTTAATATCCATTTGATATACTTTGTAGTTCTTATGTGCTGCAAATGCCAAAAATAATCCGACTGCCTCAATTCTAGCTACTGGTGCAAAGGTTTCATTATAATCAATTCCTTCTTTTTGAGAATATCCCTTACACACTAGTCTTGCTTTATTTCTTATAACCTTACCATCTTCATTAGGTTTGTTTCTGAATACCCATTTGGTTCCAATTACTTTTTTATCTTTAGGTCAGGGAACTAATGTCCAAGTGTTATTTTTCTCAATTTGTTCTAATTCTTCTTCCATAGCTTTAATCCAAAATTTATCTTCACATGCCTCATTAACTGATGATGGTTCAATTTGATAAATAAGACATACCTCTTCATTTGCCAATCTTCCTCTTGTCATAACTCCTTTAAACTTGTTTCCAATTTTCTGATCTTCCGAATGATTCAGTGTTACATATAGGGGTGTCTTTGTTTGTTGTTGTTCCTCAGTTACTGTGGAATCTAACAGTGTAACTGGATCTTCATTTTGTACCGGTGGATTTAGTGTAGGTTCTTTTGTCAAAAATTTTGTTGCCGGTTCAGAGTCTATATACCTTGAAGTTCCTCTGAATTGTTCATCAATCTTTACATTTGTAATTTCAACAATTTTCTGCAATCTTTTGTTAAAACATCTATATGCCTTGCTCTTAGATAAATAACCAAGAAATATTCCTTCATCACTTCTAGGATCAAATTTGCCAACATACTCATCTCTTCTGATATAACATTTACTTCCAAAAATTCTGAAATATTTAAGAGTAGGAGTAATACCAAACCATAGTTCATGAGGGGTCTTACCGGTTTCACCTTTGATGTGAACTTTGTTGAATGTATAGACCGCTATACTGACTGCCTCTCTCCAATAAACATGTGGTAGGTTTGCTTTTTATTTTTCTCTGAGAAAAGTAACCCAACACATTCTAGAATAGTCATCAATGATTAACATGAAATATCTATCTCCTTGTAAGCTTTTAGTTCTAGCTGGACCACATAAATTAGTGTGAATTAAATCAAGAGCATTATTGGATTTTTCTGGAATACTTTTGAAACTAGCTCTAACTTGTTTTCCAAATTGACATTCCTTACATATTGTATTGTGAGGTTTGACAATTTTAGGTAAATCTCTAACTGCCTTAATAGTACTGCAATCAATATGTTCTATTAAGCATGTCTTTTCACTATTATTCAAATGAAAGATATTACCTCTAGTCTGATTACTGCTTGTAATTTCCAAACCAATTCTATTCATGATTTTGCATTTTCCATTTTTGAATTGTAACTGAAATCCTTTCTCAACTAATTGACCAACACTCAAAAGATTATGCTTTAATCCTTTAACATAGTAAACATTTTCAGTGTTATGCTTACCATCAAGAGATATTGTACCCTTACCTTTGATCAAACAAGCTTTGTCATCCCCAAATCTCAGTAAGCCTCCATTGTATTCTTGAAAGTTCAAGAATTTACCTTTGTCTCCTATCATATGATGTGAGCATCCTGAATCAATGATCCATTCATCCTTTACTTCAACTTTAGCTGCCAAGGCCTATTCTACTAGTTGAGAAGTAGGTGGCGGTTGATCTTCTATTATAGCAACAAAAACCCATCCATTGTATGTCGGATCCTCATCAGAATCATCAGTCACACCTTCATCAGCAATGTAACAAGATTTGTCTTTATTCTTCTTAAATGTGTATCTCTGGTATTCAAGGTTAGGCTTGTATGTTCTTCTAGCTTCTTCTCTTAGTCTAGCATGTCTATCAAGGCATCTTGAAGCCATATGACCAATCTTATTGCAGTTAAAACATTTAAAGGGTGCTTTACCTTCATACTTACTTCCAACTGGACCTTTAGGCATTTTCCTTGCAAATAGTGCTTCAAGTTCTTCAAGTTCTTCATTTTCTTTCCTACTTTCTTCAAGTTCTCTTGTATAAAAGGCTTTCCAATAAAAATTTTCAAATGATGGAGCAGATGATGTTGATGCTTTAAAGGCCAAATTTGTCTTTATAGTAGCAACAGGACCAAATTCTTCAATTTCAAAAGCTGAAAGTTTCCCAATCAATGTATCCCTAGTTACTAATGTATTAGGCGTTGTTCCTAACTCATTTGTAGCACTGACTTTCATTTTACATGCCGGTGGAAATCCTCTTAAAACTTTTGAAACGATTTCATCCTCACTTAAGGTTCCTCCACAACATTTAATACCCAAAACAATCTTATTTACTTTTTCCATAAAAGCAGAAATCCTTTCATCTTCTTCCATTTTCAGATGTTCATACCTGACCCGGAAGCTTTCGATTTTTGCAATTTTGACTGCGGAATCTCCTTCATTCAATGTTTCCAAATGATCCCAAATAGCTTTAGCAGTAGACCTATCTGATAGTCCCATGATTTGTTGATCAGATAATGCGCTCAAAAATGCTTCTCTTGCTTTGCAATCATTTTCCTCATCTTTAGTCAAGTTGGGTGGATTGGGCTGACTCTGAGTAGGAGTAGTATAACCATTTTTTGTAACATCCCAAATATCCTTTCCAATGCAATTTGGATGTGTCTCCATTTTGATCTTCCATATGTCATAGTTGCTTCCATCAAGTTTAGGATTGTCCTTCCTGAAATAGTTAGTAGGCATTGGATCTCCTCAAGTTGTTAAACTTCTGCAAAAGAGGAATAGGCTCTGATACCAATTGTTAGGTGTCAGAGACAACTGAGAGGGGGGGGAGGTGAATCAGTTGTCAAATAAATTCAAACCAAAAACAACTTAACCAACTTAATGCTTAATACCAATAAACCAGTTCAATATGTCGGTAGACAGTTTTAACAGTTAATTGCTATACCGATAAGGATTAGTGCATGAAACATAAAGACAAAGTGATCCACAACACATAACACCAATATTTGTACGTGGAAACCATGTAAGGGGAAAAACCACGGTGGGAAACCTTACCCACAATCAGATGATACTACTGTAGATAGTAAGTGTACATAAATGGGGTCTGCACATGCAGAAAGGCCAAGCGCCTAGAGCTCACTGCTCAATCACAAAATGGGAGTCACGCTGAATACAACTGGATGGTTAAATCCAATAAGAATGTACTGCTAAAATTAGCATCTTCATATGTTGGATTCAGTACCGGTGTAGTTCTGATTGTCTTCACAAAAACCCTCCTTCAATCTTCAAATGATGTATGTGTGTATAGCTCTACTTATTCTCGCATATACCTTCACACAATCCTTTTTCGCATTCCACACTTGATCTTACAAATAAGATCTTACATTTATACCATAACCTAAGACCAATTTTAGTAGGTCGGCTCTACAAGATATTACAATAAAATTAATTTACATATCAATTAATACTCAATGCAATAACTGATTCAATATGTCAGCCTAATGCATTTACAACAGTAATAAGTCATCTTCATAGCATGCCATGCTGATCTAGAAAAGATAAACTTGTTGGTGTAACCTAGACCTATTTGTCGGTAACAACAAATATGCAAATGCTAATGTACCAATAAATAAAACTCCAAGACAAAGTGTCCACACATTGTCTTTGACATAAACAAGTGTTTTCCATATCATTCCAAGTGTTGGTGATCATTATATCTTGCCGGTGTACCAGATACCGATGACTGTGCATGAGTCACTTGCTTGCCGGTGAATGTTGTTGATTCTCCAAAGTGCCAGAGTTGATAAGTGTTTAGTAGGTGTTGACATCAATGACAAAACCATACCAAAATAGCAACAATGGTATCCTAAAGATGAAATTTTTGATTTATGTGCATACAAAGATGCAAATTGGGCAGGAGATGTAGATGATAGAAAAAGCACCACTGGTGGAGCATTTTTTCTTGGCAGTAGACTAATTTCATGGTTGAGTAAGAAACAAAGTTGTACATCATTATCAACAGTAGAATCAGAATATGTTGCAGCAACAACTAATTGTACACGGGTATTATGGATCAAGCAAATGTTGAAGGACATAAAGGTAAAATGCAAAGAACCTATAATCATTTACTGTGATAATATGGCAGCAATTGATATATCAAAGAATTCGGTATTTCACTCTAAAACTAAACATGTTTCTATCAAATTCAATTTTCTAAAAGAGAATGTTGAAGCAAAAGAAGTGAAATTGGCTTATGTGAATACTAAAGAGCAGATTGCAGATATCTTTACTAAGCCTTTTCCTAAGGAAACTTTTGAATATCTAAGAGAACAACTTGGAGTTATACCCTCATTGGTAGAAACTTAGACAGTTGGAGCATGGCATCAGACCGGCAGAATTAACAAAGAAATCTTTTTCCAGCTTTGATGAAGGAGAGCTACTTCTCAGGGGGACTAGATTGAATAAATTTGGTTATAACAATTGTAATAAGTTCTATGAACTGATTGTATTTGGTTTTGCTTTTATTTGGCATTTGATGTCAAAGAGGGAGATATATCTATGGAAAAACACTTTATCTTTTGGGGAGAGATTATTCATTAGGGAGAGATTGTTACTCTATGTATCTGTATTTTAATGATCTCTTTGGGAGATTGTTGGTTTTTGGTTTTTGGCATTTCTGCTTTGGCACTTCGATGTTTTTTCCATCTTGTGTTGCCATCAATGCCAAAGGGGGAGATTGTTGATATTATGGATGTGTTTCATTGGTTTTGTCATTGATCTCAAAACTTTTCAACACTTGAGAACACTTGGAGTTCTTTGGTTATGTTCACTGGCATGTTCAGTGACTTATGCACAGTCACCGATATTTGGTTAACCGGTAGGTTATATTGTTCACCGGCACTGAGGATGATCTATTATCATCTGGATATTACTTGGTTATATCGAAGACATTGTTTTGACACTTGGTTTTGGTGATTTGTTTATTGGTACAATTGAGTTTGCATATTTGTTGTTACCGGCAAATAGGTCTAGGTTATGGATCGGCAAGCATTATCTATTCCAGATCAGTACGACACGTTATGGAGATGATTTGTTATTGTTGTAAATGCATTGAGCCCACATCATGCATCGCATATTGATTCATTTGTAATTGATTTAATTGTAATATCTTGGCGAGCTGACCTACACAATTGGTCTTAGGTTTTGGTATATATGTAAGATCTCATTTGTGAGATTATGTAGAGTGTGAAAAGGATTATAATAGGTATATGCGAATATAAGTAGAGCTATACACATAGACATCATTTGAAGATTCAAGGAAGGTATGTGGAAGACAACCTGAGCTTAACCGGTACTGAATCCAGCATATGAAGATGTTATTTTGAGCAGTACATTATCATTGGATTTAACCATCCAATTATAGTTAGTGTGACTCCCATTTTGTCATTGAGCAGTGAGCTCTAGGTAGTTGGCCTTTCTGCATGTGCAGACCCCATTTGTACGCACATACTATCTGCAGTAGTATCATCTGATTATGGGTAAGGTTTCCCACTGTGGTTTTCCCCTTATAGGGTTTCCACGTACAAATAATTGTGTTATGTGTTGTGTATGTTATTTGTCTTTCTATTTCATGCATTAAACTTTACCGGTATTGCAATTAATTGTTAAACTGTCTATCGGCATTGAAGTTTGGTTTACCTGTATTATGCACTAAGTTTGGTTAAGTTATATTTGAATTGAAATTAATAGACAACTGATTCACCCCCCCCCCCTTCTCAGTTGCCTTCGAGACTTAACAAAGAACAGATTATAGATATTTTTACTAAACCTTTATCCAAGGAATCATTTGAGTACCTGAGAGACAGATTGGGGATTTCTGCCTCTCCGGTAGAGACTTGATTGATGCAGTTTGGCATCAGTGTAGCATGCATTATCAGAGATACTATTCATTCTGGCACTGATGTGGGATGCTACTACTCAGGGGGAGTAGTCAGCTTTGAGATTCAGAGGCTTATGTTTTTGCTTTGATATTTTTGTCAGTTTTTTGGCATTGATGTCAAAGGGGGAGTGACATTGATGTGAAAAAGCTAAAGATATTAGTCAAAGGGAAAGATATTGGTATTCAGAGCTATATGCAAGAGATTGTTGGTTTTCTTCCATAGGGGGAGACTTGTTTGGCATTTCTTAGTACTTAGATGTTTTTCACATCTAGTGTTGCCATCAATTCCAAAGGGGGAGATTGTTGGGCATTTGGTGGAATTGATTATATGTTGCATTGATGTTTTGTCATTGATGTCAACACTAGTTGTTTGGATGCTTTATCGGTACCCTTCTGGTCTCGGTAGGTTGAGTGATTTTTGGTTGACTTGGATCTAGCTTGATCTAGTAGGCTCCGGTACAATCTGGTGATGGAATTGGCTTGTTCATGATACTCATACTCATATTTGGTCAATTGGTTTTGGTCTGGTGATTGGATGCTATCCTACCTGCTTAGAAGATTGGTTTCTAGTTCTGGTGAGGGTTTCACCGGTAGAGCTTTTGGTGGAGATCTTTGATGAATTGCATAAGTAGTGTTGGTGCAGCTTTTGATGGAGTTTCAGGATGTTGTTGGTGTTTATGTTTGAGACTTGGCATTTAGAGATCATTGTAGAAGTGTGTGGACCTATACTTGGTCCCGGTTGATCTAGGTTATGGATCGGCACTAATGTAATGTGTGGATAGGACCTAGTGTTGTATTTCTAGGATGTCTTATGTGTTGTTATTACTTGTTTGGTCTAAGGCTGACATGGTTTGTAATTATGTAATCAGTTTATTGTCTAGTGGCCGACCTGATTTTTTATGGTCGAGGGTTTGTGTGAATGGATATAAGATCTCATTGTAGATCATCATGGTTAATGTAAGAGGTCATGGTCAAGGAATGAAATGTGCAAATAATGTAATATCATTCAGGGAGAGGATTTGGTTGATCATTAGAGATTGAATTGGGTTTGTGTAAGAGGATTTATTCCTCCCATACTGAGCTCAACCAAAACTGTACTCTGGCATAGGAGATGCTATCTTTTGCAGTTCAACACTTCTCCAGATTGTAGTATGGATTTGTATGTAGTCAATGAGACTCCTTTTGTGATGAGCAGTGTGCTCTAGGTTGTTGGCCTTCCTACAAGTGCAGGCCCCTTAATTGTAATTCACATACTTATTGCAGAAGTATTATATGACTGTGTGTAGGCTTCCCACCATGGTTTTTCCCTTTATCAGTTTTTCCACGTACAAATCTTGGTGTTGTGTGGATGGATTTTATTTTGTGATTATTGTTTATGCTTAATTGGTTTAACTGTTATTCCAGTAATATTGTTTTGGGTTTCGGTATTCAATTTTTAATTGCTAATGCTTCTGGTAATCTGTGACAAATGATTCACCTCCCCCCTCTCTCAATTGTCTTCTGGTTATCTAAACTGTCTAATAGAAATATTCATCTAGTATGATCAACTTCTTACCGATAGTGTCCTTTACACTTTTTCTAACAGGGTCAAAGTGACTCATAACTACCATGATGAATTTGGGATCTTGAGCAGACATGAGAAAATTTGCAACTAAATGGATACCACTATTTATTCTGGAATCCGTCTTGTAGTATGAAGGAGGTTTCTCAACTCCCTTAAGAAACTCAATTAGGTCAACATGACATATCTCAGTGTACCTTATCTAGTCTATGTTTGATGAAACAGATGAAGACAAGAAGACTAGATGTGAGTCTTGTTTCTTGAACTTCATGGCCTTCTTGCTTGGAGATGCCTCTTTCATTTGTAAAATAGCAACTATGTAATATGGGAAAAACCAATGATACTAGAGAAGTGCAATCAATCAACCATTTTTTTCATTTTGAGTTGAACAAGTTCCTGAATGACATTCATTTGATGTCATTAGGGTTTCAAAAAACCTCCATGTATCGTGGTAATTCAGAGGTAAATCAGGCCTATGAACCCTTTTACATTTGTGCAATTGGTGTAATTCGATTCTATAGGAATGAATTACACTTTTGGAAAAGTGAGATTCATAGGTGTAGTTCAGGTTCATAGCCCCGAATTTTACCTTTGGAAAAACAAAAAATAGGTGTAGGTTGGGCCTATGGAGTTGAACTACACTAATTGAGTGCATATCAAGATCGGGTGTAGGTTGTACCTATAGGTCTAAACTATACCTAGAAAGGGAGAAACAAAGAGTAAGGCAGGTTTATAAACTCGCCATTAACCTAAAAGGGGATGATCTCAAAAATGGTGCAAGGTGATTTCATAAAGTTTTCATACACAAGCAATGCAAAGGGTGCGAAGTGAAGGTTAGGGTTGTAGACCCGCCTTGCATGAAGCAATATATTTTACCACATGATGGGTCTATGGACTAGACCTGCACTTCTCATACGCTTAAGGCAATGATAAAGGGGTCAAGCATAGGTTTACCCACTTGAACTCCACCAACATTTAGTTAATGCAAAACATTGCATAGAAGGGAAAAAACATAGTGATGTTCAGGTTTGTAAACCCAACCAACATCATAGATGTGGTGTTCTGCTTTCCTCCAAACCTGAACATCACTGATTTATGGTCAAATCAAACTATTGGAAGAACAAATTAAATGAGGTGAGTTCTCAGGTTTGTAAGCCTGAACACCACCAAAATTCGATGTGATTCAGGATTACCATCACCAATGCTCACTAAAAGGAGAAAGCCATCAAATAATAGGGTTTTGACAACCCTATTATAATCAAAGGAAAAACATAACTAGAAAAAGATGTGAAATATTACTTGGAAAGGAAGAAAAATACAATCTCCAAAGATGAAGCACACTCCCACAAACTTGGCTTAACTCAAGATGCAAATTAAGAACAACACACAAAGACAAGGGCATAACCAATGAACATCAACACACAAAAGCAATGGTTATACAACTCATCCTTTAAGTACTCTTGGATGCATTACTTGGGCTTCTAGACTTAAACATTTAATGAGGGTTTGAACCACCATTATAAAGGTAATGTAAACATCATGGCTACTAGCCTTGGCTTGTGGAATCAAGATTAACTCCAAAGTGTTGGCTCTAAGAAATGCCACACTTCCCAAAGTTGATGACCACTTGGCTTTCAAAATTAGGATTGACAAACATTGATGGCCAAAGAACAAATCAATGCATCTCTACACAAAACCCTCTTAACCTGATTTGGAGGACCCTACCCAAGACTTACGATCAATCCTTTAGACTTACAACATCAAAACTTCCCACAAAGAATGCAACTTATGACAAATGGTATTGGTAAGACAAAATTGTGACAAGCAATCCTCTTGGAATAGTCACCACTACAATGCTTATCCCTCAATACTATGAATTGAAAACATTTCAATTGGATGAATAGGGTCCTCACACATTCCCCTTGTCACCAATCACAAGGCAAAATAATCTCTTATCTTTTTTAGGGTAAATTCTTCAATCTGACTATTTTTCTTTGTCTGATACATAGGAATATCAGACCTCTTACAGAATTATCACACATGTGAACTTACTCACTAATCCTTGCAAACTTGACATATATAAATACATATAATTACACACCATTCCACCAATTTTGAGCATTTTATACCTATGGAAACCTGTAATATACATTATTTTTGGTTACTAGTTATCCTAGGTAGGATTTATACCACTCTGAGAAGAAAACATAATAACTTGCTTATTACTTAATGAAATTGAATGGGATAAAAATAAATATAAATTAGATTCAATATAATTTCATCTCCAATTTGTCTCATGCCTCAACATTTCAAGTATAGACTATACCACTATAATTTGCAGACTAAAACATTAGAAAAAGTGTAGAAATTAGTATATTTTTATTTCTCAAACTCCACCATAGCATCTTCAACCCTTGGGTCATGTCAATCAGGCATATTTATGCCTATACAAACAAGTTATAACCTCCAACCGACCCTCAACTGACATTTGACAACTTTTCAAAAAGTTGTCATTACAAAGGAAAAGTTGTCATTGACAGCATTAACAACAAATGAGCAACTTTTGCATCCTTTAACCAATTAACCCCAAAACTTCATAAATGACCCTAGATGCTCTATAATGTTCCAAAATAACCTTATTTACATCAATCCTTACAAAATAAGACAAAAACCCAAAATTGGGATTAGTTGCATGAGAGGGTGCCCCTGCGCCATACTCCCAAGGGAAAGAAAAACTCAAGTGACACATGAGGACAAATCTGCAACTGTGCATCCATGCTTC
Organism: Cryptomeria japonica; assembly: GCF_030272615.1. Lineage (NCBI taxonomy): Eukaryota > Viridiplantae > Streptophyta > Pinopsida > Cupressales > Cupressaceae > Cryptomeria > Cryptomeria japonica. The sequence goes on from NC_081410.1 coordinate 474,138,814, forward strand.
ACAATGTCATCTTCAGTCATTCAAGAATATTTTCCATGGGGATATGTCACCACTTGACCAAGTATTGGAAATAGGTCTTATTTCTTGTCTCCTTGAGTTCTTTCTTGTTAGTAATGCACTCCAAATCCATAGGTTTGTTGGGTGGTAGGTCTTGGATCCATTCCTCATCTAAAAAAATCTTGTGGACCTACAACATTACCAGCAACAACATCCCCTTTATAAGGGTACAATTCAGAGATATTAAATATAGGTGAGATACCAATCCCACTTGGCAATTTGAATTCATATGCATTGGCATCAAACTTGTGAACAACCCTTCAAGGCCCTATCTTCTTCATGTGCAACTTGGAATACTATCCCTTAGGAAATATCTTCTTCCTAAGATGGGCTAGGACCAAGTCTCCAACCTTGAAATAGACTTCTCTCCTTTTTGCATCAACGATTTGCTTGTATTGATCCACACTCCTTTGTAGGTGATCCTTGGCCTACTGATGAATCTCCTTCATAGCCACATAAAATTTCTCACCCTTAGCACTCATCCTTTCCATTTCACTAATATCCCTTAGTTCAAATACTCCTCTTGGCTGCAAACCATAAACAATCTCAAAAGGACTCTTTCCCACACTCCTATTCACAGAGTCATTGTAATAAAATTATGCCCGAGGAAAGATCAAATCTAGATGAGTAGAATGCTCTTTTATGAAACATCTAAGGAGGTTTCCAAGGCTCCTATTCACCACCTCAGGCTACCCATCAGTTTGAAAGTGATAGGAAGAACTAAAACTCAAGTTAGTACCAAGTTTCTTCCACAAAATTCTCCAAAAATGACCAATAAATTTTCTATCTCTATCAGAGACAACATTCAAAGGAAAATCATGAATTCTTACCACATCCTTGAAGAATAGACCTTCAATATATGATGTATCAATTGTGCTCTTATATGGGATGAAGTGAGCCATATTTGAGAACATGTCTACCACAACATACACTGAATCAAAACCCCTTTGTGTTCTAGGTAACCTTGTGACAAAATTCATACTAATAGACTCCCAAGGCCTATTTGGAATAAGAAGAGGCTAATATAATCCTACATTAGTGCTACATCCTTTAGCCTTTTGACAAATAGGACATCTTTCAACAAATTTTGTTACATCACTTTTCATTTTAGGCCAAAATATAGTGTCTCCTCAACTGCTCCAAAGTCTTATCAAGACCAAAATGACCTGCAAGGATACCACTATGCTTTTCCTTCATCAAATTATCCCTCATTGAACATTTAGGCACACAAAGTTGAGCCCCTTTAAATAATAAACCTTCTTGAATCAGAAAATTAAAACTCAGATCATGAGAAATACCAGTAAATTAATTGCAAGAGGCATAAATATTCTTGAAATCATCATCATCAACATACATACCTTTTAGTGCATCAATACCCACACTTTGCAATTGAACTTATTGGATCATTAATGACCTCCTACTCAATGCATCAGCCACTTTATTTGACTGCCCCTTCTTATGTTTGATTGTCAAGGTGAAACTTTGTAAGTACTCCACCCACTTGACATGCCTATGACTATTTTTTTGTTGGTTGTTGATAAATTGGAGGGCATGATTATCAGTATAGACTACAAATTCCTTGGGTAAAAGGTAATGTCTCCACTTCTTCAAAGATTGAACAATAACATACATCTCAAGGTCATAAGAAGAGTATTTCTTCTTAGCCTCATTAAATTTTTCATTAAAGAAAGCAACTGGTCTGCCCTCTTGACTCAACACACCCCTAATGGCATAGCCACTAGCATCGCATTCAATGGTAAAGACCTTATTAAAGTCAGGTAAAGATAATATAGGCTATTGCGCTACCCTTTGTTTCAGATATTGGAAACTCTTTCCAACCTCACTAGACCATATTGTAACTAGGAAATTGGAATAAAGCATCAAAGCATATAAATTAGGCAACCACAAACCTAATTAGCTATGCTAACAACTCCTAATTCAATCAGTAGAAGAATGAAGATAAAATACTCAAAAGAAATGCAAACCAACGAAGGTATCTCCTTCATTGTTCTTCCATTGTTCTTCTTTCTCATTCAAATATATGTGGCTCTCACCTACAAAGAAAGTGTATTGAAAGCAATTGATGGAAAGATGATGGTAAAAGCAAATTGAAATTGACAACGTAAGGATACTCGAAGTGTGGTTAAAATTGAATGAGAAAAGAGTTGAATTTATAAAAAAAAATTGGGGATTGATTGGATGGTTAAGATTGAAATTATTTTTGGTTAGATGGACAAACCTGATTGAGTGCACAACAGAGTTGTCATTTAGGGAAGGATGAAGATAGAAGAAAGCAAATGGGAAGATATTATGAGAATAAATTATACAATCTTTAATTATCTTCTCATAAATACCAAATTAGCAAGTTGAAAATATCAGGAAGATTTTAATAATTAAAAATTATTAAATATCTTCATTTGAAAAGATAAATAGAAGAATTAAGAAAATAAATAAAATCTCCTCTTATGAGATAATTAATAAATAATATTTAAAATTATCTCCTAACAAAAAAAAGCAGATTTTTGAAGATGCATACCTCATTTTAAATTTAAAAAATAGAATTAAAGAGATATTGCCAAAAAGATTGATTTTTGAAAATCAAGGAAAGATATTAGTTTCCAAATTCAAAAGTTAGGAGGATTTTATGAGAATATTTGATAATTAAAAATTATTAAATATCTCCAATAAGAGGATAAAACAGAAGAATAAAAAAATTAAGAAAAACGAAATAAAGCTGAATTAATAAATAAAATTTATTAATATCTTTATTTTCGAGGAAGATAAATATGAATATTAATAAAAATGATTTATTTATTTATTGCTCATATTTATGAATTAGTTAATTAAATAAAATGAATTAATTTAATTAATGAGAAAAGGAGACATAAATAAATTATTTAATTTATTTATTTAGGACTTAGAAGAATCGTTAGAAAAAGGGGGTTTAATTAATTAATTAAACCTAAGAGGCACTATGCACATGATATGTTAAAAATAGGAGACTCTGGTGTTGGCCATTTTTTAGTGTCTACATTTTTCCCCTCTTTGAGACAATGCGATTGTGAGCGTTGTTACAAAAAAAAAAATGAAAAAAAAAATGCCCCAATAAATCAAGGGATGGATGTAGTATGCCACGTCGATAGATTGTTTATGTATGAAAGAAATGAATGATCTCTCGAAAGAAAAGAAGAATGTTAGGCTAAAGAGGAAAAAATGAGGAAAGAGAAAAATGTTAGTAAGAAGAGAAGAATGTTAATTGATTGTAGAAAAAGGGTGATAGATAGAAAGATAATGATTGATTTCATGAATAGATAGAATGATTGATGAGATAGAAGAAAGTTAGCCACAAGAAATGCAAGTGAGAAGTGAAGAATCATTAGTGTGATGAAATCTTGCTTTCACAAATGCAAATAGTAGGTGAGAACCTTTATTTGATATGGCAAAACGGATGTGGCGCACCATGGAAATGAAGGCCAAGGTGATAATGCAATCTCTTTGCGTAAAATAGACACATTGCAAATGAAAAATGAAAAACAAGAAAGACCATGATCCATCTCAGCCACTCTAAATCACTCAGTGACATCACCAAGTAGCATAGGAACATGATCAAAGATAAATCAATGAAAGATAAGATTTGCAATTCAAACAAGTCAAACAACCATTCTAATCTTTTTGCCAAAAGTGATAATGTTGTATTTTAATGATAGGATGATCATGTTGCCTGGTTCCAAGAAATGTAGTACCTCGTCTAAGATAGGAATCAATCTAGTTTCAAGTATACCACACCCTGTATAAGACCCATGAAAATGTTGACAATTGATCGATGAGGTGGATTGATTGATAAGACAAGTTGACTAGTTTGAATGCTTGGTTGATTGAAAAGTTCATATGTAAATGTGTGATTTGTTAAGCACAATGTTTTAAGTGTTTTCTATTGGACATCTACTCAAATGTTTGTATATGTACAAAAGAGCCAACTTATTGACAAAATGAAAATGATTGTTTTTAGATTTTGATGTTTTCAAATTTTTAGGGTTTTTGAATATATTTGATTTTTTGGTATTTTTTAAGGACATTTAACAATGTTTTTGTGTTATTTCTATTTGCCATTTGGAGGAATTGATTATGTGTTGCATTGATGTTTTGTCATTGATGTCAACACTAGTTGTTTTGGCTGCTTTACCGGTATCCTTCTAGTGTCGGTAGGCTGTTTGGTTTCTGGTTGGATTAGATCATGATGATTCGGTATGCTTCGATATGTTTGGGTTATGGAATTAGCTTATTCATGCTACTTAGATTCATGTTCAGTTAGTTAGTTTTGATCTCTTGATCGGATGCCAAATTGTATGTTGGCAAGCTTGGTTTGTTGTTCTGGTGAGGATTTCACCAACAGATCTTTGATGAAGATCTTTGATGATATGCATAAGTGGTGTTGGTGCAGCTTCTAGTGGAGATTTAGGATGTTGATGGTGATCATGTTTGAGACTTGGTTGATTGGGATCAATGCTTTAGCATATGTGGACCTAAATTAGGTCCCGGTTTATCTAGGTTATGGACCGACTTAATGTAACATGTGGATTGGACTTCTCGATGTGTTTCTGGGATGTCTTATGGGTTGGATATTATTTGTTTGGTCTCAGGATAACATGTTTTGTAATTATGTAATTATTTTATTGTCTCGTGTCCAACCTTATTGTTTATGGTCGAGGGTTTGTATATATATGATGCAAGATCTCATTGTAGATCATGGTATGGAATATAGAAATTTGGAATAGGAGGGAATAATGTAATAATCATTCATGTAGAGGATTTAGTCGATCATTGGTGATCGCGTTGGGTTTATGTAAGAGGGTTTATTCCTCTGGTATTACGCTTAAATAGTATTGTATTCAGGCATAGGAGATGTTATCTTTACAGTTCATTCACTCTTCTGGATTGTAGTCTGGATTTGTATGTATTCAATAATACTACTTTTGTGATGAGCAGTGTGCTCTAGGTTGTTGGCCTTCATACAAGTGCAGGCCCCTCATTTGTAATCACATACTTACTACAGAAGTATTATCTGACTGTGGGTAGGCTTCCCATTATGGTTTTTCCCTTTACCGAGTTTTCCATGTACAAATCTTGGTGTCATGTGGATGGTATTTATTCTCTAATTGTTTTTTATACTTCATTGATTTATCTAATATTTCGGTAATTGGTTTATGCATTCTGGTACTGATCTTTTGGGTTCCAATATTAAAGTTTTAATTGCTTAAGGTTTTGGTAATCTGGTGACAATTGATTCAACCCCCCCCCCCTCTCAGTTGTCTTCCAGTTATTTGAACTATCTAACAATTGGTATCGGAGCTTTGGTCCTCTCTGCAGAAGCTTAACTGCTTGAGGAAGATCCCATGGTGACTAACAGTTCAAGTTCATCTAGTTCATCTGCTTCTATCTTTCGAAGAGATATTCCTAGGCTTGATGGAACAAATTGCAGAGTATGGAAGATTCAGATGGAGACTCATTTGAGATGTCTTGGTAAGGAAATTTGGGAAATCATAGAGAATGGTATAACCCCTTATAATCTGGCATCTAGAAATCCTCCTTTGGAAAACTTGGATAAGGAGCTTGAGAATGATTGTGGAGAAAGAGAAGCCCTCTGTGCACTTTCTGATTAGCAAATAATGGGATTAACTGACAAATCATCAGCAAAGGCTATATGGGACAAGTTGGAGACTCTTAATGAAGGTGAACCTACCAATAAGATTGATAAACTTGATGGTTACTGAGTGAGATATGAAAACTTGAAGATGGAAGAAAATGAAAGGATTATTGCATTCATGGAAAGGGTAAATGAGATTGTTATGGGAATTCAATGTTGTGGTGGAACTCTGAGTGAAGATGAAATAGTTTCTAAAGTTCTAAGAGCTTTGCCACCGGCTTATAAGATGAAGGCTACTTCAATTAATAAATTGAGAACAATGGCTAATACTTATATCAATAGAGATACCTTGGTTCATAAATTATCTTCTTTTGAGCTTGAAGAATTTGGACCTTCTGGAGCTGTCAAGTCTGAACCTGCTTTTCATGCATTTGCATCATCAACCGAAAAGAAAGATTGGAAAGTTTTGTATGTAAAGGAATTGGATGATATGAAAAGGGAAGATGAATAATTTGAGCAACTTGAAGCCCTGTTTTCTACAAGAGTACCTAAAGGACCGATGGGAAGTAAGTATGAAGGAAAAGAACCTTTTAAATGTTTTGCATGTAATAAGATAGGTCATTTTGCATCTAGATGTCCTAAAAGGAATTCAAGATTTGATGAGAGAGCTAGAAGATCTTTTAAGCCTAACCCTAGATATCAAAACAAGTATAAGTATAAGAAAAATAGGGATAAATCATGCTACATAGTGAACGAGGAAGGTGTGACTGATTCTAATGATGAACTGGAACAAGACTCTGCTAGTGGTTCTGATAATTGAAAGGAATGGGTGTTCCTGGCTATCAAGGAAGATTTTCCAACACTAGAAAAGAATGTACCCGAAGAGAAGGCACTTGCTACTATAATTGAAGATAAGCATTAATGGGTAATTGACACTGGATGTTCACATCATATGACTCCAGATAAAAGGAATTTTCTATCTTTGCAAGAATTTGATGGTGGTCTAGTTAGATTTGGAGATGGAAAAACATGTATGATCAAAGGAAAAGGAACTATATCATTAGATGGTAAGCACAATACTGATAATGTTTATTATGTTGAAGGTTTAAGGCATAATCTTTTAAGTGTAGGACAATTAGTGGATAAGGGATTTCAATTACAATTTAATGATGGAAAATAGAAAATCATTAATAGATCTGGATTGGAGATTGCAACCGGTACTCAGACAAAAGGTAATATATTTTATTTTAATTCTGATGAGAAGACATATTTGATTGAACAAATTTATGAGAGTTGGCTATGTCATGTGAATTTTTATTGCATGGTAAAGATCAATTCAACTAAGGCAGTTAGAGATATACCTAAGATTGTGAATTCCTATAATCTGATATGTAAAGAATGTCAAATTGGAAAATAGGTCAAAACCTCTTTTAAGAGTATACAAAACAAATCTAATGATATTCTTGATCTTATTCATACTGATTTGTGTGGCCCTGCTAGAATTAAAAAATTTCAAGGTGATAGATATTTTATGCTAATCATTTATGATTATTCTACAATGATGTGGGTTACTTTTCTAAGGGAGAAATATGAGGCTTTTGAAAAGTTTAAAATCTTTAAAGCTAAAGTTCAAACTAAGAGAGGATTGAATATTAAGTGTTTAAGGTCAAATCATGGTGGAGAATTCACATCTGGTGAGTTTAATAACTTTTGTGAGAAGCATGGTATAAGGAGATAATTTTCTGCTCCCCGGACACCTCAGCAAAATGGAGTTGTGGAAAGGAAGAATGAAACTATCTTGGATGCTGCTAGAACCATGATGATGGAAGCTAATCTACCTCATATCTACTAGAGAAAAGCAGTGAGCACAACAGTTTATACATTTAACATATTACATATCAAAGGAGAAACTGGTAAGACACCTTATGAATTATGGTTTGGCAATACACCTACACTTAAGTATTTCAGAATCTTTGGTAGTAAATGTTATATCAGGAAAGATGATATCATTGGCAAATTTGATCCTAGATGTGATGAAGGAATATTTCTTGGCTATTCTAATAAAAGAAAAGAATATAGAGGTTATAACAAGATATTGCAGAGAATTGTGGAGAGCGCTAATGTCAAGGTGAATGAGCTGAATAGAAGTGAAATAAGATTTTATGAGAAAGAACTGGCAGTGGAAATGATCATAACTAATGTGGTAACACCTTTGCCAGAACAGAATGTTGAACCAGTTACTCCGGCAGTATCAAAAAATTCAACAGTAACTGAAGAACCAGAAAGAGGAACAAAGAATCAGAAGACTCCCAGGTATGTAAAGATGAATCATTCAGAAGATCAGATCATTAGGGATAAGAACAATGGAGTGATGGCAAGAAGAATATTGGCAACTAATAAGGTATGTTTAATTTCTCAAGTTAAACCAGTATCAATAATTCAAGCTGTATGCGGGAAAAGCGGGTCGATAGAACTCAATATATGAAAATATTCCAAAAAAACTTGTACACACACACACACACACGACTTCTTGGTGCAAGCTATGGAGTAATGAAGTATCACTCAACTTCCCAAAGTTGGTCCCATGGTTCTCTATCTTACAATGTCCCTCAAACCAATGTTTTTGCTCTCAGATCACTGAGCAAAATGGTTTAGGGATGGCAAATGCAAGAACGAGGGATGCTTTTGATAGATTTTAGAATAAAATGCATCCTAAGCTATGCATGATCTTAAAATGCAATAAACTGGATTATAAGATGACAAGGTTAGTATAAATACTATCCTAACATGATATATTAGTCTATGATTGAGCTAAATGATAAAGAAAGTATTCTAAACATGCATATTTAGACTAATTCCTAGTTAAAGAGAGGCTAAAATGATGAGCATAAAAATGATATATAAAAGCTTGAATGTATTTGAGCATAAGTATGATACTACAAATTTGGAGGATATCTCAAAATGGAGGAATGAGAGCTCTATTTATAGAAAAAATAGTGCAATGGATGGTCAAGATTGAAAGAGTTGATCAAGGGTTGAGTTTGAAAGTTGGGGATCCATGTTTGCAATTTGCACCAATGAAATGGTGACAAGTGTCAACATAGGGTTGGGTTGAGAGAAGGGGTTGGAGGCCTTAAATGCCTGAGAAGACCTTATGGTTATCTAAAGATAAGGGTTAAGCTTAAGTTAGGCTTACACATTGGATTAAGAGTTAATCCAAGGATAAACGCTTGTGCAAATGATTAAGAGATAATCATGGTCAAAGCATTAAAGGCTTGATGAGACCCTTAGGTTGGATGAAGGTTAAGTTAGGCAAAAAGTCTCTAACCATGTAAGAGGGTTGAATTAACCATTAATGGTTTGGGAGACTTTGGGAAATTAAGTGGTTGAAGACTTGAAGCCTTTAATGGTTATCAAAGACTTTAAGGGTTTGAGAAGTGACCTCCCCTTGCTTAGGGATGTGACAAAGTTTAAAAGATGGGTTAGGCTAATTAGAAGCAATTAGAAGAGTCTAGAAGGGATTAGAAATAGGTTTTAGAATGCAAGTGGGAGATGTAGGAAAATGCAAGTGGATGGAGGGATAATAGGATTTAATTGAAATAAAGTTAATTTAATTCAATTTGGTTGTAATTTGGGGAAATTAAATAAATTAGATTTATTCAATTTAGGATAACTATTTAATTAAATTTGAATTTAATTAAAAGTGGATAGGGGGGATTTAATTGAATAAAATGATTTATTCATTAAATGGGTATAGTGAATTTAATTTAAATAAATTGAGTAATTTACTTAATTAAATAGAGGAATGCAGGTAATTTAATTAAATTGGATTTAATTAAATAGAGAAATGAACATAAAATATTCATTTAGGAATATGGTCATTTTTATACGTCTACATTTTGCCCCTCTTTGAAGTGACGTGTGTGCACATGTTATTTCAAAGAAAATGATGCGTTATCATGATTTATGATCAAATGTCATTTTTGTGTTGCTCTTTTGATTTGCACGTCGTGCCCCAGATTTGATTTGATGCATGATCCCCCAAATTCGATATTTGATGGTGATGCCCCCTCGGGAGATGAATCAATATTTTGAAAATTTTGATTTAATTTGATGAGTTGTGTGTGGTGTGTATGATTTTGTCGATGTGAAATGTGTGTAAATTGATTCATCTCCAGATAATGTACATTGTGTAAGGTATAGGGGAGACCGCGACCATATTACATGTCTGTTTGGCTAACCCTAATTTCATTTTCCTCCTATAAAAGGGGAAAAAAGCTTTGATTTGATTCATTTGTGCCTTGTTGACTTTAGAGAAAGAGATTTTGGTCTGAAGTCAAAATGCCTATTTCGTATTCCAGACATTGTTTCGAGCGCGTTCAGAGGTACCAGAGACCTGCAGCGTATGGACCACCAGTAAGTCAACACTTTTGACCCTCTTTTGATTTTTGATTTGGTCGTTTTTGGTCATTTTTTGATATTTAAAAGTCGGTTTTAGCATTTTAGCATGTCAAAGTCATAGATTAGCGCATACGAAATTTTAGGTAGCGCATCAAGTCTATTTTTAGGGCTGCGTCTGAAATAAAATAGGGTAGCGCATAGGAAATATAGGTTAGCGCATCGAGTGAAAATAGCGCATGCCGCACGTAGGGTAGCGCGTCCAGTCAATAGGGTAGCACTTAGGGTAGACCTAGCGCATAGGGGTCGTAGGGGTTCACATGGGTAAGGGGTTTTAGCGCGTAGGGTAGACCTAGCACATAGGGTCAAATAGGTAGCGCCAGTGAGGTATAGATTAGCACGTAAGTACATTTTAGCACATAGGGTAGGTTAGGTGGCGCATGGGGGGAAAAGATTAGCGCGTAGAATCAGTCTAGCACATAGGGTGAATAGATTAGCACGTAGGAAAAATAGCTTAGCACGTGGGTGGATTTTAGCGCAGCGATAATCTATTTTAGCGCATTTGGAAAAATTTTGCAAGATGAGGTGATTTGTGAATTTGTTGTGTCATGTTGTCATGATTTTTGTCCAATATGAGTGTCGATATAACTTGTTTTGAGTTGTGATATTTCAAGTTATGTATAGATATCAATGTGTTGTGTTGATCAAAATATGATGTGTTTTTGCACTCTGTTTCAAATTCAATGTGTAAAGCCTGATGTGTGTTACAAGTTGATATGGGTTGGAAACTTGAGTTGTTTTACAAGCTGATATGGGTGGGAAACTTGAGTTGTTTTACAAGTTTGTGTGATTTGGAGACTTGAGTTGTGTTACAAGTTTTGATATGGTTTTTGAGAACTTGAGTTGTGTTACAAGTTGATATGAAATGATAGGATTTTGAACTTGATGTAGATGAGCAAATTGCTTCATGTTGTTGATGTGAGTTTGATTTTGATATCTTTGTTTTGATGTGGAAACTGATATTGGATTTTTTTTGTTTGTTGACAGGAGCGATTGGGTGTGGTTCAATCGCGGGAGAGATTTCCGAGACCGTGGACATTGATACCACGGTTGACCCAGGCCGACCTTGATATCATTGAGAGATGCGGTTTGACCTCCCTATTAGATATGCCTCGGTTCACAGTGAACCGGAGGCTACTGACAGCATTGGTAGAGAGGTGGCACAGCGACACGAACACCTTTCATTTTGCTACTGGAGAGATGACAGTCACACCAGAGGACTGTTACAGGATCCTGCGCATTCCTGTAGTAGGTGCACTACTACCATATGAGCAGTCAGAGGAGGGTGGTATAGAGGCACTGTGCCGCATCTTTCATGATGAGACAGTCTGCGGTTATGAGATCCCATGGCAGGAGTTTTTAGACCTGGATTACGCACCCCTTCCATCAGTACTGGCAGGGTTTATTGGTGGATTCCTTTGTCCTAATCGCAGGTCAAAGGGATTCTCTATGGGATGGGGGCTAGTATTAGAGGAGATGGTGACACAGGGCCGGAGGTTTTCATGGGGATCAACTATGCTGGCCCATCTGTACAGGGGCTTACATGAGGTGGTATACCTCAGTTACGGTAGTTTGTCAGCTGGCGTGACACTGTTACAAGTATGGTGTTGGGAGCACATTCCAGCTGCGAGGCCATTAGCAGATAGAGACAGGCCCGTTGGAGTGGCATATGCTTATGGATACAGGGGTCTAGTTGTCCAGCGGAAGCTGGGAAAACTAGAGCATTGGAGGAGAGTACTGGATGATATTGATATGGTTACATGGCAACTGTATACAGGATGCGAGGTGTGGGTGGAGGACGGGCTGGAGATGCCCTTTGTATTTATGATGAGATATCTGATCGGGAGGACCCCATTTGTTATAGAAAGGTTTGTGGTGACCCGAGTTTTGAGACAGTTTGGTCGTCAGCAGGGTATACCTCAGGGAGCTTGCCTATATGCACGGTGGAGGCAGGATGTAGCTGATTGGGGCCCAACCATTGATAGCGTAGTGGCGGTGGAGGAGTTTGTCAGGTTGGCAGGGCAGATATGGGATTATGCCCCAGAGATTCTGGATGCGAGCATGACTGATGAGTTCGCTAGATTGTTTGCTGCGCGGGCGGTGGCTAGGATATCTGATCCCAAGGAGATGCGGCTAGCTTTTGATGATGATGAGGAGGAGGGAGAGGGAGATGATGATGATGATGGAGATGATGGAGGAGGAGGACGAGGGAGAGGAGTCAGAGGGAGATGGGGAGATAGAGGGAAGAGAGGAGATAGAGGTGTGGAAAGAGCAGTGAGACAGGGGGCGATAGACAGGGGGAGAGGTGGGTTAGCTATTGGAGCTGGTGGAGAGGGGAGAGTGGGGGAGGTGCTAGCTGCAGTGGGGGGTATAGATGAGGTGAGGCAACCAGTGCAGAGGAGGAGGACGGATGTGCTCCCACCTCCAGCACCGAGGACAGGTAGAGTTGGAGGGGTTGCCCCTGCACAGGTACCGCTACGGGTTTGGGTCCCTACACATGTTGAGGTTGCTCAGATTCAGACCCTGCACGTGATTGTACAGTAGCTGCAGGCACAGGTTTTGACACATCAGCGGCAAATTGCGCAGTTGACCACTGAGTGGGATACAGAGATAGAGCGGAGGGGGCGAGCGGTGGAGCTTGCAGCCAGTGTGCAGAGAGTAGTGGCGGGTGGCCCAATGAGAGACACCCTGAGAGAGCTAGCATTGAGAGCTCAGGAGGCGGAGTACTACCGGCGGCATTATGAGGCTGCGGTACCCAGGGACCGTCGAGTACAGAGTTTCACACAATTGAGATCTAGTCGATCTTGAGATACTGGGTCGTTGTCCAAGAGTCGACGTGTGACAGGGCCACCGAGACAGGACCCTCCTGAAGATCCAAGGGTGGGGACATCTAGAGCGAGACCATCTCTGTCAAGGGATAGCCATACTTGAGAGACGTGGTCTCTGTTGTATTTTTTATCATTGTATTCTTTGTACTGGACACAGTGATGATATATTTTGTACATTTTGATCATTTTTGAGAGATATATATACGACACCATTTTCTTCGATCATGTGGTGTGTGATATGGATGGATGTGCTTATGTGCTCTTTTTCTTTATGTGATGATGATGCAATGCTTAAATATATGATATAATGTATGATGCAGGATGTATGTTTTTATATGCTGTGAGATGTATCTTGAAAATGAGATGTATGATTTGATATGCAACTAAATGCAAAATGATATGCAAAAATGATATGCAATTAATTTGTAAAATGATATGCAGCTATTTTTAAAATGATATGCAATTAATTTGTAAAATGATATGCAGCTATTTTAAAATGATATGCAATTATTTTTTTTGGTAGCATCCTCATTCTGTATTTGCCATCTGATATAGCCATATTTGTTTGCTTTCTTTGTAGGTATCATCATTGAGCATTGATTTGTGTTGGATATGTTGAAAATTTATACAAGCACAATGGTATAATTGAACCATAATGACCTGAGAAAAATTTACATGATGTTTTGATTTTGCAAGATAGCACAAGCGTCAAGGTATAATTGAACCAGGATGACCTGAGTGCGTATTGCGTAAACAGACAAGATTAAATCATTTGTATGTGTGAAGTGGAATCAGGCCTTTAGTAATATTCGATGTATCACGTCTCGAGGTAGGTATTCACACAGTACAATTGATCGGCTCCTAGACAAAAGACTAAGAAAATGTTGGAAGTTCCCCATGATCTCTAGCTTTGAAGCATTTAGTGAGAAAAGGAAGAGAATCCAATAATTTAAAAAGTTCAAAATGCAAAAATAGTCAAGATTTTTATGCGATAATGCAACATTTAGTACTTCAGAAAATCATCCATCCTTGGTATTTCTTGAATTGTTTGGTTTTTGTTTTTGCGATGAACCATAGTTTTGGTTTGTTGGATGTCATGCTTCTGAGTTTTGCAAATAGTTTTGATGTCTTGAATGGTTGCAATATTTAGACGATTTGAATGCCCCTAGCTGAGTGTGCCTCTTGACATGAATATGTACAGTGATTCCCAAGCCATGGTGGAATGTGGTAAGAGGATATATATGGATAAACCAGGATAGTGACTACGCTAAGTATGTCCTGAATGGATATGTGCTAAGTGTCGGGCGATGGCCGATAGTGTTTGTATGGATAAAATGGTATGGAGATAGATAGAGGAGCCATTCTTTCACAAGAGTGCCTATTTACCAGGTTTTCACCATTTGTTTTTATTGTACTTTGTGTTATTGCTTTTTCTGGATTTTTTTATTTTTTTATTTTTTTGCTTGTTTTGGCTTTTTCTGTGCACTAGGCTACTTAAGTGTAGTACTTTTTCAGATGGATGTTGTTAGTTGGTTCGTCGAGCACATCTCCTTCTAAAGTTGTGAGCTGATAGGCACCTGATCCATAGACTGATATGATAACATAGGGACCCAACCAATTAGGTTCAAATTTTCCTTTCTTTTCTCGATCTTGCTGATTTCTTGGATTTTCTTTGAGGACTAGGTCACCAACTTTGAAGTTGCAGGGGATGACCTTGTGATTGTAGCTCCTACACATGCGTTGTTGATATGCTTTGAGATGAGTGTAAGCATGCTGACATCTTTCATCTAATAGTTTGAGTTCTTGCAGTCGGTTAACTCGATACTCTTCATTTGGGATTAAGCCTTTCAAAGAGACTCTGAGAGATGGGATTTCTACTTCCAAGGGTAAAACGGCTTCTGATCCATATACCAATGAGTATGGTGTTGCTCCTGTAGGTGTGCGGATGCTCATTCTATATGCCCAAAGTGCTGGATTGAGTTGTACGTGCCAATCTTTGCCTGCATCATTCACTATTTTCTTTAGGATTTTCAAGATTGTCTTGTTAGATGCTTCTGCTTGACCATTTCCCTGTGGGTAGTATGGTGTAGAGAACCTATGTTGGATTTTGAATTTTTCACATAGTTCTTGGACATCTTGGTTTTTGAAAGGCCATCCATTATCTGTGATGATTGAACTTGGAATACCATATCTGCAGATCAGATAATTGAGGATAAAAGAGGAAATTTGTTTCCCAGTCACTGTGGTCATGGGAACTGCTTCTATCCATTTGGTAAAGTATTTCATTGCTGTTATAATGAACTTCTATCCATTTGAAGATGAAGGATGAATTTTGCCCACTAAGTCTAGTCCCCACTGACAAAAGGGCCAGGATGTTGTAAATGGCTGCAGTTCCTGTGCTGGGGCATGTATCAGATTGCCATGGATCTGGCATTTAGGACATTTCTTAGCGAAGTGATATGAGTGGCCAGTAGTATCCCATCCGTAGAATCTTTTTAGCAAGAGTAGTACCACTTGAATGTGTTCCACAAATACCTTCGTGAAGCTCGTGTAAAGCAGAATCAGAATCATTACGATCAAGGCAACGAAGAAGAGTACCATCTAGACCTCGACGATACAAAGTATCAGCGGTAAGGGTGTAACGGGCAGCTTGTCAGATAAAGTTACATTTTTGGTTACGGGATTGGTCAATTAGTAAGATATTGTGCTTGAGGTAGTCGTATATTGGTCCATATAGCAGAGAATCTGAACCAGTCAAGGCATAGATAACATGGGATTCAGAGTGGTCATAGGCTGGGGAGAACAGTTGCTCTACCAAGAACTCGTAATGACTCTGTTGCTCTGGAATTTATAGTAGTGAAGCAATAGTAGCCATTGCATCGGCTGCTTTGTTGTTCAATCTTGGTATTTGCTCGAAAGTGATGTGCACAAAATACTGTTTGAAGTCATCCACCATTCGCTTGTAGGGTAGTAGCTTGTCATCCCTTGTCTGATAGTTGTTGTTGATTTGATTGACGACTAGTTGTGAGTCTCCATAGACCTTTAACTCTATGATTTTCCACTCTACAGCCATTTTGATGCCTATAACCAATGCCTCATATTCAGCCACATTATTTGTGCATGGAAACATAAGCCTATATGATCTTGGTATAGTGTGTCCTTCAGGAGTGATGAATAGAATGCCAGCACCTGAACCATGTTGTGTATATGATCCATCAAAGTATAGGGTCCATTGTTTGGTAGAAAGAGCAAGAACGTCCCTGTCCGGAAATTCAATCTCCATGGTTTGTTTTCCTGGTAGCGGTGCTTCAGCCAGTTGATCTGCAATTGCTTGTCCTTTGATGGCTCATCTTTCTATGTATTGAATGTCGAATTCACTAAGAATCATTACCCATTTAGCCAATCGGCCTGTAAGAGCTGCCTTACTGAGTAGATATTTGAGAGGATCAATTTTTGCAACTAGCTTAATGGTGTGTGCTAGCATATAATGTCGAAACTTCTGAGATGCAAAGACCACTGTTAGGCAAGCCTTCTCAATGAATGTATAGTTGAGTTCATAGCCATTCAATGTCCTACTGATATAATATATGGCTCATTCCTTTCCTTGTTGATCTTCTTGTGCCAATAGTGCCCCTAGTGATATATCTGTTGTTGAGATATAAAGGATAAGAGGCTTTCCTGCGACTGGTGGTACTAGAACTGGTGGATTCATCAGGTACTGTTTGATTTGGTAAAAAGATTCTGCACACTTGGTCTCCCATTTGAATGGTACATTTTTGTGTAGTAAATGGTTAAATGGTAGACTTTTATCTGCTAGTTGAGTGATGAATCACCTGATTGATTGAAGTCATCTTTGTAGAGATCTGAGTTGACTGATATTCTTTGGTGGTGGCATGTCCATAATGGCATGTACCTTTGCTGGATCTACTTTGATACCTTTAGCTGAGACTATGTAGCCTAGTAACTTGCCTGATGTAACCCCGAAGACACACTTCTTAGGGTTGAGCCTGACTTGGAATTTCTCCAATCGATCAAAGATCTTTGTTAGGATGCTAAGATGTTCCGCTCTGGTGAAGGATTTAGCTAGTAAATCATCCACATAGTCTTCCATAAATGTGTGCATCATGTGATGAAATATTGTTGTCATTGCTCTTTGATAAGTGGCCCCCGCATTCTTTAAGCCAAAAGGCATAACATTCCAATAGTACGTTCTCCAAGGACAGGTGAACGTGGTTTTATCTTGATCTTCTGGGGCTATTTTAATTTGATTATAGCCTGAGAAACTGTCCATTAGTGAGAGCATTGCATGGCCTGCTGTGAGATCTACAATTATGTCGATACTGGGTAGAGGAAAGTCATCCTTTGGACAAGCTTTGTTGAGGTCTCTGAAGTCAGTGCATATTCTGATACTACCATCTGGTTTTGATACTGGAACGATGTTGGAAATCCATTCTGCATAGTCAATGGGTCGGATGAATCCGACGTCTAATAATTTCTTTAGTTCAGTTTTGACCATGAGTGCCACCTGTGGATTCATCTTTCGTAGCTTTTGTTTGACTGGTTTAACTCCTGAAGAGATGGATAAGTGATGCATGATTAAGTGTGGATCCACTCCGGGCATATCAGCATATGACCAAGCAAAGTTAATTTGTTGTTCTTTAAAGAAAATGATGAATGCTGATCTTTCTTCCTCTGTCAGAGATTCTGCAAGGTGTAGGTTTCTGACTGCTTTTGTGGTACCAATGTTGATTGATTGAGTGGGCTCAATCAATATGGGTGATCGTTCATGAAAGTTCTCAGGAAGAGTGTCAAGTCTCCCATCGTTAGGTGCCTTAAAAAGGTTTTTACCCTCAGATGCGTCCTTTATTTTTACTTTTTTGTGATCTAGAGCTGCCATTGACTGGTTTTCAGCATCAGATCCTTTACTTGGTTCATTTTTGTGACTGAGAGACTTGGCACTCCCTGGTTTGCAAACATCGTTACTTTGTTCACTGGTAGGGCCTGTTTCCGGATTTACGATACATAGGTAATGGATAATAGATTCATCATCTGGGAAAATTGGTATATCATGGATTTCAGGTTCATCCCAGTCGATGAGGTTAGGAAAGACAAGTGGTAAGGAATCGTTAGGTGGATCAAGTTCGGCTACTGTGAGTGTTAGGATAGAGTTTTCATCATGATTGTTCTTGGTTTTAAAGAAGTCTAGGATTTCGTCGAGGTCTTCGATGGTATTATCTTCCATATAGACTTGTTCATAATGTTTCTGTTCGCTTTCCTTGGCGTCATAGATATTTTGTGGTCCAAATTCAAGAGGTCTATCTTCTGCATTATATTCTTCTTGAGAAAGAGATATAGAATTAGTATCATTAGGGATATCTGTAGTAGCATTGGAGTAGGTACCCCATTCATATTCATTGGAATCAGTTTCTGAGGCACCCTCCCAGATTCTATCAGTGCTGCAAACTGGTATGTTGTATGGTGAAAACAAATCTTTGATGATGGATACCATTTTGATAGTTTTTGTTGATTTTGTGTCAGATTCGGCTTCTATTTTCTGTATTTGTTCATAGATTGTACTTCCTCAGGGAGGAATAATGGCATTCGGAGATGATATTATTTGTTCTTGAGATATTGGTGTTTGAATATGAGCTACTACTACAGATATGGCCCTTTTGTGTTTTAGAAGCTTTTCCTGATGTAATTTCTGATCTTGACATTCCCGTGCCTTGCGGATTGTTTTTGCTGATTCAAAGAGTGCTTCTTGCCAGGATTCTTCTTTGTACTTCTTCTTTACTTTCCATTGAGGTTTTTTAGTTAGGTGGGGTGGCCTTTTTAATAGGAAAGTGAGCTCACAACCCAATCCTGTCTTATCTCTATTGGGTTGCGAAGGAAGATCTATAGGTTCAGTGACTCCTTCTTTGTGTTTCCCAATAGGTCCTTTACCATCATATCCCATTTGCTGCATGATTAAGTATCCCTTTCCATACAGGTGTGTTGGTAGAACAATGTCCAGAGCAGCTGCTCTGTTATCTTCTTCCTCATCTTTGTATAACCAGCTAAGAACATCCTTGTCTTCTGATTCATGTGCTAGAGTGCCCAATTGGATGAAGGTACCATCAAATTTGGTGATAGGCTGAGTGGCCAGATGTGTTGATGTAGTAGGCAATCCATGAGATCTAGGTGATGTTGGCAATTCGGCCAAACATAAGGGCTCCAAAGAGTTTTCTCCTATGCCTTGGTCTTTGATTTGCATTTTCTGTTTGAAGTCTCCAAATAAAGAGTTGGACTTTGTTGTTTGTAGATCTGATGCTAAAGATCGTTGTTTCTCTCTATTATGAGGAACCAAACTGTCTTGGGCTGCCCCCATTGCGTTGCAATGTTGAAATGGATTGTGATCAACAGATATGGAGACTTCTTGTCCATCATAAGGAAATTTGACACACTGGTGATACGTAGAAGGTACTGCTTGCATTTCATGTATCCAGGGTCACCCTAACAAAATATTGTAGGTAAGATCTATGTCTAAGACCTGACACATAGTATCCTTTTGCACTAGTCCTACTTGAATGGGTAATATCACAGTTCCTTTAGAGGACCTTTCCTCATCATCATATGCCTTTATGGTAATCTTCTTGCAGGGATCAATAGACTCTTCTGAGAAGCCTAATGCACGGATAAGCTTTAAAGTATATATATTAAGTCCAGCTCCTCCATCTATTAAGACTCTTTTTACTCAGTGTTTGCAAACAATGACTTCGATATGGAGAGGAGTGTTATGCGGATGGCTTAAGGAAGCATCATCATGTTCTGAGAAGGTGAGGTTATGAGGTCCAGTCATATGGGCAACCATGGCTTGAAATCTGTCTGTATCCAGATTTTGAGGTACATTAGTTTCCAATAGTGCTTGTTCCAAGATGTCTTTGTGCTTCGGTGATAGTTTCAGCAATTCCAGTATAGATATCTGAGCTGGAGTTTTGCGTAGTTGGCTAACCAAGTCATATTGGATTTTTGGTGTGGTAGTTGTAGGTGATGTATGTCCTTTTAAGACATATTTCTGAGTTCAGGTTGTTACATTGACAGATTCATGATCACGCTTATCTCGGATGGTGATGACATTTACTTGATGATCTTCAGCTGATATGTGATTTATGGTGTTGTTGTAGATATGGTTGATACGAGCTCCGCGTGTATCATTTGAGGTTGAAGCTCCATCTTTGTTATAATTTGGAAGAGGATTTTTAAAGGCTCCATGATCACCATTTGTTTTGAGACCATCTACTGTTAAGTCACCTCAATCAATCATATCTTGCACCACGTGTTTTAATCTCATGCAATCGTTCATCTGATGACCCTTGTTACGATGGTAATCACAATAGTGTGAATCATTCCACCAAGGTGGTTTGATTTGGGGTTCATAGTTGTTGATTGGAGGCAAAGAAAGAATCTTGTGTGCCAAAAGTTCTCCTAATGTTGATTCTAGTGATTGCCCCAGTGGTGTGAAGATACGCTTTTGGAAATTGTTTGTGTTGTTGCGTGAATTGTTGTTAGGTCCTGGATTCATGTTTTTGCCTTGAGTATCGTTGGTGTTGTTTGTGTTGAGTTGTCCTTGATCGGTGTTTGGTGCATATGTGTTAGCATTTGGATTAGCATTTTTAAGATTTTTCGTATTTTGAGGATTTTCGGATAATGCAAGCACTGGTTGCTTAGATTTGGGATCATATGATTCATTGTTGCCTTCGTTTTTATTTCGAGTCCAAAATCGAGATTTTTCTAAGTTGTTATTGTTCTGGTTATTGTAGTTTGATGAGTTTGTTCCTTCCTTGTAGAATTTGAGTGTTCCCTTTTTGACACATGCTTCTTCTACTTGAATGCCATTTTCAATCAATTTAGCAAAAGATGGTATGCATTGAAGTTTTAGTCTATAACTCATTTCACCATTCAATTTATCGATGAAGATTTCCATTTTCTCCTTTTCAGGAATATCTCGAGGATATCTGGATACCATACGTCGCCAGCGTTGAAGGAACATCATGAATGTTTCGTTGTTCTTTTGTTTGGTATTACAAACATCTAGCATGGTTATGGCATGTTGGATGTTATAGGAATATTGGGTTATGAATTTGTTAACCAATTCATCAAATGATCTGACAGGTGGTGTAATTTTGGATAACCATTCCATTGTTTGCCCTCCTAGGTTTCTTGGGAATAACCTCATCAAGTAGGTGTCATCATGAGCAAATTCAAGACTCATTGTGCAAAATTCTTGAACATGATCTTGGGGATCACTTTTCCCATCATATTTATCAAATTTGGGAACGTTTGAGTTTGGAGGAAAAGGCACCATGTTCAATCTTCTATCAAATAGATAAGGACATATTTTGTTTAAAGAGTACCACACTATTGTCCCTTATTGCATATCCTGTATTTGCCTTTGTAACATTTGCATTTGTTAAGTAAGGGAAACCAAAGGTATATTGTCTTATTGAGGGAAAAGTTCTTCCCTTGTATTTGTTCTCAGCTGAAAAGGTGTGGTAAATGGTATACTTTGCTTTGGAGTTTCTAGCTCGGGTATATGCATTTCTGGTATGCGTTGTTCTGGAATGTGTTGCTCAGGTATGTGTTGTTCAAAGTTACGAGTTTCTTCTTCTCTTTGTTGCTCTTGATATGCATATTGTTGAGATCCAGTTTTAAAGATGTTTGAGTCTAAATCTTCGAGAAGTTTAACGCCTTTACTTGTAAGCATGAGCAGATATTTTTCTTTGTCATTTTCCATGAGCCTTTCGACAAGTTTTTGGAATGAGGGGTTTTCCTGACATTCCTGAAGAAGTGCTTCAGAAATTTCAGTTTCTTCTAAGTGTGGAACTTCAAAAGGATTTGACAATCTTTGATTCATACTAGACTCTGCGTGTGTCTCGCTTTGTTGGTTTCTTTGAGAGCGAGTAACAGGAATTTTAGTAGAAACTTTCAGTGATGAAGGGGACAAAAGCCTCATTGATATGTTGCTCGGGGGTGAGTGGTTCTGGTCGAGATGTGTTATAAGTGATACATTCGTCGGGCAAGAATGTTGGATTGATCTTTCCTCCGTGGTTTATGATTTGATTAAAAGCAGACTTTTGACAGTAAGCTCTTGTTTTTAAAGGTTCTTTATCAAATTCATTGGATTTGTTTTGGATATAACGTTTGACGTGATGAAGGAATACCCGATGAGATTTGAAGAGTTGACGATTGATGTATAAAAACTTGTTTCTCTTGATGAACTTGGAAAAACTAGATTGTTGTTTCTTCAACGTGATGTTACGATAAAGGTTCTTTCTTCTTAGAATATGAGGATTAGTCATGCATGAGTGATCAATGGTTTCCTTTGATTTGTTTGGATTCAGTTGATCTTGTTTGGAAATTTTCAAATCTTACTCTATCAAAGTGAAGGTTTAGATGCCCCTTCATGACAAAGTGTGTCAAATGATATGGATAAAATCCTCCCGATATGGAGACTAGATTTGACAACTTGAAAATTTTAAACAAGTGTTTTTGAGATGAAATCCGTAAGATGGTAAAGGATTTTGTTGATACTGATGATGAGGTTTCTGGATTACGATAAGATAGACATGTTTTATCGTGCGATCAGTTTAGGATTTTTACAACGTTTGTTTTGACACAAATTTATCTCAAGAAATAGTCTTAACGGTTTGCTTTCGCTACTCTGTTTTGATGAAAAATGATGTTGATGGAAAAAGGCTTTTGCAAATGTTTTCAAAAAATTTTAAAATTCCTTACTGTTTTGCCTCCTGTTTATATGCTTTTGATCACGCGCTAAAACAAAGACTACATGCGCTACAAAAATTACTCCACACGCTAAAATAATGACCACACGTGCTAGGTTGCCCCCAGACACGTGCTAAAGTTTTGAATGTTCAAAATTGTTTTCTATCTATTTTGAAAAAGCTATGCGCTAGTCTGGGCCTGTAACGTGCTAACTTGTGAACCTAATGCGCTAATGTTTAGCTTCCACACACTAGATTGTTTCTCTGATGTGCTAAATGTTTTCACACTATTTTGCTTTGGAATAAAACACTACTGTTTGGAACCGACGTGCTAAATTGATGGTTGGATGTGCTAACAGAAGTACCTCACACGCTAAGAAGTTGCTCTTATGCGCTAAACTGCCCTGATTTTTCCTTTGGTTGGGTTTTTTGTAAATTTTGAATTTTTGTCGTGAATTTTTCAAGTTTGATGGAAGATTTTCTGAAGCACGACACAAAAAGTATAGCCATTTTGCCTAATCTAACAAAAAGTGTATGTTCTGTGAGGATGTGTTCAAATCCCCAATGTTTTAACAGGTTTGGATACGAATAATACACTTCAGAAAGACTCTTTATTCAAAGGTCATAAATAACATCATAGCCCACTAGTCTCAATACTCCGTCAGCTCAAACAACCATGTCACCCCCTAGAGGGCGCCCGTTTTTTTGCCTTTTGCCAGAAATTAACCCAAAGTGAATCGCTTCATAGTTGAGTAGTTATCTTGGGAGATATATGGTGAGTAATCTTGGGGGCGGATTCTTCCCCACCCTTGCACTATGATGTTATAAATGTCTGGTTACTGACTCGGTTCAAAGTTTCTAATTCTATGGTTCGTAATCAGGCTTCCCGTTCGGCCATCAGTGATAAACTCCCTCAGGAGGCTTCCCAACCTTTAGAACAAAGGCTTTAAGTATCTCGAGGATACTGGGGGAAGGCTAATCGCTGCGTGCAACTGTTGAAAAGAACTTTCATCACTTTCCACGTTTGATTATAGTGGGTTGGAATTCTTGGCGTCAAAACCGTTCCCCACTTAGGTCATTCCCTTCACACCGGCCATAAATGGCTTTAAGAGTTGATTTCAACTCCTCGGGAAGGCAGGCCTGCTAAAGGTTTTATGCTTGAAATACAGAAAGCTTTAAGAGTGGTTTGGATTTTTTATCACCCAGTTAAGGGGAGAGCATATTCCTTCCACTTTCGAGACAAGGTAATCAAGTTGTTCTTTTTAGCCTTCAAGACAATGATTTGCTAACTTCTATTTGGAGATGTTGCTCCAATAAGCATGATGTTCTTTTTAACCTTTCATAGCAAAGTGTGTATTTCCAAAAACTTTTGAAAAATAAACATGGTCAACAAAGTAAATCGTGATGTTGGTCAACAAAATTAATGTCGATAGGGGAAAATTTTCCCTCTTTGCTTTGCACAAAATGAAGATGAGATTCTTTTTCCTTTGCAAAATAAAATGGATCCTTTTAGACACCAAAGGAAGGTGAGGTTTGTTTTAACCTTGTTAAAAGTAAATTTGTTTGTTCTTTTTAGAGCTTCCAAAATGAAGTGTTTTTCCTAACTTGTAGGAATGAAAGGTTTTCTTTGTTGTTTTTGAAACAAAGCAAAGAAAACTAGACTAATTCCTTTCGTTCCTGCATAAAAATGTTAAAACCTGCACACAGTCAGTTAGCAGAAAAAATCAAATCATCATGGTGGGCTTCGCAAGCCTAATTTTGAATTTTCGGTTACAAATTATTTTCTGTCTGCGATGCACTACAGAACAAACTGTACGCGCTACAATATAACCTCAATGCGCTAAAAGAAAGTTTCAACGTGCTACACTATTTTCTGGATGCACTATTCTGTGCACCGAAAGCGCTATTCTAGTTTTCTCTCGCGCTGAGACCTACAAGAAAAATAGTGATATGATGCGCTAATATATGGACTTCACGCACTATATGATGGACTCCACGTGCTAAACAGTGAACTGGGTGCGCTAGGCTGTTAACCGGATGTGTTAAACAGTCAACTTAACGCGCTAATTCATTTTCCCCGCATGCCTGCAAAAGTGGTTAAATTTAAAAACTGATTTGATATATGGGGTTGTGCCCCACAGTGGGTGCCAAAAATGTATGCGGGAAAAGCGGGTCGGTAGAACTCAATATATGAAAATATTCCAAAAAAACTTGTCCACACACACACATAGGACTTCTTGGTGCAAGCTATGGAGTAATGAAGTATCACCCAGCTTCCCAAGGTTGGTCCCATGGTTCTCTATCTTACAATGTCCCTCAAACCAATGTTTTTGCTCTCAGATCACTGAGCAAAATGGTTTAGGGATGGCAAATGCAAGAACGAGGGATGCTTTTGATAGATTTTAGAATGAAATGCATCCTAAGCTATGCATGATCTTAAAATGCAATAAACTAGATTATAAGATGACAAGGTTAGTATAAATACTATCCTAACATGATAAATTAGTCTATGATTGAGCTAAATGATAAAGAAAGTATTCGAAACATGCATATTTAGACTAATTCCTAGTTAAAGAGAGGCTAAAATGATGCGCATAAAAATGATATATAAAAGCTTGAATGTATTTGAGCATAAGTATGATACTACAAATTTGGAGGATATCTCAAAATGGAGGAATGAGAGCTCTATTTATAGAAAAAATAGGGCAATGGATGGTCAGGATTGAAAGAGTTGATCAAGGGTTGAGTTTGAAAGTTGGGGATCCATGTTTGCAATTTGCACCAACGAAATGGTGACAAGTGTCAACATAGGGTTGGGTTGAGAGAAGGGGTTGGAGGCCTTAAATGTCTGAGAAGACCTTATGGTTATCTAGAGATAAGGGTTAAGCTTAAGTTAGGCTTACCCATTGGATTAAGAGTTAATCCAAGGATAAACCCTTGTACAAATGATTAAGAGATAATCATGGTCAAAGCATTAAAGGCTTGATGAGACCCTTGGGTTGGATGAAGGTTAAGTTAAGCAAAAAGTCTCTAACCATGTAAGAGGGTTGAATTAACCATTAATGGTTTGGGAGACTTTGGAAAATTAAGTGGTTGAAGACTTGAAGCCTTCAATGGTTATCAAAGACTTTAAGGGTTTGAGAAGTGACCTCCCCTTGCTTAGGGATGTGACAAAGTTTAGAAGATGGGTTAGGCTAATTAGAAGCGATTAGAAGAGTCTAGAAGGGATTAGAAATAGGTTTTAGAATGCAAGTGGGAGATGTAGGAAAATGCAAGTGGATGGAGGGATAATAGGATTTAATTGAAATAAAGTTAATTTAATTCAATTTGGTTGTAATTTGGGGAAATTAAATAAATTAGATTTATTCAATTTAGGATAACTATTTAATTAAATTTGAATTTAATTAAAAGTGGATAGGGGGGATTTAATTGAATAAAATGATTTATTCATTAAATGGGTATAGTGAATTTAATTTAAATAAATTGAGTAATTTACTTAATTAAATAGAGGAATGCAAGTAATTTAATTAAATTGGATTTAATTAAATAGAGAAATGAACATAAAATATTCATTTAGGAATATGGTCATTTTTATACGTCTACACAAGCATGTGAAGATGAATGTTGGATGAAAGCTATGGAGGAAGAATTAGATCAGAGAGAGAAGAATAACACATGGACTTTAGTTTTCCTAATTAAAAATAAGAATGTTATTGGAACTAAATGGGTATTTAGGAATAAATTAAATGAAGATGGACAAGTTGTAAGGAATAAAGCTAGATTGGTTTGTAAAAGATATTCTCGGGAGGAAGGAATTGATTATGGTGAAACTTTTGTACCTGTAGCTAGGATTGAAGGTGTAAGATTATTTCTTTCCTATGTTGCACATAAAAACTACAAGATTTATTAGATGGATGTTAAGTGTGCCTTTCTGAATGGAGATCTTGATGAGAAAGTTTACATTGAGCAACCTAATTTTTTTTCACTTTCAGATGATAAAAACATGGTTTGCAGGTTAAGGAAAGCTTTATATGGATTGAAATAGGAACCTAGAGGTTGGTATGCAAGGTTAGATAATGATATTATTAAGTTACTGATGATGATATATTGATTATTGAATTTTTTGTTGATGACATCATTTTTGGAGGTGAAGATAAGTTGTGCATGGAATTTTCTAAAAATATGGAGAAAGAATTTGAAATCTCTATGATTGGGGAAATAAAAAATTTCTTAGGTTTGCAGATTACTTGGACTGATAAAGGTATTTTCATCTGTCAAACTAAGTATGCTAGGGAATTGTTGAAAAAATTTGGTATGGTAGACTCTAAACCGATAAGTACTCCTATGGTTACGAGTGAGAAATTGACAAGGAAAGATGTTTCTACACTGATAAATCCTACAAGATAAAAGTCTATGATTAGAGGTCTTCTATATTTGACTCGGACTAGGCCTGACATAATGAATGTTGTTTGCATTGCATCAAGATATCAAAGTGATCCTAGAGAAAATCATGAGAGTGCGATGAAAAGAATTTTTAGATACTTGCAAGGTACATCTGAATATGGTTTGTGGTACCCTAAGGATGATGACTTTACTTTATATGCATATACAAATGCAGATTGGGCAGGTGATGTTGATGACCAAAAAATTACTTCTGGTGGCGCTTTCTTTCTTGGAAAGAAACTTGTTTCATGAATCAGCAAGAAACAATCATGTACTTCTTTATCTATTGTTGAAGCTGAGTATGTTGTTGCTGCTACTAACTATACACAAGTTCTATGGATGAAGCAAATGTTGAAGGACATAAAAGTGCATTGCATTGGACCGGTGGTTATTCACTGTGATAACTCTGCTGCTATAGACATATCAAAGAATCTAGTATTTCACTCTAAGACAAAGCACATATCTATCAAGTATAAATTTTTGAAGGAGAAGGTGGAAGAAAATGAGGTAAGACTAGTTTATGTGAACACTAAAGAGCATATTGCAGACATTTTCACTAAAACTTTGCCTATAGAATCAGTTGAGTACCTCAGAGATAGATTAGGGGTTTTTGCCCCTCCGGCAGAGAATGGATTGATGTTATTTGGCATAAGTTCGGTATGAATTATCAGAGATATTATTCATTTTGGATTGATATGGGTATGCTACTAATCAGGGGGAGTATTTAGCCTTGTGATTCAGTGGTTTTTGTTTTTCCTTTGATATTTATGTCAGATTTTTGGCATTGATGTCAAAGGGGGAGCGATATTCATGTGAAAAACTTAAGGGATATATACATCAGGGAGAGTATGTTTCAGAACTTCATTGTTATATTCTTGGATGGGAGATTTATTTGGCTTTTCTTGGCACTTGGATGTTTTTCACATCTAGTGTTGCCATCAATGCCAAAGGGGGAGATTGTTGGCTATTTGGGGGAATTGATTATGTGTTGCATTGATGTTTTGTTATTGATGTCAACAATAGATGTTTTGGATGCTTTACCGATATCCTACTGGTCCCAATAAGTTGTTTGGTTTCTAGTTGGATTAGATCATGATGATCTGGTATGCTATGGTATGTTTGGGTTATGGAATTACCTTATTCGTGCTACTCAGATTCATGTTCAATCAGTTGGTTTTGATCTGGTGATCGGATTCTATCTTGTATGCTGGCAAGCTTGGTTTGTTATTTCAGTGAGGGTTTCACCGGTAAAGCTTTGATGAAGATCTTTGATGATATGCATAAGTGATGTTGGTGCGGCTTCTAGTGGAGATTCGGGATGTTGATGGTGATCATGTTCAAGACTTGGTTGATTGGGATCATTTCTTTAGCATGTGTGGACCTTATTTGGGTCCCAATTTATACAAGTTATGGACCGACTTAATGTAACGTGTGGATTGGACTTCTCGATGTGTTTCACAGATGTCTTATGGGTTGTATATTATTTGTTTAGTCTCAAGCTGACATGTTTTGTAATTATGTAATTATTTTATTGTCTGATGGCCGACCTTATTGTTTGTGGTCGAGGGTTTGTATATATATGATGTAATATCTCATTGTAGATCATGGTATGGAATATAGGAATGTGGAATAGGAATGAATAATGTAATAATCATTCTTGTAGAGGATTTGGTCGATCATTGGTGATCGAGTTAGGTTTATGTTAGAGGATTTAGTCCTCCGGTATTGATCTTAACCGGGATTGTATTCAGGCATAGGAGATGCTATCTTTGCAGTTCATTCATTCTTCTGGATTGTAGTCTGAATTTGTATGTAGTTAGTGAGACTCCTTTTGTGATGGGCAGTGTGCTCTAGGCTGTTGGCCTTCTTGCAAGTGCAGGCCCCTTATTTGTAATCATATACGTACTAAAGAAGTATTATCTGACTATGGGTAGGCTTCTCACCGTGTTTTTTTCCTTTACCAGGTTTTCCAAGTACAAATCTTGGTGTCACGTGGATGGTATTTATTCTCAAATTGTTGTTTATGCTTAATTGGTTTATCTGATATTTCGGTAATTGGTTTATGCATTTCGGTACTGACCTTTTGGGTTTTTGTATTAAATTTTTAATTGCTTAAGGTTTCGTTAATCTTTTGATAGCTAATCCCCCCCCCCCCCCCTCTTAGTTGTCTTCTAGTTATTTGAACTGTTTAACAATTTTAGGAAAAAAAATTCGATGTTTTTGGATTATTTCAAGACTTTTTTTTTTTTTGTGATTACTTCAAGACATTTTGCAATTTTTATTGATTTTTTTCAGGACTATATTTGATTTTTATGGATTTTTTCAAGACTTTATTTGATTTTTATGGATTTTTTCAGGACTTTATTTGATTTTTATGGATTTTTTTCAGGACTTTATTTGATTTTTATGAATTTTTATCAGGACATTATTTGATTTTTAAGGATTTTGTTATGATTTTGACCCCAGTGTTTAGCAAGGCAAGGAATTTGATGAATGGATAAATAATCTTGCTGAAATTTTGGTGGATAGAGGGAAGACAAAAGCCATTTGTTATGGAGACAAAGCAGATTCAATTTTCAAGGGTTATCGCACGATGGGATAAGGGATTGGATATGAAAATGTAAAGCAATCGAATGGCATGAGGGACATGTGAAGAGATTTTTGAATCCATGTTTTTCATTTTGCATCCTTATGTTAGATCAAGATCAAGGGATGAAAAAGAGTGTATGGACAGTGATAGGATATGAATAGGACAAGCAAGATAAAAAATGGATAAGGGATATGGACTGAAGGTTGCAATAGGCTAAGGGATAGTGGCAGAAGGTAGCAATAAGCCAAGGAATATGGATGAAAGACTGTAATAATCAAATGGATAAAGACCAAAAGCTATGATAGATTGAAAGCAGCGAATAGGATGCATGACATTCGTGAAGATTCTCGGCCTTGTCAAGATCCAAGGTGGAAAAAGGGGATATGGATAATGGACATGTGGGATGATAGGATAATGGAGGGATATAACAAGGGTACGATAGGAGGGTAATCAAAGGCAATAAGCTATGATAGGATAATTAAGGACGATAGGATATGACATGATAGGATAAATGAAACTTGCCCCCAAGTGTGGTATGCAAGAAGTTCATATATTACACATGATGCTTGTTTACCCAGTTTTCATCATGGTACTTGCCCAAGGCACCTATTTGCCAGGTTTTCACCAGTGGATGAATTATTATTTTTTACTCTTTTTTTTTTCTTTTTTAAATTTTTTTTTGACATTTTAGCAGAAATTGGACACATTATAGGGGATGGAAGGAGGACTCAAGAATCTTGTTGTTTGGGTAGTAGACTTGAAAAATGGACCATGACTATTGAAGGTATGCTCAAAGATTTTGGTAAGATAATGACATAGAAGTGAAATGGGACTAAGGTAAGGATTTATACAAAGGATTGGATCAAAGGGATGGAAGGATGAAAAATATGCATTGGATAATGGATAGGGTATTGGAATAATTGGGCTTGAGGGGATGGAAATGTTGGCAGGATCAACATTGGCACACATCTTGAGGGGTGGTGGACTGATGAAGGAAAAGTGGATCTCAAATATGGTGATTTTTATGGAGGAATAGCTAGGGATTTTGGGACATAAGGACCCAAAATGGATGAAGGAGGTGACGGAGGAATAGAAACTTTGGATGCCAATTTGGATTTTTCTTCAAACTATTGTGCTTCAAGGAGCCGCTTAGGAATCCACGTGGTTTTTTATTTTTCATGCTTTAGTGGTTCCTTGGAATCCATTTCTTGTATAAGGGATTTAGGAACCCATATAGATTTTGACTTTTCTTTCATTTTCTCAGTGGGCCTTTGTGGCCTTTTGGATTTTTATTTTTCTTGTTGGATCATATTTTTCTTTGTTTTGACATTTTGATCCTTGAATACATGTGGATTTTATACAAGAGCATCAGTGTAGTTCTTATCGGTTTGAGCAATTAGCAGTGGAATGTTTTGGAGAGCATGGTATTTCTTCATGTTTGAAAGTTTAGCATTGTGGATTTGGATTTATTCCCTTGATTTTGTTTTCTTTATCATGTTCGAGTTTCATGGTATTTGGATTTGGTTCCGGTGAGATATCAATTCTGGTATTGGCCCGATTGATATGATCTTACCAATTAGTCTTGCAGTGTGTTGAGCGAAGTTGAATCAGGTTGCGGTTGATTTTTGTGACTTGCAGATTGTTGATTAATGTTTATTGTTCCTTGTGTGATTTTCTTGAAGGATCGCGTGATGTTTTATTCTTTTTGTGATGTTCTTAGTGAATTGAGCCGACTGGTTATTGTTTACACGTCTCATGAACCGGTTGGTCTTTGGGCCGACTTGATCAAGTTATTATTATTTGTGGATGGTATAAATACAAGTTTTTTGAATCATTTGAGGGGGACAGAGAAGATGGAAGATAGAGGACAGAGTTTAGAGATCGAGTGAAGATGTAGAATTGACGAGATTCTAGTCTGGTGGACTGAAGCCGGAAGGGCTGAGGTCCGGATTAGGGTTGAACCAACAGACTATTACCGGAGGCTAATTTGATGTGTACATGATTTGTAGATCTTATATTTTATGTTGTAAGTATTTATTGTATCCTGGACTGCGATCCAGCATGTGGCATATGTAACTCATCAAATTTTTATAAGAATCGTTCATACTGTTTACCAGTTATGTATCTTGTGTTGTTACTAGTTGTTCTTTCTGCTTCATCTAGTGTTGTGTTACAGTTACCAGTATATCTTGCATAGTGTTTGTGTTAGGCTACAAGGATGGGATGTCCTTCATTAGATCTCCCTACCTTTACTACATCATGATTTCTAGACATAACTTTTATGCTTGATATTCAAATTGCTTGGAGAGGGAAAGGAATGTATGGATGGATGGAAGGTGCTCAAGGATGTGTGCCTTTGTTGACCCTGCATAGGGGATGAAGGAATATAAGGACCTAAAATGGATGGAAGGGATGAAGGGGAAGGCATATATTTATATATAGGTTTGGCAGGGATACCAATGTCTTGAGGAATGTCATTGAGGTCATGACCATTAATATTTTCTTTGATATGGAGGGGTTCTTGCTTGTGAGGTTCTACCTCTTTACCTTTATAAACATTTTGACCCATAGGATAATCTTTTCTTTGGGAAGAAGACGTGATTCCATTATGAGGTGGATGCAATATGGAATAAATGATGGGACCATGAAGTGGATCAGACTAGACCAAAGTGGAGGAACCCATTGTGTATGTAGGAGGTCCATGAACATCTTGCGCTAATATGTTAGAATCATGAGGGGGATCAGGATCAATGATAGGCTCTTCGAGGTGGAATGGGAGGAATAATGGGATCATCAAAAGAAATAAGATCTTGGAGTGTAATGGAGGATTAGGACATGGAGATGGAGGAACAAGGGAATCTTGTGGAGGATATGAATCTAAAAGGATACTCTGATCTTGACAAGGAGGAAGATCACTGGATTCTTCTATAAAGGTGCTCATCTCTTGGATTTCAATGAGATCATCAGAAAGGATGAAAGGGAAATCTTGCTCTTTCTAAGGGAGTGGGATGTCAATGGGGTTTGAAAAGATGTTGTGTTCTTGGATAGAATGGATAGGAATAGGGGGGTAATCATGTGTGTCTAGGAAGATGGGATCCTGGTCAACAATTGGATGGGATGATAAGGTTTTAGAGTCTTGATCTTGATTTGTTTTTAGGATTCATTTCTTCATGCACTATATTATCCTCTTGATGTGGGGTTAGATTTTGAACATGTGTGGGGGATTCTGGCAAGGGACCAATGCTCTAACATGGGGGAGATAGACTTTGAATGAGATCCTCTAAAATAGGTTTGATAGGAAATGAAGCACATGGTGGCATTGGTTAAAACATTTCTAAAGCATGACAAGGACTTGCATCTTCAATTGGTTTAGCTCGGGGATCTATTGTGGATAGCCCTTGGGGGATTTAATCCTTGGGTGTATTGTTTGATGAGGATGATATGGAAGGTTCTTGCAAAACTTCAAAAGGTGTAGTAATAGATGCCACTAGAGAGTCAATTTTCTTTCAAATGGATGGTGAGTTGTTTCAAGACATGAGTATATGATTTTGATCTTTCTCAGAAAAATCACTTAGGACTCTCTTTAAGAGATTTTTAATAGAGCTACCTTTCTTCGGAGATGCATTGAATCCTTGCGAGGATTTCACATAGTTGGATTTTGATTTTCGATTTGTTTGAAGGGGATTTGGTTTTGGTTTGATGTTACATTTTGATTTTGAATTGGGTTTTGTTTGAATTGGTCTGACATGTTTAAAATTTGGCTTGATGTGTGTTGCAACTTTTGTTTTTGAATTTGTGGTTGTAGTTGTTGATACTAAGTTTGCTGTCAATACTTGGCAGTTGGTTGGAAAAATTGTTGACATTGTGTATTTGGTTGAACACATTGTTGAATTTGTGCCATTGATTGTGTTGGTTCGATATGTTGGGCCATTAGTTGTGTTTGTTGGAAATGTTGGACCATTGGTTGTGTATGTTGGATCATTGGTTGTGTATGTTGGACGATTGGTTTGTTGGATATTTTTGGTTATTTCTTATGCTAGGTTAAGTTTTTGTCATTGATGTCAACATATTCCTGTGATTTTATCTTGTGACTGTAGATTGAGAAGATTCTCTGATTCAGTTTGTAGTATTGGTTAGTTGATCCCTATTTTACAGAGTCCGGTATTTCCTCTGATATATTCTAATGTGATCAGATCTGGTGTTGAGACTTTGGGATATTGTTTTGGTTAGTCTTGTATATCTTCATTTCAAATGGTTCATGATTTGGTGCTCTACAAGTTATCTTTCTTCGTGACAGTTATTGATTGGTTGTGTTCTTGAGCTTTCAGATGTTGACAGATGCTTTGAAAAGTGGTGTTGGTGCAGTTTTTTATGGATGATTCTAGTGTGCTTGTTGGTGTTTCCTAGTCATGTTCTATTTGTTTTGATGATCTACATTGATCGTTGTGTGAGTTTTTGGTGGTTTCTATCAACCGGTATTGATTTTAGTGTTATGCGGTATTTTTGGTGGTGTAGCGTTGCGGTTGATCTTGGCATGGTTTTCGATAGATTTGATCATTTGGGAATTTGAATTAGGACCATGTTATGTCATTTAAATAATTATATTGGTTTGGTGGTCGATCTTTATATCGTATAATATAATTTTATAATTGAGGGTTGAGGGTTTAGCCAACCTTGTTATCAAGGTTGATAAATTGTATATATAGGTGATATAGTCATGTAGTTTGTGTGTCGATGTTGTGTCTGCATTATCAGAGAGAGGTTTGTGTGCGAACAAGTGATTTATCCTTTGATGTTGAGTTTGTGGTGAGATTTGTGTTGCAAGGTAGATATTTGTGCTTACCTGCAACTGTAATTGGGCATTTAGAGATGTTATTCTTTCAATTCACTTCTTCCAGATTGTAGTCTAAATCTTATTGTAAGTCAATGAGACTTCCCTGAGGGTTGTAGCCTTCTGGGAAGTTGTCTTTTGAGTAGTGAGCTCTAGGTAGTGTGCCTGAATGCATGTGCATTCCCCATTATAATATTTTAACATACTACTACAAAGTATTATCTTACTATGGGTAGGTTCCCACCATGTTTTTTCCTTAACTAGGTTTTCTACTCAAAAACTCGGTGTTGTGTGCTGTGATGTTAATTTTCTTATCTGTTTATTGTTGCATTTTGTTAGATCAATTGTTTTGCTTAAAGTTGTATATTTTAGTGATGACTGATTCACCCCCCCCCTCTCAGTCTTCCTTCTTGGTTGTTGTTAACAATTGTATCAGAGCTAGATCCTCCGATAGAAGCTTAATCAATTGAGGAGATCCAGGATGGTAGTTTGATGCAAGAGCATCCCCGATTCACAGCAATCTTGCATCAACCAAAAACATTTTCCTTTTTGTTTTGTTTTATGTTTGCAGTTTTAGTTTTCTTTTTTTTTGTGTCCCATTTTTGGCTCACTAAATCCTTTGGAGTTAGATTCTACTTGAAGACTTGATCATCTTTCTTTCTTTCAGATCGCATCTCATTTGGATCACTTTCTGGCAAGATATCACTACTAGTTGTCATGACAATTTCTTGTTACTGGTTGTTCCTTCGTTACCAGTTGCTTGAGACCTATTCTAGTGATCTATCAGAACCCATTCTGAAGCTTGTGGAGCCTTAAGCATTGATCTCGATGTTTCTTGGCGTGTGGCCAACCTTCTTTCTTTTACCCTTTGAATTTTTCTAGAAGGAATCTCTTGGCGGAGGCCAACCTTGTTCATTTTGCATGTTAGGTCTTGTTCTTTGGGTATTATTACATATGTGTGTGTGTGTGTGTGTGTGTGTGTGTAATAATGCTTTAGAATGCAATCAATTAGAACCAATCAGAGTATCAAATAGATAGACTGTGCCTAGAAGATAAATCTTTCGATTCAAGGTCTCGGTTGTGACCTATTCTACCAGGCTTGTGTGATGGTATGTTATAACCCGATTGTTACCGGTTGGATGTGATCAAATTTCATGCAATAAAAATATCTATTATGCATTTCCTCCATCATATCTCTATGTTTCCATTGTGTTTACTCTTGCTGATCAGTCTCGATTGATCTCCTTGAGGTCCCTCCTCACTGGTGACTGCTTCATAGCTTAAGGTATTCTTTTCAAGAAGGACAAACCAAGGTTTGATGGAATCAACTATACTATATGGAAGAACTGGATGGAGGTGCACTTGAAATGTCTTGGAGAATATTACTCGAAGATTACAAAGAATCCCTATGTTGTTCTTCAAAATGGACCATCTACTCTGGATGAGGTTAAGGAAGCATAATACAATATTAGAGAGAAGCAATCATTGCTTAATGCCCTAACTAATTCAGAGATGACAAATGTTATGGGACTTCAGACCGCACATGAGATCTAGGAGAAGCTTGAAATTTTGTATGAAGGTGACAAACAAGTGAAAGTTGCTTAGTTGAAGAGTTTGAAAGTAAAATATGAGACATTGAAAATGGGAGATGATGATAACATACATTCTTTTATGGCTAAGGTGAGTGACCTTGTCCCAGGTATCAAATGTGTCGGTGGAAGCATTGAGGAAGATGAAATTATTTCCAAGGTTCTGAGATCTCTACCTCTTTCTTATAAACATAAGGTTGCTACTATTGATGAGATCTAGAGTTTGACTACAATGACAAGAGATGTGTTGGTTGGAAAGCTTTCTACATTTGAACTAAGTGAGTTTGGAGAATCACATGGAAAGTCTAAGACAACATTTAGAGCATATGCATCTGTATCCGGTAAGAAGAAGTATGATCCTAATGAGTGCAAAATATCTAGATATGAAAGAGAGAGAAGAGAGATGGAAGAGAAAGAAAGGGATTTGGATGAACTTGAAGCACAAATTGCTCGAAGATTGCCTAAAGGTGTCGGAAAGTATGATGGAAATTTTCCTTTGAAATGTTTCTCTTGTAACAGGATAGGACATTTTGCTTCTAGATTCTCGGAGAGAATGGCTAAGTATGACAAACATGATATGTTTGATAAGTATGATAGGAATTATAGATATGACAAGCATGAGAAGCATGACAAGCCTTACAAGTCTAACCGAAAGTTTAGAAATTAGAAGAATTTTTATTATACTGCTGATGAAGGTATTACAGATGAAGAATCTGAAGGAGATGAAGTTATATTCCTTTCCATTAAGGAAGATGGACCTGTACTAGTTGATTCCACTAGTTGTACTATTCAGGAGAAAGCTTTAGCTACTAAAGTTGAAGAGAAAGATGAATGGGTGATTGACAATGGATGTTCACATCATATGACAGGTGATAAAAATAAATTTGTAAGCATGGAAAGATATGATGGTGGAATAGTCAAATTTGGAGATGAAAAAACCTGTGTGAGTCATGGGAGAGGTTCTATTTCTTTTGATGGTAAGCATAACACTGATGATGTCTTGTATGTTGAAGGTTTGAAGCATAATCTTTTAAGTGTTGGACAGATGGTTGATAAAGGTTATGATCTAAAATTCAAGGGATGGTAAATGCATGATCTTAAATTCCTCTGGTATAGAGATTGCATGAGGAACTAAGACTCTAGGTAACATTTTTCATTTGAATGCTAGTGAGAAAAGTTGTTTGATTGCTCAGATTGATGAGAGTTGGCTATGGCATAGGAGAATGTGTCATGTAAATTTTGATTCAATGATTAAGATCTGTTCTACACATTTTGTTAGAGATCTACCTAAGATTGTCAAGCCTGCTAATCTAGTATGTAAGAAACGTTAGTGGGTAAGAAAACAATAATTTCTTTCAAAAACAAACAATATACATCTGATGGGTTGCTAGATCTTGTGCATACTTACCTATATGGACCTACAAATGTTAGAAGTGTGCAAGGTGATAGATATTTTATGCTTCTAATTGATGATTATTCTAGGATGATGTAGGTTATATTTTTTAAGGAGAAATCAGAAGCATTTGATAAATTCAAGATATTCAAAGCTAAGGTTGAGACTAAATCTAGATTAAAGGTGAAGTGTATGAAATCCAATAGAGGTGGAGAATTATGTTTTGGTGAGTTCAACTCATTATGTGAGATGCATGGAATTAGAAGACAATTATCTGCTCCTAGAACCCCTCAGTAGAATGGAGTTGTTGAGAGGAAGAACAGAACTATTTTAGATGTTGCAAGGACTATGATAATTAAAGGAAATGTTCCAAAGACTTACAGGAGAGAAGCCATTAGCATTGTTGTTTATACATTCAATAGAGTTGACATCAAAGGAGATACCGGTAAGACCCCTTATGAGCTTTGGTTTGGTCATGTTCCTACTGTGAGATATTTTAGAGTATTTGGTAGCAAATGTTATATCAAAAGAGATGAGGATATAGGTAAGTTTGATGCTAGAAGTGATGAAGGTATTTTCTTGGGATATTCAATAAAGAGAAAGGCCTACCGGTGCTACAATAAGAGACTGGGAAAGATAGTAGAAAGTGAAAATGTGAAGGTGGATGAGAACCTTGGGAAGGAGATCAGAGCATGTGGTTATGATGATGGTCAGCATGTTATTTTGGCTCCTATTCAGCCTGAAGAACCTAAGCAGAATGATCTAGTAGAGATTATGAATCCAGATGTTGCTGGTGAAGGAGTGAAAGAACCTAAAAATCAGAACAAACAAAAGACTTTGAGGTATGTAAGATTGAATCATTCTGAAAAATCAGATTATTGGTGATAAGAATAAAGGTGTGATGACTAGAAGAAGGTTAGTTGTTGAAGAATTATGTTTGATTTCCAAAGTTGAACCTAAAGATGTTGTTGAAACTAAAGATGTTGTTGAAGCCTATAAAGATGAAAGTTGGATGAGAGATATATGGAAGAAGAACTAGATCAAATTGAAAAGAATAACACTTGGGAACTTGTGCCTAGACCTAAGGATAAGAATGTTATTGATACTAAATGGGTATTCAGAAATAAATTGAATGAAGTCGGTGAAGTTGTCAGAAATAAAGCTAGACTGGTCTGCAAATGGTATTCACAGTAAGAAGGGATTGATTATGAGGAGACTTTTTCTCTGGTTGCCAGACTTAAATTTGTTAGACTGTTGCTTGCTTATGCTGCTTATAAAGACTTCAAGGTATATCAAATGAATGTCAAATATGCCTTTTCGAATGGAGATCTTGAGGAAGAAGTTTACATTGAACAACCTGATATATTTTCACTGTCAAATGATGGAGACATGGTATGTAAACTGAAGAAATCTCTTTATGGACTGAAACAAGCTCCTAGAGCTTGGTATGCTAGACTAGATAAATACTTGTTGAAATTGAGATTTAGTAAAGGTGCTACTGACAGCAATCTGTACTTTAAGATATAAAATGATAACATCCTAATTGTTGAATTATTTGTTGATGATATTATCTTTGGTGGTGATGATAACTCGAGCATGAATTTTACTGATGATATGCAGAAAGAATTTGAGATGTCTATGATTGGTGAAATGAAATTTTTCTTAGGTTTGTAGATTGCAAATACTAGAAAAGGTATATTCATATCTCAAACTAAGTATGTGAAGGAATCGTTGAAGAAGTTTGGATTGGATGACTCCAAACCAGTTGGAACTCCTATGGTGACTGGTTTTAAATTGTCCAAGAATAATGAATCTCTTAAAGCTAATCAAAGTTTATATAGATCTATGGTTGGTGGACTGCTACATCTTACACAGACTAGACTGCACAGTATGCATGTTGTGTGCATGGCTGCTAGATATCAAGTTGATCCAAAAGAGAGTCATGTTACTATTGTTAAGAGGATATTCAGATACTTGAAGAGAACTGTGGGCTATGTTACTATTGTTAAGAGGATATTCAGATGCTTTGTGCCTATACTGATGCAGATTGGGTTGGTGATGTTGATGATCGGAAGAGAACTACCAGTGGAGCATTATTTTTGGGCAAAAAATTGGTTTCATGGGCTAGCAAGAAACAAGATTCAATGTCCTTATCTACAGTTGAAGCCGAGTACATTGTTTTTTCTAGTAATTGCACTCAAGTAGTTTGGATGAAGCAAATGTTGAAGGATATCAAAATTATTCATGATGAGCCTACTGTTATATATTGTGGTAATTATAGTGTTATCAACATGTCAAAGAATCTAGTGCAACATTCAAAGACTAAACATGTGCCAATCAAATATCATTACTTGAGAGAGCAAGTCAGTGAAGAGAAAGTGAAGTTGGAGTATGTATCTACAAAGGAATAAATAGTTGATATTTTTACTAAACCTTTGCCTGCAGATACATTTGTCTACTTAAGAGACAAGTAAGGGGTATCCACCCCTCCTAGTGAGAACTAGATGCATTAAGTTGCATCAATCTGGTGGATTTCATAGCTTTATCTTTTTATCTGGATAGATGAGTTGGTGTTGCTCCTCTCCTTGAGTAGTCTGTGTTTTGGGGAGAGAGATTTATGTTTTCTATTTTTGGATATCTTTGGCATTACTGTCAAAGGGGGAGAGAATTCATGTGAAAAAATTATTTCTAAGTCTTGATCTTAGGGGGAGTTTGTTGGTGATATCTTCTTTCTTTGCATTGATTGTTTTTCACATTCATATGTTACCATCAATGCCAAAGGGGAAGATTGTTGGATATTGTTGGTCATTGTTTCTACTAGGATATGTTGTTGTCATTGATGTCTACATATTCCTATGATTTTCTCTGGTGACTACAGATTGGGAAGATTCTTTGATTTGGTTTGTAGTATTGGTTTGTTGATCATTGTTTTGCAGAGTCTGGTATTTCCTTCGGTATACTCTGGTGTGAACAAATTTGGTGTTGAGACCTTGGGATATTTTTTGTTTGGTCTTGTGTATCTTCATTTCAGATGGTTTGTGATTCAGTGCTCTGCAAGTTATCTTTCTTCATGACAGTTGTTGATTGGTTGTGTTCTTGAGCTTTCAGACGTTGACATATGAAGATTTGAAAAGTGGTATTGGTGCAGTTGTTTTGGATGATTCTAACGTGCTTGTTGGTGTTTCATAGTCGTGTTCTATTTGTTTTGATGATCTGCATTGATCATTATGTGATTTTTTGGTGATTTCTATCAATCGGTATTGATTTTCCTATTATGTGGTATTTTTGGTGGTGTAGCGTGTTGCGGTTGATCTTGGCATGATTTCTGGTGGAGTTGATTGTCTAGGAATTTGAATTAGGACCATGTTATGTCATGTAAATCATTATATTGGTCTGGTGGTCGATCTTTATATCATATAATGTAATTTTGTAATTGAGAGTTGAGGGTTTATTTGACCTTGTTATCAAGGTTGATGAATTGTATATATATGTGATATAGTCATGTAGTTTGTGTTTTGATGTTGTGTCTACATTATCAAAGAGAAGTTTGTGTGTGAACAAGTGATTTATCCTTCGATGTTGAGTTTGTGGTGAGATTGGTGTTGCAGGGAAGACATTTGTGCTTAACCAGAACTATAATGAGGCATTTAGAGATGTTATTCTTTTAGTTCACCTCTTCGAGATTG
Source organism: Cryptomeria japonica (assembly GCF_030272615.1). NCBI lineage: Eukaryota > Viridiplantae > Streptophyta > Pinopsida > Cupressales > Cupressaceae > Cryptomeria > Cryptomeria japonica. The sequence continues at coordinate 474,180,094 of NC_081410.1, forward strand.
TAGTTTGAATCTTATTGTAAGTCAGTGAGACTTCCTTGAGGGTTGTAGCCTTCCGAGAAAATATTTTTTGACCAGTGAGCTCTAGGCAGTGTTCCTGAATGCATGTGCATTCCCCATTGTAATATTTTCACATACTACTGCAGAGTATTATCTTACTGTGGGTAGGTTCCCACCGTGGTTTTTTCCTTAACCAGGTTTTCCATGACAAAATCCTTGTGTTGTGTGGTACGTTATTAATTTACTTATCTATTTATTGTTGCAGTTTGTTAGATCCATTTTTGTGCTTAAATTTTTATATTTCGGTGAAGACTGATTCACCCCCCCTCTTAGTCTTCCTTATTGGTTGCTGCTAACATGGTTGTTGTTGGATCATTGTTTGTCTTTGGATGATTGGTTGTTGTTGGATCATTGGTTGTGTCAGTTTGATATGTTGTTGATTCGTGATTTGATTGAACAGAATTTGATCAAATAAAGTCAAATTTGGGACGTGGTTGAAGTTTGTGTTTGTTGCTTCAAATTGTTTCATCGTCTCTATTTGATAGATGAGAGTTGGTATATTTGATCATTCGATAAGAGATTTTACATCAACTGGCTAAATATTTGGATTTAGTCCTGGAAACTTTTGCAACATTTTTGACATTTGTGATCTATTCTTCTCAATTTTGTTCACTCTTTGTTCTAAGATCTTTGTTTCTCAAGCTAATTTCTCTTTGAGTTTTCATATTTGGACACTTGTTTTGTCATAAAAAGTTTGATCAATGTTACCTTGTTGTTGGGTTGCATATAATTGTGATTGCCTTGGATTAAAACTTGATTTCATTGTGTTATTAATTAGACCAATCATCATTGATATGTCAAAATTCGTTGCATCATAGGAGCTTGAAACTTTGTTTCAATAGACATGTCACTGTGCACTACAATATTTTTGAGATTTTTTATTTTAAGGATGATAATGATATGCAACTAATGGAATTGAAAATGCAACTTAAATGATTGACAATGCAACTTATGTTTTTTGGTCTTTTTTGAATTTTTTAAGTAAGAATGGTGTGCAACTAAATATAACCTTAAAAGATGGTCATGCAATCTAGGACAATAATGCAATCTGTGTTTTTTTAAGAATTTTGAAGATTTGGACAAACTTTTGGAATACAAACCTAAAGATGCAACCATGGGAAATTGACATGAAGTCAAGACCTTAGAATGACAAGGGACTAAATGACGATAGGACATGTGACAATGTCTCACCTATGTGCTTGGATACTAATCTAGGTTTGACAAGATGATGTTGATAGAAGGACAAATTTTGGACAAAAAAAATGTTGGACAAGGTCAATACTTTCTAACAACTTAGGGTTTTATCTAAAGTTTTGATTTTTGGAGTTTGACAAACCTAATTTTGAGACTAATGCAAGAAGCCAATGATAATGATAAAGACCTAAGGATATGGTATGGATAAACTAAGGATATGATATGGTATGACAATGATCTAAGGATATGGTATGACCTAAGGACCAAGGATATGAGTGCAAATGTATGACAATATCAATGTAAGGAAAGACCTAGGGTTTGGACTATGCAATGATAAATCCAATGTGATATGGATATGTAAGGACCAATGACTTTGGAAAATGCAAAATGCAACCTAAGCCAAGAACTAATTTGAGGATAATGATAATACAATAAAGACTTAGGAAAATGACTCTAAACCTTAGTGCAAAGGAATTATGACAATGCAATGGACTAAATATGAAAGGCAATGTGAATGTCCTAAGACCTAGGTTTGAACTATGCAAGAGCTAACTCTAGGTGACATGAATTTGGAAACAAGGATATCCAATGTTTTGACAAGCCATGTTTATAAAATGCTCTCAAATGTTGGATCAATACTTGGAATACTTTGGGACAAAATTTTGACCTTTGTTTGAACTTTGTTTGGACACTTGTTTGCTTTTGATAACCACGGTTGATTATGATTGCTTTTGGAAAGTTTTTTTTCCAATATTTATGACGTTGATTATGTCCTTTGTTTGTGATTCACTTTTAACAAGCACATAAGACAAATATTTGTTTGAATTTTGCATGAAATAAAAACATTCAATCACAATCCTAAGGCTGAAAAGACAATATTTGTTGAATCCCCTAGCCTAGAATACCACATTCAACTGGATAGTTATAAGATTGGTATCACCGTCTCCCCTCCATGGCACTCACTTCTTCGAGCATACCAAGCTTCAAATTTCTTAGGTCATCACCTCCCAAGAAATTTACTATCTCAAATTGAAGAGCACATGAGGGGTATCTTCAACATGCGCATATCACAATACCTGAGTCAACAAATAGAATGTTTTTGGCAAACTACAACAATGGATTTTTAGTTCGGGACTCTCTTTTGGGTGTCCATGTACGCTCTCTCCCTCAGGAGGATTCCTTCCTATAGAACACAGGTACTGGGGAGGTCGAAACAATTAGGAAATTAGCACCAACTGTGAAGACTTTTATCCCACGTATTTTATATAGCAGTTGAGAGGTTACTTAGCCTTAGCCCATTACTACTCTAATTCATTCTCCCCTTACTGGCCTTATGGGCTCTCGGGGGGACAGGCCCTCTACCTAATAAAATGAAAAAATGAGCGTTGGTTTAACACTTTTCTTTTGCACCCAAAAAAGGGGAGAGGATAGTGTGTGTCAAAACTATGGGACCGCTCACACGCACAAGTGTTCCAAGCAAAGCAAACATGAAAGATAAATTTTTGTTTTAATTCCCAAATTTAAATGTTTTCTAACTACTAAAAATGCAAACAATCTATTTCAAATATTGATCTTTGGCATGCATCCTGCATCAAATTGCATTAGTAGTTTATGTTTGATCTTCTCCCAATGAATGCCAAGGTGTTGCACAAATAATCAATAATACACAAAACCTCTAAGTTGAGTAGAAAAAGTGACATGTGTTAGGGTTTCAAGCAGATCCGAAGCAAATATGAACTAACAATTATATGCAGATTTAAATACAAAAGATAAAGAAATAAAACAGGACATAGATAACACAGACATTTAACATGGTTCACCCAAAATGGGTTACGTCCACCATACACAGTCGTCCAATCTTTCTTATTATCCAACAAAAATAGTACATCAACCTTACAATGCCTTAAGCATCCCAGCCGCTTATAACATGCAAAAAAGCAACATGCAAGAAAAAAGCAAAATAGAAACATGCAAACCAAAAAAAAGCAAAAGGCAAAAAAATAACATGCAACTAAAAAGCAACATGCAAGCGAAGAAAAGCGGCATGCAATGAAAAAAGCTACATGCAAATCAAAAAAAGCAACATGCAAGTGAATAAAAGTGACATGCAATGAAAAAAGCTACATGCAAATTAAAAAAAAAGCAACATGTAAATGAAGAAAAGCTACATGCAAATAAAAAAAAGCAACATGCAAATCAAAAATCTACTTTATGAATTAATCACCTAATTAGACTATGTTCAATTTGTCAACTAAAATGAAAATTAATCGCCTAATTAGATCTGTGTGCAATATGTAGCATGAAATCAAATATTAATCCAAGCCTAATAAAGAACCAGGTGCAATTTGTAGCAGAAATGAAAGATTAATCCAATCCTAATTAGGAACAAGTGAGAGTTGTTGCAAGAAATTGAAAGATTAATCCAATCCTAATTAGGAACTAAGTGTGATTTGTAGCAAAAAGGAAATATTAATCCAATCCAAATTAGGTACTAAGTGAATATTGTTTGTTCAATTTTAAGCCTTTGATCGATTAAGCCCTGCAACAAGCACATTAGCTCTTCTAAAACTTGCACAAAAACAGTGACAAGCATGGAAACCAAGAAAATTGGTCTTTTGGAACCTGTATTTGATAAAAAAAAGTTTCACAAAAAACATTAAATTAGATGTGCTTCACGTAGAGTTCACCAAAATATGTAACTAGAAAATTGGAATAAAGCATCAAAACAGATAAATTAGGCAACCACAAACCTAATTAGCTATGATAAAAACTCCTAATTCAATCAATAGAAGAATGAAGATAAAATACTCAAAAGAAAAGCAAACCAACATAGGTATCTCCTTCATTATTCTTCTATTGTTCTTCTTTCTCCTTCAGATATATGTGGCTCTCACCTACAAATAAAGTGTATTGAAAGAAATTGATGGAAAGATGATGGAAAAAGCAAATTGAAATTGACAACGTAAGGATACTCAAAGTGTGGTTAAAATTGAATGAGAAAAGAGTCCAATTTATAAAAACAAATGGGGATTGATTGGATGGCCAATTTATAAAAACAAATGGGGATTGATTGGATGGCTAAGATTGAAAAGATTTTTAGTTAGATCGGACCTAATTGAGTGCACAATAGAGCTTCCATTTAGGGAAGGATGAAGATAGAAGAAAGCAAAATGGGAAGATATTATGAGAATAAATTATTAAATCTTTAATTATCTTCTCATAAATACCAAATTAGCAAATTGAAAATATCAAGAAGACTTTAATAATTAAAAATTATTAAATATCTTCATTAGAAAAGATAAATAGAAGAATTAAGAAAATAAATAAAATGTCCTCTTATAAGATAATTAATAAATAAGATTTATAATTATCTCCTCAGAAGAAAAAAGTAGATTTTTAAAGATGCATGCCTCATTTTTTAATTTAAAAATTAGAATTAAAGAGATATTGCCAAAAAGATTGATTTTTGAAAATCAAGGAGAGATATTAGTTTCCAAATTCAAAAGTTAGGAGGATTTAATGAGATTTTTCGATAATTAAAAATTATTAAATATCTCCATGTAAAAAGATAAAATAAAACAATAAAAAATTAAGAAATAAAGATGAATTAATAAATAAAGTTTATTAATATCTTTTTTTTGAAGGAAGATAAATATAAAAAATTAATAAAAATGATTTATTAATTTATTGCTCATATTAATGAATTAGTTAATTAAATAAAATGAATTTATTTTAATTAATGTGAAAAGGAGACATAAATAAATTATTTAATTTATTTATTTAGAACTTAGAAGAATTGTTAGAAAAAGGGGGTTTAATTAATTAATGAAACCTAAGAGGCACTATGCACATGATGTGTTAAAAATAAGAGACACGGGTGTTGACCATTTTGTAGTGTCTACACTTAAACCTCTTTCTTTTATCCCCTTTGATGGTGTCAATGATTGGAGCACATATATGATTGAAACTTTTGATATAAAAACTTGCTAAACCATGGAAACTTCTTACCTCCCCAACTAATTTGAGTGTAGGCCAACTTAGGATAGCTTCAACCTTACTTGGATCCATCTTTAAGGTGCCCTTTGTAATCACAAAATCAAGATACACCAACTTTGTCTTCAAAAACTCACATTTCTTCAGATTAATCATTAGTTTATCTTCATTTAACCTTCTTAAAACCAAATTCAAATGCTTCAAATGTTCCTCTTTGCTAGAACTGAAAACTAAAATATCATCCTTTTATACCACTACAAACTTACCAATGAAAGGTTTTGGGACTTCATTCATAGAACCCTTCATTTTTTGAAATGTTTTCTCCCACTAATCCCTCTGTCTGATTCTGATTTGGTGGTACCCACTTTTGAGGTCTATTTTTGAAAAGTAGCATGCTCCACCTAGGAAATCCATCAAGTCTTGAATCCTTGGGATGGGAAACCTATATCTGATTGTGATCTTCTTTATAGCCCTTGAATCAATACACATCCTCCATCCACCTCCTTTTTTGGGTGCTAGAACAGCGAGAACTGGACATGGACTAAGGCTTTCTCTTATCAACCCCTTATCTAGGAGTTCTTGCACTTGTCTCCTCATCTATTCATTTTGTTGTTGTGTCAACTTGTAGGATACCTTATTAGGTAAGCTAGCCCCTAGAATAAACTAAATATGATGGCTAATATCTCTTATTGGAGGCAAAGAACTAGGAATTTCCTCAACCATTATATTGGCATACTCCTTAAGCAAGTCTTGAATCTCTAAAGACAACTCCATCCTAACTAATGTTATGATAGTTTGTGGCTTCATGATGACTACAAAACCTCTTCACCCTCTTATTTCAATATTTTTATAAACTCCTTTTCACCTACTATTAGATTTAGGGATCACTGAGAGGGGAGTGAATCAGTGATCTGTCGGAAATCAATTTCACAAACTTATTATTTATCCATCGGTTAGCAATGCACAACAAAAAAGAACATAAACATGCAAAAAATAAACCACAGATCTACAACACCGGATTTTTTACGTGGAAACCCAGAAAGGGAAAAACCATAGTGGAACTGGAATCCACAATATTCATATACTATGGCCAGGAGTACATAAATATTACATAGATGGGGAATGTACTTATATTCAGGCTCACTGCCTAGATCTCATTGCTCAATTACAATTGCCCGGAAGGCTACAACTTTTAGGGAAGTCTCACTGACTTACAGTTTGATTACAATGAGGAAATTCAATGAAATGAACTCTAAGATAGCATCTGATAATGCAAGTTAGTTAAGTACTAAATCTCTGACTATCTTTGCTCTGCTAAATACTCTGTTTCTGTCTCAGTCAGCTACCGGATTATCTATAAACCAAATGCACACATGAAATTGCGCTCAATTGCACCAAAACAGATCACCACAATAGTATAACACTGAAAACCAGTCACCAAATCAATCTTATATATCCGATCTTAACATAAAAGTAATCTCCTTCAAGTCGGCTTCAGGAAGTGTAACGTGTAGCTCCAAGTCAGCTTCAATCTCGAACAAAATGTAGCACTAGACCAAAAGATTATAACCACATGATTCCTAAGGATCTTTCCATTCACCAAGAACACAAGATCAACCACCAAAGTCACCACAATTATCGGAAATCATTCCAGACCAAAACAATACTGATATGCCTTGTTTTATCGGTTAATAGTCTACCGGTTAACTCTTGCTTCCAAATACGATGAATCGCGACTATCAAATCAAATATACAAGAAGAGTTGTCATCAATGATAACCCTAGACCATAAATCAAGCATCGAAAGTCACCAAATGAGTGTCAATTACCAACAATCTCCCCCTTTGGCATTGATGGCAACACTTTTGAAAAATGTCTAAGTGTTGAAACTTGTGAAACCTGTATACTGGATCAAGAATGAAAGAATTCTAAGGCTCCCCCTTAGATCAACAATCCAAAAATCTACATCACTGAACTGTATACTCCATAGACAATTAGTCTGTACATTTTTCACCTCATCTCTCCCCTTTTGACAGTAATGCCAAAGATAGGGTGTGCAACAAAATTGCCTATACATATATACACACATATCGAATGATCAAATTTATACATTATTGAGTATATATGCATATGCCATCTTAAGAAACCCAAAATATGTGTTCCATCATGCCCACAACTTCTCCAAAATTGAAACAAAACCATTCAAAACATAAGCATGAAATTCTATAGTTGCAATCTCATAAGGAGTCTCTTGAGACATTTTTTGAATGCATTCCATCTTATGATACACTAAGGTGTCTAACCAGGGACCAATTAGGTTTCAGAGTTCACCTTTCTGCCTAATCATTCTCTCCTTCTCCTTCTCAAAATTCCTAATTTGCTCCATAATAGTCAAAATTTGGCCTTCAATGTTGTCGATGAAGTTAGTTGTAGGATCATAAGCCTGAGAAATTTGAGCTAACTGTCCTCTACAATTGTTTGTCTGCTTGTCTATCTCAGTAGTAAAATTGGTCAAAATTAGACAAGACTTATAAATTTTCTCTCAAGCTTGTCAACTTTATCAGCTTTATCCTGATATTCCATGATCTAATCTTCTTTCTCCTTCAACTTGTCCATCAACTCCTTCCTCTTCTCCTTACAGACACTTGCTTGATCCTTCAGCTCACTAATGAATTCATTAGTTGCATTCAGGTTCCTTTTTAGAGTACGGATCTCATTTCTAGCTACATCAAGATCCTCAAGTGCCACATTGAGTTGTCTCTGAAAATCAAAATCCATTGAATCAATCTCTTGAATCTTCCTCAAGTGGTTACTTGGAGGATCTAGGCTATGATACCAATTGTTTGAGTTAGTCATCACTGAGAGGGGGGTGAATCAGTGATTTTCTAGAAATCAAATTCACAAACTTATTCTTTATCTACCGGTTAGGAATGCACAACAGAAAGAACATAAACATGCAACAAATAAAGCATAGATCCACAACACCAGAATTTTTACGTAGAAACCCAGAAAGGGAAAAACCACGGTGGGGCTAGAATCCACAACATTCATATACTACAGTCAGGAGTACACAAATATTACATATATGGGGAATGCACTTGCATTCAGGTTCATTGCCTAGAGCTCACTGCTCAATTATAATTGCCCAAAAGGCTACAACCTTCAGGGAAGTCTCACTGACTTATAGTTTGATTACAATGAAGAAATATAATGAAATGAGCTCTGAGATAACATCTGATAATGCAAGAATGAGTTTTGGTTAAGTGCTAAATCTCTAACTATCTTCACTCTTTTAAATACTTTGTTTCTGTCTCAGTCAGCTACCCGATTATCTGTAAACCAAATGCGCACATTAAACTGAGCTCAATCGCACCAAAATGGATCACCACAATATTATTACACCAAAAACCAATCACCAAATAAATCTTATATATCTAGTCTTAACATAAAAGTAATCTCCTTCAAGTCAGCTTTAGGAAGTGTAACGTGTAGCTCCAAGTTGGCTTTAATATTGAACAAAACATAGCACCAGACCAAAATATTATAATCACACGCTTCCTAAGGATCTTTCCATTCACCAAGAACACAAGATCAACCACCAAAGTCACTAAAATTATCAAAAATCATTTCGAACCAAAACAATATTGAGATGCTATGTTTTACCGGTTAACTCCTGCTTTCGAATATGATGAATCACGACCACCAAATCAAATATCTGAGAAGATTTTCCATCAATGACAACCCTAGACCATAAATCAAGTATCGAAAGTTACCGAATGAGTGTCAATTTCCAACACCTATCAACATGACACTAGACCCCACTTGTGGTGTTTTGCCTTCATCTTGCAATGGTGTGAGGTTGTATGAAACCCCATCCTTCTCTATGATATATGTGTTTTTTCTCCCATCATTTTTGGCATTCCTATCATATTAGCATGGCCTACCAAGTAGCATATGGCAAAAATCCATGGGGATGATGTCACACAAAACTTTGTCCTTATATCCCCCTATATGGAACTCTACCCTTGTTCATTTGCAACACTTTATGCCCTTTGTTCAACCAAGAGACCTTGTATGGTGTTGTATGAGGAATCCTCTTCAACTTTAACTTGTCTACCATTTCAAAAAAAAAGATGTGAATACTACCAGAATCAATTACAACTTAACGACATTTACCTTGGCATTTACATGTGTTCCTAAAGAGTGACTTTCTTTACAGTGGTTCATTCTCCATAGGCACTTTGATTAAGGTTCTTCTCACCATTAGAGACACCAATTTCTAAATCAACATTGTGTGATGGAGAGTTCACACTTTCACTCTCCTTGCCTTGTGCAATCTAATTTCTTCTTTTACCTCCAAATAAAGTGGTAGACTGATTTTTCAGAATATTGCCATGCTTGATGCCCTGTAAATTTTGTTACATTTGTAGCATTTACTAGTAAATACATTTGATCCCCCTCTTTGGCTTCCAAATATGCCTCTTTTATTGGTTCTTCTTCCTCTAAAATAGCCCCTTGAGTCTGAATTTTGTTATTGGGAATTATTTCTCTCCTTGAGACATTTGGGATTGTCCTCTACTTGCAAAAGTCCCTCTATCTATAAAGTTTATCCTTCCCCTACCTCTACTTTTCTTCTCTTTCTTTCTTTGCAACTTTGCATCAGCCTTCAAGGCAAATTGATAGCATTCCTATATGGTCCTTGGACATGTAAGACTCAATTCATCTTGTAGACTATATTTTAGCCATTCAAAAACCTTGCAACCTTATCATCATCTTCTTCCATGTGGCTTGATCTAATGCTAATTTTATAGAAAACTTCTATGTGGGTCTTCACATCCATGTCTTTGTGTTTTAGATTTTGCAACTTCCTATACAACTAGATGTTGTAGTCACTAGGCAGGAATTTTCCCTTCAACTTTGCCACCATTCTATCCCATGATGTAAACTTTGCCTAACCCTTCTTTCTCTCTTCTTGTACATAAAACAACCATAGGGATGCATGTCCTTTTAGTTTAGTCCTTGCCAAATTCACTTGTTTCCCCTCGGGTATCTCTTCAAAATTAAAATACTTGTCTATATCTCCTATCCAAGCTAGGAGTTATTCTCCATTCATACTCCCTAAATATACTAGTAGGCCCATCTTGACCTTAGAACCATAATTCTTGATAGCCTTTAGCAACATCTCCATTCTCAACTCTTCAACATCTCTTTCTTCTTAATGTTCTCCTTGTGGTATGATTTCTTCACCTACTTCTTCTTCTTCTTGGTCACTCAAATCTCCTATGACCACTCCCCTTCTTTGGTTGGTCTCAACTGATGTGAGTCTTACATCAAGGCATTCTCTCATGGCTCTCATTTCTTTAGCAAGAGATTCTTTCACCTCTGTAAATATTCTCACCATATTCATCCTTGGAGGCATCCTGGAATTTTTTCTTCTCTTCTACTTGTTTTTGATTCTCTTATTTTTAGCAACTGATATCTCTTATGCTTTGATACCAATTTTATGCAGAGGTAAATCAATGAACATCAACACACAAAGGCAATGGTTATACAACTCATTCTTTAAGTACTCTTGGATGCATTACTTGGGCTTCTAGACTTAAACATTCAATGAGGATTTGAATCAGAATTATAAAGGTAATATAAACACCATGGCTACTATCCTTGGCTTGTGGAATCAGGATTAACTCCAAATTTTTAGCTCTCAATAATGCCACACTTCCACAAGTTGATGACCTCTTGGCTTTAACAATTAGGATTGATAATCATTGGTGGCTAAAGGCCGAATCAATGCATCTCTACCCAAAACCCTCTTAAGCTGATTTGGAGGACCCTACCCAAGACTTATAATCATTCCTTTAGACTTACAACATCTAAACTTCCCACTAATAACCTGACTTATGGAATATGGTACTAGTAAGACAAAACTAAGATAGGCAGTCCGCTCGGAACAATCACCTCTACAATTCTTATCCCTCAATACTATGGCATCCAAACATTTCAATTATATGAATAGGGTCCTCACACATTCTCCCTATCACCAATCACAATTCAAATCAATCTCTTCTCCTTTATAGGGCAAATTCTTCAATTTGACTATTTTTCTCTATCCAAAACATAGGAATATCTGACCTCTTACGACATCCTCGCACGTGTGAACTTACTCACCAATCCCTACAAAATTAAAATTTGTAAATACATATAATTACATGTCATTCCACCAATTTTGAGTATTTTCTACCTTTGGAAGGCTGAGATATACATTATTTTTGGTTACTGGTTACCCTAGGTAGGGTTTATACCAGTCCGAGAAGAAAACACAATAACTTGCTTATTACACAATCAAATTGAATGGGATAAAAATAAATAGAAGTATATTCAATAGACTTTCATCTCCAAATAGTCTCAGACATCAACATTGCAAGTACAGACTATACCAATATGATTTGCAAACTAAAATATTAGAAAAAGTGCAAAAATCAATATTTTTTTTTTTCTCAAACTTTACCATACAATCTCCAACCCTTGGTTCATGTGAATCAGGCATATTTATGCCTATACAAATAAGTTATAACCTCCAACTGACCCTCAACTGACATTTAATCTTTTCAAAAATTTGTCATTACAAAGGAAAAGTTGTCATTGACAACATTGACAATAAATGAGTAACTTTTGCATCTTTTAACCAATTAACCCCAAAACTTCACAAATGACCCTAGATGCTCTATAATGATCCAAAATGACCTTATTTAGATAAATCCTTACAAAACAAGACAAAAATAAAAAAAATTGGGCATAGTTGCATGAGAGGGTGCCCTTGCACCCAAAATCCATCAAAGAATAGGGTTTCGAAACCCTATTATAATCAAAGGAAAAACATAACCAAAAAAAGATGTTAAATCTTACCTAGAAAGGAATAAAAATGAAAACTCCAAAGATGAAGCACACTCCCACAAACTCGGCTTCGCTCAAGATGCAAATTCAAAACAACAATGCATAGGAAAAAGATTAAAAACAAAGAAATAGACTCTTATTCAAATTATAAAAGGGAACACTTCATAACTCAAGTGTCATAAATAGATGCAAATCGGGTTTTCATTTGACAAGGTGCATTTCGGGTTTACAGGCCCGATTTGCACCTTAGTGCAAATGAGACTTATAGTGGTACAAATCGGGCTTGTAAACCCGAAATGCACCTTGAATTCAAACATGGTGTTAATTGGGTTTATAGACCCGATTTGCACTTTGAACTAAAAGTTGGACAAAAATAGGGGAAAAACCAAGTGATGACCATGCATGAGATGAAGAAGTCACCTCAAAAAGTGTACATTGAGCTAGAAAACCACAAATAGGCCAAAAATTTGTGGGATTATCCTCAATTTTACGATGTTTTTGGGCCTCCAAACCCGAACATCACCAATTGATGGTCAAAGAAAACTATTGGAAGAACAAATAAAATGAGGTGAGTACTTGGGTTTGTAAGCCTGAACACCACCAAAATTCAATGGGGTTTGGGTTTACCATCACGAACACTCACTGAAAGGAGAAACTCATCAAAGAATTGGGTTTTGAAAACCATATTATAATCAAAGGAAAAACATAACCAGAAAAAGATGTGAAATCTTACCTAGAAAGGAAGAAAAATGTGAACTCCAAAGATGAAGCACACTCCCACAAACTCGACTTTGCTCAAGATGCAAATTATAAACAACAATGTAGATGAAAAAGATTAAAAGCAAAGAAATAGACTCCTATTCGAATTATTAAAGGGAGAAATTTAAAAACTCAAGGGTCATAAATAGATACAAATCAAGTTTGCACTTGACAAGGTGCATTCTGGGTTTACAAACCCGATTTGCACCTATAGTGGTGGAAATTGGGTCTGTAAACCCAAAATGCACCTTGAATTCAAAATTGGTGTTAATCAAGTTTATAGACATGATTTGCACCTTGAACTCAAAGTTGGACAGAAATAGGGGAAAAAACAAAGTGACGACCATGCATGAGATGATGAAGTCACTTCAAAAACTGTGCAATGACCTAGAAAACCACAAATAGGCCAAAAATTTGTGGGGTTACCCCAATTTTACTAAATGCTAAAATTGAGGATAATAAAATTTTGTACATACTCCTTGTGTTTTTTGTTTGGTCTACTTCCCCAAAGATTCTAAACTTTCACCTTGATCCAAGTGATCAAACGTCCCCAACTAAAGCCGTTGTTAGGACTGACAAAATTTTCAAGAAATTTTGTCATAAAATGCTCTTAGTTGCCCTCATGTGTGTGTTAGGGTTTTTGAAGTGTCAAAGAAGTATACCTTACTCTTGTCCTATTTCCCTTTTGTTATAATCCTTTGTTGACATGTTGAACCGGTTAGCAAAGCCCTTAGTTACGACTTTAAGCCTATTACACTATTTAATGATCGACCCCTTTGTGTTAGGACTTTAAAAGTTTTCCCACTCTAATATTTAATTCTAATGTAAAAGTGTTTTAAACTTTCCTAGCCAACGACTCCCATACCCTTCAGCAAGTCAAATTATTTTAGAACGTGCAAAAATTTGATCACTTAAGTAATCCTTGTCTCGCAAACCCTACAGTTGTTCATTGTTTCATTTTTGTACACTTGCAGAAGTGTGGAGTATTAGGGTTTAACATAAACACTATCCTACAATGCTACAAATGGAATTCCATAGTATGAAGTCGTGTTTGTGAAACTACATGGTGATGAGAAGAAAGGCGATGTAATGAATATTGAACACCCTGCAGTTCCGCATGTGAGAAGTAAGGTCTATTTTAGTATTTATAGATGTGCAGGGGATAGATAAGGTAATAAGGTGGGCCCAGGGATATTAAGGTGGTATTTCCTTGAAAGCATTAGTAGGAAAAAGGAATGGTGTGGACCACCACAATGAAGAAGAAATATCCAATCATCAGAGGTGAGTGCTAAGAAGACCAAATCATGATCGTTCCATTAGCAAACATGGTGAAATATATGGTTAGGATTTACATTTTAGAACGGCTATAGGTTTCAAATGAATTACATCAATTACGTTAATGTGGACAAGACTTGGACTGAACTCACAACTCGGGTGCAATAAATCTGGAAATCAAAGCATCATTCTCTCACCTTGTATCTAAGAATGCAAAGGAAAAGGAGCTTTGCTACAATAAGGTGAAATCGGTGCAATCATAGAGCTAGGATTTTCAAGAAATAAAATAGAGCAGTGAGTAATTTGTACCTCTTGTGTTTGAATTTTGATAATTCAAATTTCTTTTATGTTTGTGCTTTGAATTTACAAGAAGAGAAGAATTGTAGCACAACCCTAGCTAGTATTAGTTGATAAAATGTCGAACAAGGGTGAACCCTCTTGTAATAAAGGGAAGTAGGTGTCAGAATTAATTGCAATCCCCCCTTGAGACAAGTAATGAACCAATTGTAGAGCCTAAAATTGAACCAGGTGTAGGGTCGAGTTCTATTCCTATTACCATTCTATTTGAGCATAAGCCCAAAAAACCTAGGCCTCCAAAAAAGAAAAATGATTTGACTTCTAGTTCTTATGAAAAAAATCCCAAGAATATAAGGGCCCCAAGGAAGAAGAAGGAGGGTACTCCTATGCAGGTACAATCCCTTGCACAAGAACAACCTAAAACTAGTATGGTAAGAGAAGACCCTGCAAATACTGCAAAACAACCTACAGAAAAGGAAGAGGATAAAATAGTATATTATCAATACATAGTTGACCTTCCTGATTCAGGCATGATGATGGGGTCATTGTAATCCTCATCATTTAATTTATCAATCCAAGGCGATGTCCATGGATGTATGCAAAAGAGAATGAAGAAAACTTGCTTGGAAGTCTCTTCTAGCTTGCAGGAAATGAAAGCTAATCTAAGGCACAATTGCATGAAAGAAAAGGATAATATAAGTCACAATTGCATGAATTGAAAATACTAAACTAATTCACACTTTCTGGAAATAAAATACTTTCTTGAATTCAAATTTACTCTAACAAATTCTGGAAAATTCATTGTTGGAAATGAAACTAGTCTATCATATTTCCTTAGGCTAAAACACGTCTTTCTAATCCCCCCTTTGCTAAAATGATTGCAATGAATTTATAGAATTCTAATTCCATATCTACCTAGAAAATCCACCAATAATGTGGATCCAAGATCCTATTTTTAAGGGGTTGTTTACCATACTTAGAGAAAACTGAAATTGTTGTCCTTCATCCTGCCATTTTGTCTCAATCATTTTTTGTCATGAACTACTCCTTCCCTATTGTGAATATCACCAAACCCTAAAAAAAAAATTATCCCTTGAATTATAATTTCCAGATCATTTTGAATTTTTGAATTTCATTAAGATACGAGGGAGATATTACCATTTTATTAAGACTACGTTTTTCACAATTTCTGGGCGCCTGATTTCTTGGAAGTCTCCAAGTTCTCAACATGAATGAAGGAATTAATCATAAATTTAGTTGACCAAATAATTATTTATCATCATGAATAATATTCTACAATAATTCAATTACATTTTAGTTATTCAGTAACTTGATTTATCTTTGTTGCAGAAAGATAACGTTGTGTACTGTGCAACTGCAACTTGCATGAAACGGATACTTTGCCCATTAATTTAGGAATGACTGATGCTCCATGATTTTTCATGAATTTTGGAGTGTTTTGGGAGTCTTAAAGAGTCTTATCTATCTTATCTTAATATCTTTAAAGCCTTCTACAACATCTGGAGTTATTTGGAGTTATCTAGAGTTAATGTCTAGATCTCTCTTGTGCAAGTATTTTTGTAAGCTCCTTCTTGTCATGAGTTATTTAATAACTCATTCAACTACATTGTAACATCTTCCACACTCATAAAGACATATTAGAATCATTTTAGAACATTTATTTACTAAAAATAAATCAAATATCTACTTTATATTCTACCTTAAACAAGCTAAAGAACTTTCAATTATTACTCAAATCCACTTTTACAACAATACACTAAGAAGAAATAGATGGTTTAAATAAGTTAAATATGAGAAAAATTATGGTCTCATAAAATTAATTAGAGAGAAATGGATATACTCACATATGTATGCACTCATTGCAGGTGTAATGCCCGCCAAAATACCCTAGAGAAATACACTGACTAACATGCAATTAAAGATTTTTTTTTTAAACATCTACTAATGCAACATAAACAACCTTCTACTCATATGCATTTAACCTTCCATTAGCTAAATAGATTTTAATCAACATGAACATAATCACAAGAGCACATAATGCAAGTGGAAATAAACACAATACATCAATAGTATTCCCTACGGTATCTCAACGCCATCACTTATAATACTACCATCTATCATATTCATATATTAACCATTCCCTTTTAAATTCATTTTAAAAGCACCAATACCAAATGTTCCTAATCCCAATCACTTATACATTTCAACATCATAATCCCACTCCAAAATATCCTATCACATTTCCAACATTACATGAGACCAAATACATATCATTAATCCAATACCATTAAATAATCAATATTCAAGATACACATGTTACATCATTATGCTTACTTATACATCATCTACCATTTACATGAATACAATATCCTTTTACAACAAGGAACATAACTCTCATCCATATTACAATTGTATTAAGAATTCATTCACATCAATCTTCTACAAATATCCATCCATAGCTGAGAAGATAAGAGATTCGCATACATGCAAGAGAATCCAATGAAGAATATCCCAATGGAAGAAGGCATCAAACCACCCAATCATGTAAAACCATAAGGAACCACCCCCCATGCTAGGAGATGACACAAGATCTGACTCACACTCTAGATCTAGGCTGACACCTAACAACCAAAGGATAACACAACACTAACGCAAGAATGCAAAACATAAAGCACATGATCACCAACATAAAATATCCAATCATAAATCCTCCAATGGCAACACATCAAAACGAGACTCAAGGCATTAGGATCTACATGTAGGGAAAAGAGTGTCATCACATGCGACGAATGGGAACCTAGGAACTAGCCCTGGCCATCCTAGATGCACATGTGGAGCCATCTCAACATCTATGGAGTAAGGGAGATTAGCTTACCTAGGTTACCAATGCCTTCCCAATCCTATCCTTGATTGCTACCACTGGGCATGGAAGAGGGGCCACCATAACCTTTTCTTATCTTATTAAGATGAGCTATTCTACCTAACCCCAAGAATTATTAATTAGATTATCACTTGATTACAAATCATAAACTCCCAATGAGAATTCTAGTGATCTAGAAACTGGATAACCTGGTTGTCTATTCCACGCAATCCCAGTCACTCACTTGGAAGCCCACTCCCCCCTAGCATGCACCTATACCTTAGGGTTACACAAATATAAGAAACATAATGTAGCATGACCATGGGCTTTCAACATTACAAGACTTGGTAATCCAAGGTTTGAATCATACAATACAACAAAGAGCCATACATCAAGAATCAAGCCATAAGCTCACAATGCCAAGATGCAACAATAGGATAAGCCTCAAAAATGATAAATACACATGAATAGGGGCAAAACATAAAGTAAATAACAACACATGATCCTCAACAGTGAGGCACAGCATAACCTCTCGCTGGAGCTACAATAATCCAACCTCAATAGCAAGGATTCACTCAACTTGCTAGAGCAATATCATAAAACCTCAATGAACAAGTACAAAATCACTTTCCAAAACCCAAATAATATCAAAAACATCAAATATGAATGGAACAAAGCCCAAAAACCTCAAACACGTCATATCCAAGTCTCTGGAGTAGAAAGAAATCAAAAAAACCAACCAAGAAGGGACAAAACTATCAAAACAAGCACTGATACCAGTTTAGCGCTATTGTTCTCTATTTTAGCACTATCGTTCTCTATTTTACCATTGTCATTCTCTATTTTAGTGCTTTTGTAACAAAGAGAAAAATTCATGAAAATGGAACTCAGGCTGATACAAACTTCCCCAGATTTGATCCAAGACCTCAAATTGACTCAAAAGTGACCCATATGATCTGCAAATTCATCATGGAAACAAAGTAAAACTCCAAATTAACTAACAAGTCCAAACTCCAAAGAAAAGCAACATCAACCGGTGAAACCATGCACACACAAGTCACAGGGACATCCAAACCCAAAACCAACCTACCAAAAAGGGAAGATGACCCAGTAAGGTCTTGAAACAAGGTTCTTATTGATAACTAAAGCCTCTATAAATCAAATCCAATACACAAAGCAATCATAGGAAGATTATTCCAATACAAACAAAATCCCCAAATGCCTACTTCCGACAATGCACAAGACAAGATATCCATTTGAATGCAAATCTTTTCCCAAACTTTTCTTTTCAAATTACTGATAATAAAAAAACCAATTAAATCCCAAATCTCCCCAAAACAATCTTTTGCAAACACCGGTAGACAATATTTCCTAAATCAATGTTGAGAATAAGGTATTCAAACACCGACCTGGAAAACGAAGAAAAGGTAAGAAATTTGATGAAGATCACTTCAAAAACCAGTAATATCCAATCCAAAAGACAAAACAACAATCTTCCAAAACAATCTCTAGAAATCTCTCGAAAATCCAACCCTCGTGAAGGCACAAGAAGCCCAATAAATTTCAAAATTAAAGCTCAAAACTATAATAATAGTCGACCAATCAAAATATTATTTTTTACCATATATTATACCTACCAAGTATAATTCCAAGGCAAATAATAAATAATTATATTACTTACCTACCTCCCCCCATTCAACCAATAAGATAGAAGGGTAGGTAGTTTTATAAAATTAAATTAACCAAGAGGGCAAAAAGGTAAATCAATAAAATGATAAATCAAAACCCCCAATAAATAAATAATATCCATGGATAATAATATTTATCCACCCAATAAAATATTAAATTCTTGACAACAACATAAATTAATTAAATATCAATAATGAGTCCAAAAAGGCACAATTAATTAAACAAATAAAATAACATTAATTCCCAATAAATAATCACACATCAAAATTTAAATATTTATATCAACTATTATTTAATTTATTATTATAAACTATATTAATCCATTAATTTGATTTAAACTATAAATCAATCTAATTAATTAATTAATAATTAAATTAATCTATAATCATACATGACAAAACAATCCAACATAGGATAACTCAAGAAACCACTTGACACTAAGCAACAACTCGCACCAAGACACTAAACTGACAAGGGTGATCAACTTAAACCTAGAGTATAAATTGGGTTTTCATGTCATCTCCGATCAACTTGCCATTGGGATGAAGACACGCTCAGACATATGAAGTCAGGTGGAGTCAATGTCTAGTACCTACAAACCTGTCATCACCAACACGTGTACCACAACATATATATAATGACATATAACATAAATAAACAGGAAAGTGAAGAGAATCACAATATCATATCATGCTCACAATGAGTGATATGACATCATCTTTATCACGAATACACTTAGAAGATAGTCACGACAATCAAGCATTATCATAATCATCATCGTATTCATCATGAAATGGGGTTAGTACATCATATGATACCATCAAATTTCCATAAGAAAACATGAGTCACACATATAAAATTAGCACATATCAATCAACAAAGAGTAATTCATCATCACAATAATCTAAGAATGTCATCATCCACATATAATCATGATGTCAAGCTCGATATAATATGTCTAATATCCATAATGAAACATCAAAATCATAAGTAAATTCATAAACATCAAATCAAAGCATTACAAAATAGTCTAAGCTATGCCAATATAGTTTATTGATGCACAAAAAGGAAAGATGAATCGGGGAGGGGCACTACAGCGGGAGTGAACAAATCCATGTGTTAGGATGGAGCCTTTTCTCATACTTCTACAAAAGAAGAGATGAACCTATCCCAATATCTAATCCATTGTCTTTGGACCTTGCAAATCTTATTGTGCTAGATGTTTTTATTGAGATATATATGATTATATTCTTAGCTACAAGAAATGATTTTGCTAGTAAGACTGTAAGGGATTATAATGGTGGAGTGTTGGTTGATATCAATAAAATGGCAAATATGGAGTGTTTTGTCTTAAGTGAGAAAACCCTCACTAAAATTGATTTAGATAAATTCCAAGTAGACTATGAAAGGAAAAGAAGACTCCTCAGGGAAGAAGAAGTGTTGCAATTCAGAAAAAAGGGATGGGATAATAGAAAAATGCTAATTTTCTATGCAAAAAAGGAACCATTCTTACTTGACAAATTTGAGAATTACTTTGTCAAAACTTACTATGCCCTCTTCCAAGTATTGGGGAAATATCTTGTAAAGATAAGGCCTCTTGGTATGATGCTTATGGCAATGAGGATCTAACATAAGCATGTGAATCTGGAGTATGATTTTGTAACATATATTAAAGAATAGATGCACCAGAGTTTGATTAGGGTCAGAGAAGATGGTTGAACAATTTATTTTAAGTAGTATGCCTTAATGTCTTTTAATTTTTTTCCTGCATAAATTTGAGTGGGACGGTCGGTTAGGATTGAGATTTTTAAGGATGGAAAAGAATTGCCAGTATAAAGATGGTGCTATTTGTGTGATAATCAGTGCCACACTACTAACTTTTTGGTTTTTCATGAATGCTTCTATGTCAAGGTTGTCAATGTTGGAAGTGATGAGCCAAAATAATGGCTCTGTTTTGATAGCTTTTTGTCATAGAATTCTTGCTTAGGTCTTGTGTCTCGGTATATTTGGGTCAGAAGACTTTCTTGGTTAATATCTTTTTAAGTATTTCTGGAACTAGTTTATCATATACCTAAGGATGTTATCTAATGGTTTTTAAATGGTCCATCTATGCAAATTACCTAAATAAATCTTAGAATGTGGTTTAATTTATGTTGTGTTAATATCAATAGATACACATGCTTTTGTGCACATTAACGTCATGATGCAGGGTCAGCCAAGATGAAAGAAAGGCTAAGATGGCGGATAGGAGGAACATCAGCGTGTCGCTAGGATGTAGACCCAGTCAAAATGAAGCAGCATTAAAGAATGTTATAACCACTTGATCGCTTCCTCAGCAGAGCGGTTTGTGGAACATTATTGATCCGAGTGGAGCTTAAATCCAGCAAGGAGGTTGCACTATATTTTCTCAACTATAGGACAGTTGTTGTTGTTCTGTTTTCCTGCGCTGACTTCTTCTTTAATGTAATAAGCCTTGTTTGCCTATTCCTTTGCGACGTGGGTTGATCAGTTAGAAATCTGTTATAAAGTTTCCTTATAATAAAAGGTCTCTATCTCCTCTCATGGGGATGGAACGATCATAGAATTTGTAGTATCCCTCTTTTCAGACTTATGTATTTTGTAGTCAATTTGAAATAAAGAAGACAATGTTATTTTGAGCTTCTCAGTTGTTATCTAGAGTTCTAGATATACTCACCCAAGGGGGACCACTTGGTGAGTAGTCCCTTTGTGTTTTTCAATTAGTTTCCATCTTGCAATAGTTGTTGTTTTGGCATTCAATTGCTCCTAAAGCCACTAGAAATAGTTCATGTGTTTGTTCCTGCAGCCACATCAGGCGGAGTAGTTCCTATCCGTTGGCCAGAACATTATCATTCAGTAGTAGTTGCTTAAGTTACCGTCAGTTGTGATTTCTGATAAATTATTAGTTCATCATATTTTTGTACATTTATTTCAAAGAATTTCATTTTTCAACAGTAGGGTAGAATGGTTGCAATTTGAACTTAGTGCACATACAGTGCTGGCCCATTTCAAGTTTACGTCCCTGGTCGATAAAATAAATGAGCCTTTGCTACAGGAGAGTTAGTTGTTCAGTAAGGATTTTCAATCTCTGAACTGAGTTTTTTATAACCTAGTTGTTATTCCAGTTGTGAGGACCAACATTTTTGTCGTTGTTGTCAGGGATGGTGCCAAACTAAGAACATGTTGTAACCATTAGTTTTAAGTTTTTAGTTTGATTTAAGAATTAGCTCTTAGAATTTCTTCAAAAAAATTTGTATGCATAGAAGAAGAAGAGATGTATTAGGAATATTTGTTCCCTCGCATTACACTCATGAAATAAGAGCAAATCAAGCCCCAGAAATAAATCCTTTTGCTAAAATTTTTGTGCAAGCTAGAAACCTAGGTATTTTTGATTTATTGGCAAGAGACCTTGACTTCTTAAATGAACCCCCTAAGAAAAATATTTTACCTTTAGATCTTTATCAAGGACCAATGGCAGAAAACCCTCCACCTTTGCCTATGAACCCAACATTTGAGTTTCCTATTCCTGACAAGCATGATAATGAAAAATTGAAGAATATACCAACCTCCGCTCTTCCAAAGTTGTATGGCTTAGTTATAGAATATCTAGATACCTTTATGTTCAAATTTGACATCCTCTATCAAAGTTATGACTATACCACTCATGCCCATAAACTCAAGTTATTTCCTGCTACTCTGAAAGAAGCTTCTCTTAGGTGGTTTATGAGTTTAGGTAGAGATGTAATCACTACCTGGGATGAAATGAAGGAAAACTTCTTGGAGAAGTATAAAGATTATTGTAGAGGAATGGATCAACATGGTGGTGATATCTTCTGGATGACAGAAAAAGAAGATGAGAGTCTAGAAGATTATCTTGAAAGGTTTATGTTCAGTGTCAAGAAATCCAAACATAACACCTTGACTGACGAATCTTTGAAATTATTTTTTCTAAGGGGAATCAATGAGGACTGTATTGAATCATTGGACCTCATGGGAGGAGGATAAATTACTCAAGTTCAATGGGATGAAATCAAGAAGATCTGTCAAAAATATTCCAGAGCTTCTGCCAAGAAAGGAAGACACTATAGGCCTGGAACTTCAATAGCAAAAGCATCTACAATAGTTTCAAGGATGGAGATAACTCATCTACTAAAAGACTTTAAAGAGGATATTATTAACAATATGGCTACTCATTTGGATACGCTTCAAGCAAGGAAGAAGCATGAAGAAGTGGAGGCAATGCTCGTGAATTTTTATCCCCATTGTAGGCAAAAGAAAAAGGATTGCAAGTGTAAGCTCCTTGCTAAAATTGACAGCCAGTGATGAGCCTATAAATTGACCATATTATTTCATATTTTATGATACTTTACCTCATTTTTATAATTTCCTTCCAAGTAATTTCCAAACATTACCTAGGTTTTGTGAAGCATTAACTAGGATTAATGGTGTTTGATATGCATATGTTTGTCTAGCTACTTGATGCTAAATGATGGTAAAATATTATAATAAATGGTTATTTTTTAAAGTAAATTACTTTAAAAGTATTAAAATATTTTTTTGAGTGGTTTGAGTCATTCATACAGCTAGAAGAAAGGAGGAGCAAGTTGGCAACTGACAGATGTAGCAGTTGACTGAAAGTTCAGAAAAAGTCAAAAGACCAGTTTCAGTAAAACATACATATCTCACTTGTTTCTTAATGAAATTCAAATTTTGAAAATGATCTAGAAATCTTAGAAGGAGATGTAAAAAGGTTTTAAACCATTTGATCTGATTCACAATAGTTAATGAACAACATTCACCAGAAATTGACTGACACAAACAAGCAGATTTTCAAGTAGCAGTTAAGGATTGAGTTCTAATTCAACTTGGACTCTTCTCCCTCTTCATGAGTTCATGTATTTGGAGTTATTAAAGTGAAGGAACATTGGAGAAAATTTTGGAAATGATATTTGATGATTCATAAATAATTATAACATGTTTTGTGCACATGTTCAACCATGGTTGTACTTTATAGTTGTAGAGTTCGAAGAGGATTAGAACTCTCTCAACTCTTGTTAGTTTAATCTTTATTATCAGTCATGAGTAGAATAAGTCATCTCCTTTCTGTCATAAGAGAAATGACATTTGTAATAAGTTGTTGAGTTTTTAATTACTTCAACTCTCAAGCCTCAAGCATAAATCTGAGATTTTGTTAAGTAGTGTTAAAAGTATTATTGATAGTAGTATTAAGAATAGTGTAGAGAGTATCCAGTTAGTGTTGAGTCTTGTTAATGGTTTCCAAGTTCAATCAGCAAGTCTGATATATGTTCATGTAATATTTTATTTAAAATAAGAACATTATTTGAGCATTGAAGCTTGTCTATTTAAGATTGAATGCTAATGACAGATTGAAGCAACTCAAGCAAGGGACACTTGAGGAACTGTGATTTCATCATAGTTTAGATTTTTATTCATTATGATTTACTTTAATTAGTGAGTTGGTTATGATAGGTTTTGTTTTTAGCATATTTGATTTCACTAGTTTTAGAACAGTCATCATGCAGCCACTATTGTTGCAAATAACCAGTCATCCTACAACCACTGTTGTTGCAAATAACTAGTCATCCTGCAGCCACTGTTGTTGCAAATAACCAGTCTTCCAGCAGCCACTGTTGTGTAGTTAGTTTTATTTCCAGCATTGTCATGTTTTCAGTTCATTTTATTATTCTGTTTATTTACCATACACAACTGTTACAATAGCTTAGAAGGCTTCCATAGTGCATATATAGTGTTGTCTCATTTCAAATTCACATCCCTAGGTTGTAATTAAATGTAGCTTCTAGTTCATGAAGGGTTGCTTAGTGTGGATAAAAATCCCTAAGTTGTGAATTAGTATTCCAACCTCAATTGCAATTAAAAATCCCAACATTTTTGGTGTCGTTGTCGGGGATGAGTCAAGTTGTGAGAGTCACTAAGTTGTTTTAGAAGTCAATAAAGCACAATAACCAAGAGCCAATATCATTTGCAGCAAGTTTAGAAATCAATGAAGACGTATTCTCTAACATCGTAGAGGAATTTTGTTCATGTATTGATGACAAGGTGCTAGTTTGTGAGAAGGTAAATGAAGATAACCTTGTTTTACAAAATGAAGAAGTTACCATACACAAGGTTGTTGAACATGATGTCAAATTAGAACTCTTACTTCAAGAAGAGAGTTGCCATAAAGCTAAATTCAATCCTCTAATGTTGAAAAGTAAAGAAGATATTGATGAAAACATGTTTTGGGATGAGTTGCTGAATTTTTGCTTAAATTTGGATGCTAAACAATTATCTTTTATAGAGCAAAATCATGAGCAGCAAGATTAAAGTGCAGAAATTTCTATGTTTCAGTCAAATAAGTCACACAAAATGGAGTTTACTAATCAAGAAGAGAACAAAGAGGCAGCCCATCAACACAAAAGCACCAAGGAGGGTTCTAAATTTGTACTTTCACGAGGATGTTTCATTAGAAATCTAGATAAGAAGGAGGAAAGAAAAGCATCACAACTTATTGCATCCAAACATGAAGTTGTTGTTAAAGATGAAGCTAAATTTCTAATTGCAGCTGAAGAAGAATGGTTTCATCTCTCTTATCCACTTCAAAACAACAGTATATGTTATCATAATGAAGTTGTGAGTGTCTTAATGTCTTTCAAGAGTCATTGCAACTATTCGTTAAGTTTCTATTGATATTCCAACTCTTTTTGGTTGCACATAAACATGTGAAGCATTCTAAGTTGCTAAGAAAGGGTAGATATTTCACAAAACCAGTGAATGGTTTTGTTTGACTAATTCTTATTTTCTAGTTAGTGTAGGTTATGATAGGTTAGATTAAGTTTTTGGTTCAATGAGTGCTCTTGCACAATGTCTTAGATGTCTTTTTCTTCAATTGTTCATGCATAGATAGTTAGGTGTTGTCTAGTGGAGTTGTTTCCCCAAATTCTTCTTGTTTAAATGACTCTTTCAGAGGTGTTTACAACTGGTTTGTTGGTCATATTTCAAGGTCACTTATTTTTCAAGGTTGTGAGTTAGTCGTGTCTTTAATTTTGAAAGAGAGTCTTTGCATATGTTGTCAAAAAAGGTTTCCATTAGGTAGTTGGGTCTTCATGGAATGAAAAATGTCTATCCAAATGGTGTAGTCCAGTTGATCTACTCATGTTCTAAGTTACTTGCAGTAGTTACAGTGTGACTAAATAGTTGACCTACACAATCTTTCAAGATGTCTAGAACAACTCTTAATGTCAAATATGCAGCACTCTTAAAGGGACCTGTGCATTCAACTATTTTGGGACCTGTACTTTTAGATCTTCAACACATTTGCAGTTGTTCAAATCACTAAAGGTACTTACATTTATGATCTCCATTTATTTGTAATATTTATCATTTTTGGTTAATTAAATGTCTATGCATTACAATGTGTTTTTCAATTATCATTTTTAGTTACATGCTTCATAACTTATTTATTTTTCCACCCTCATTCATTCATTGTCATTTGAGGACAAATGACCTTTCAGCTGGGGGGAAATATGCATGCCTTGTATTGTTGTCCTACACCATAAAAAGATGTTCTTTCCATAGTTTCATATATTTGTACTTACCTTCTAGATTCATGAATATATTTTCTTTATTTAACATGCTTTTCAAATGTTTTCCCTTTTCCGTTATTGCTTCAAAGTGACAAAAGAGAAGAGTATTTAATGGCAAATATACCAAACAAGAATGACACTCCTGAGACAATGGAAAGGAGTAACAAAGTACAAATTGGAACAGGGATGTAGATTATAATTTTTTTTAGTGTAGAAATAAACAATGAAAGAAAAATGTAAAATATTATCATATGAAGAAGTCAAAAAGATAAGAAAACATGATACACGAAGGAAGGAAGTTGACAAGAAGACAATGATGAGAATGAAGCATATTAGTGCAGCAACAAAGAAGTTTCTACAAATTGATCATACACAGCAAAAGAGATGATGGAACAAGACCAAGGAATGGTTATAAATAGCAAAGAATGGAAATAATATTTTCAAATCCCTTGTAGCAACAAAAACAATGAGAAGGAAAGACAAGAAACAACAAAGGATATGATAGTAAAATAATTCCACGCATAAACAATGCCTACTCCTTACTTGAGGACAAGCAAGATTTCAGCTGGGGGGAATGATATAAATTTACCATATTATTTCATATTTTATGATACTTTACCTCATTTTTATAATATCCTTCCAAATAATTTCCAAACATTACCCTTGTTTTGTGAAGCATTAACTAGGATTAATGGTGTTTGATATGCATATGTGTGTCTAGCTACTTGATGCTAAATGATGGTAAAATATTATAATAAATAGTTATTCTTTAATTTAAATTACTTTATAAGTATTAACATGTTTTTTTAGTGGTTTGAGTCGTTCATACATCTAGAAGTGGCAATTGACAGATGTAGCAGTTGACTGAAAGTGCAGAAAAAGTTAAAAGACTAGTTTCATTAAAACATGCATATCTCGCTCGTTTCTTAACGAAATTCAGATTTTCAAAATTATCTAGAAATATTAAAAGGAGATCTAAAAAGGGTTTAAAACATTTGATCTGATTCACAATAGTTAATGAAAAACATTCACTAGAAGTTGACAAAGACAAACTAGCATATTTTCAGGCAGCAGTTAAGGATTGAGTTCTAATTCAACTTGGACTCTTCTCCCTCTTCATGAGTTCATGTATTTAGAGTTATTAAAGTGAAGGAACATTGGAGAAGATTGTGGAAACAATATTTGATGATTCATAAATAATTATAACATGTTTTGTACACATGTTCAACCATGACTATACTTTATAGTTGTAGAGTTCGAAGAGGATTAAAACTCTCTCAACTCTTGTTAGTTTAATCTTTATTATCAGGAATGAGTAGAATAAGTCATCTCCTTTCTCTCATAGGAGAAATGAAATTTGTAATAAGTTGTTGAGTTTTTAATTACTTCAACTCTCAAGTCTCAAGCATAAATCTGAGATTTTGTTAAGTAGTGTTGAAAGTAGTGTTAAAAGTATTGTTGATAGTAGTGTTAAGAATAGTGTAGAGAGTATCCAGTTAGTGTTGAGTCTTGTTACTGGTGTCCAAGTTCAATTAGAAATTCTGATATATGTTTATGTAATATTTTATTTGCAATAAGAAGACTATTTGAGCATTGAAGGTTGTCTATTGAAGATGGAATGCTAATGACAGATTGAAGCAACTCAAGTAAGGGCCACTTGAGGAAGTGTGATTTCATAATAGTTTATATTTTTATTCATTTTGATTTACTTTAATTAGTGAGTTGGTTATGATAGGTTTTGTTTTCAGCATATTTGATTTCACTAGTTTTAGAACAGTTGTTTGGCAGCCACTGTTGTGTAGTTAGTTTTATTTCCAGCATTGTCATGTTTTCGGTTGAGTTTATTTGCCATACACAACTGATACAATAGCTTAGAAGGATTCCATAGTGCATATACAGTGCTATCTCATTTCAAGTTCATGTAAGTGGGTTGATAATTATATATAGCTTCTAGTTCATGAAGGGTTGCTTAGTGTGGATAAAAATCCCCAAGTTGTGAATTAGTATTCCAATCTCAATTGCAATTAAAAAGCCCAACATTTTTGGCATCGTTGTTGGGGATGAGTCAAGCTGTGAGAGTCACTAAGTTGTTTTAGAAGTCAATAAAGCACAATAACCAAGAGTTGATATCATTTGCAGCAAGTTTGGAAATCAATGAAGACATGTTCTCTAACATCATAGAGGAATTTTGTTCATGTATTGATGACAAGGTGCTAGTTTGTGAGAAGGTAAATGAAGATAACCTTGTTTTGCAAAATGAAGAAGTTACCATACACAAGGTTGTTGAACATGGCATCAAATTAGAACTCTTACTTCAAGAAGAGGGCTGCCATAAAGCTAAATTCAATCCTCTAATGCAGAAAAGTAAAGAATATATTGATGAAGACATGTTTTGGGATGAGTTACAAAGCTTTTTCTTAAATTTGGATGCTAAAAAAGTATCTTTTATAGAGAAAAATCATGAGAAACAAGAGAAAAGTGCAGAAATTTCTATGTTTTAGTCAAATAAGTCACACAAAATGGAGTTTACAAATCAAGAAGAGGACAAAGAGGTAGCCCATCAACACAAAAGCACCAAGGAGGATTCTAAATTTGAACTTTCAAAAGGATGTCCCATTAGACATCTATCTAGGAAGGAGGCAAGCAAAGCATCACAACTTATTGCATCCAAGCATGAAGTTGTTAAAGATGAAGCTAAATTTCCAGTTGCAGCTGAAGAAGAATGGTTTTATCTCTCTTTTCCACTTCAAAATAAAATTATATGTTATCATAATGAAGTTGTAAGTGAGTGTCTTAATGTCTTTCAAGAGTCATTGCAGCTATTTATTAAGTTTCTATTGATATTCCAACTCTTTTTGGTTGCACATAAACATGTGAAGCATTGTAAGTTGTTGATAAAGGGTAGATATTTCATAGAACCAGTGAATGATTTTGTTTGAGTAACTCTTATTTTCTAGTTAGTGTAGGTTAGGATAGGTTAGATTAATTTTTTTGGTTCAATGAGTGCTCTTTCACAATGCCTTATATGTCTTTTTCTTCAATTGTTCATGCATACACTAATACATTTGGTCTAGAATTCTGATGGAGGTTTCCAATGGAGAAGGTATATTGTGACCAAATTTGATTTTTTTTTTTAAATGCTCGAGTTCGTCGGAATTCCGACAGTAATTTCACATTTGGTTTTGATAGAGAAGGCATTAGCAATTAAATTTGTTTTTTTTTCAAAAAAGTGCCCACATTCATCAAAATTTCGACGACAACGGGCATTACTTAAAAAAAAAAAAAAGAGGGCAAGTCATTTTTGCATTCAATCCCACGCAGGCTTCTGCGTCAACTTCAACCCCTAGCAAGATCAAACGGCACACTCAACATTTGAGGTATAATCTTCACCTTAATTTTGGATTTGCATAATGAGGAATTGTTGAATCTTCACCTTCATTCATTGAATCTTTGGATTTGCATAATATTTGCATGAGGAATTTTGGATTTGCATAATACTTGCATAATATGAGGAATTGTTTAGGTAGAATCTTCACCATTCGAGGTAGCTGAATTGCTTGTAGGATCCCTCTGATTTCTTGTTAAACCATAGCCTATTTCAAATCCGATTGTTGAACCTATTTATTCATAACTACCCGTGCTTTGCCATTCCTAGGTCATGCACTAGAAAAAGAAAACCTTCAAGATTGTTTTAGCATTCCAAAAAAAGCAAACCTTCAAGATTGTTTTAGTGTTTCAAATATTAAAACATTGAAAAGAAGATTGATAGGAAGGGACAATATCAATACCAAATTTAACAAAGTAGTTCCCATCCTTAGATAAAGCCCATACCAATTTGTCCTTAGCTTCCATTATGAAAACCTTAAGTTATTCAAAATCCTAAGAAGTTCATCAACTACAATTATGTGTGGAGGTTCATGTTGATGGTCAAAATGGTACAAATAACACATGCCTAGTATTACTACCAGAATTCTCCTGAAAGAGGTGGGGATGAGGAATCATGACCTCCCAAAGTCTCTTAAGTTGATTATCAACTATACTGGGATGGCTAAGTGTTGGTCTCTTAAGCTGATTATTAACTATACCGCTTGTTGAGATCCCTCTCAACTATACTCTAACAAGAAAGATAGAGTAGAGAGCAAGAGAAAACAAATTACTAGCACATATTCTAAGCATACATTATCAACATGGTTAGTTTTCAGATCCATCTGACATGCTAAATTAATCAAAACTAGCAAATAAATGAAGTAGCCACAAATATTTTTAGATCATTCTTAAATCATGGAAGATGTAGACACTAGAAAATACCAAAAACTCGGTGAGACAATGAATCGACAACAACTTGATATATTAACCATGTACTAGCAAATCACTAGCACTTGAGTCCACTGTCTTCATAAAATGTATCATGAAACAACGAGAATAAAGAGCCGCAAAAACTGAAATAAAATATGCTAGAGGCCTCAAATCATCAATTTTCCAACCTTTAAAATATCTTGAAAACATCAATTTATAGGAGGAAACCTCCTTAATTCTATGAAATAACTTGCCCAAAATTATCTAACCTCTAGGAAGTCCAGCCAACATGCAAGTTGCTAACTTTTTTCATTCTAGTCCAATAACCCCAGAATAGTAAGTATGATATGCCAAGTAAGAGAAAGTGAGTAATTACTAGCCTAAACTAGAGTGGACAACTCACATTTTCCTTTATACTTTGTGTGCATTGAAGTTGGATTTCATGTATGTAGAGGAAAAAGTTGAAATGCTTGTAGAAAGAAGGAAACTTTCTAATTTGGGTGCAGTTCACTAATAGTATTTGGATGGGCCCTTACTTAAATAAAGATAAGCTTTCTAGGTCATCACTTTGAATTAACTAAGAATCCATTATTTGCCATCTACTTAATCAAAATTTGAATCAAATCAATTCAGACTTGGATTTCTTGTGGAGGAAGCCTTCTTTTGCCTTTCCTTATACTCCTTAGAATTATACAAATATTATCCTAAAGATCTTTTATTTGACCCATCTATCCATTTGATTCGAAATTCAACAACCCTAACAACTTTATTTAGTTTGGTAATGGATTATCTAAGGCTTTCACCACATTGGTAGCATGAGATGTAGCCACAATTAACCTCATACATTCATTCAAGACTTGTTCATTAAATTTACTATTTGGCCCAAACTTCCCTTCCACCTTCTTATCCCATTTAGACAAAATAACTTATATAGTGTCCAACCAATCCTTATCTAATCTAAAGGGATGAGCCCCCAAATTGATTTTTATGTATTCATCATAAGCCCGATGCTCAGTTAACATGGGATAATGGCACTTTACCATCTTAGTTATTTTTCCTTTTGTGATTTATAGCTTGAATATTAGCTCATCTAGGCTACTTTGAATGAAGCCATTATCTTCATCTCTCAATACATTAGCTTCTTTGATTTTATTTTCACTCAGCATTTTAATTTCACTTCCTTGCATCTTTCTCCCATTGATTAGCATAGGCTGACATTATTAATTCTGACTTACTGGCTTCATCATAAACATTGTACAACTTAGCAAAGAAGGTTCTGATGTGAGTCATTTGCTCCATAACCCATGTATCCATCATTATATCTTTACCCTTCATAGCATACAAATATTCCATTTCTTTTTTAGGAAGAAAAGTAGGCATCAGTACCCCTAAAACTTGAGAAGTTCAAGGGGCATCATGATCTTTAAAGAGTTGTTCATGTACTATAATACTAAATAGCCTTCCTTTCTTGTTTAGATTGGTATCATTTTTGCATCCTTACCTTTATAGTCTCAGTAGTTGCATCTAAATTTGCTACTTCTCCCCATTTAGTTTATTTTCTAAATTTCACTCGAGTTCCCTAATGATCAAAAGGATCCATTTCTCAGTCATCCTTATTTGGCATTGGGATAGCGATGTTTGCAACTATCTCTACTTTTGCATAGTTTTAGGTGGCATACAAGGTCATTGCCTTCTTTGGCTTCCTTGCAACCTCAACCTCAACGATCATCTTTTGCAAACTTACTTTCTTCAATACTCTCTTCTTTATCCTTTCAAATTTTAATTATATTGTAGCCACTTAGGAACATCTAGATTCTCATCACTTTGGATGGATGGGCTCATGGTAGTTACAACCTAATTTGGCCTTTGTTCTTCATCTTGTTGCTTGTGCACCTAAGTTTAAAATTTTGGAGGAGTCATCTTGAGGGTGGGGGCCTAGATAGATCTTCTATTTCTTGTTCTCCATTCTTCTTTGACTCCATGCTTCTTCTCTCTTCAATCTATTTGGCCTTAGGCTCTAAAAATAAATTTTATTGGTCTTCTATTGTCATGATAATTCTTGAGTTGTCTTGGTCCACACCCATTTCTGTTGTTTCTTGTGTTTGTACTTGGGTAGGAGTAAGCATAGGTGTATCATTATAAATTGGGTATCATATTATGTTGTGTGCAAGGCTCCAAATTAGATTTGGTACGTGTTTGGGAATGAGGACAGTCTGATATCTCTATATATCAGACAGTAAAAGGTAGTAAGAGTGAAGAATTTGGTGGGAAGACCAAGTGATTGGTATTTTGAAGTGGTTGATGATAGAGAGAGGGGTGAGGGGACCCTATGCAACCTTCGGAAGGGTTTGTGGATCAAAACCAAATGAAATAGATTAAATTTCTATGACTGTCCTAAGGGTATTAATTGTCACAGTCATAGTTTTACTAGTGATATTGTTTTTGTTTTGATAGAGTTGTGTTTGTAAACCCAAGTGTGGACATGTAATGGAGTCATGAGATGTCTTAAGACTACATCAATACTTAACAACAACATAGTGTGTAGGCACCTAAAATATGAAAGGACTACATATTGGAAGGAGACAATCATCCATACTAATCACAAGCTTTTGTAGCTCATGTAGACTCAAGGTGAGTTGCAAAATGACCATCAATGGGTGTGAACCATGTCTTCACAAATTATGATTAGTTGCCATGATACTTGACCCTATCCTCATGGTGTTGGCTCAATTCATATTAGTATTCCCAAGCCTAGAAGACAATTAATGTATCCAAGGGTGTCTAGAAGAATGGACTGTATGATCATTGACTTTGTATGTTGAAACCATTATACATGCCCCTACCTCTGCATCACACACATGAGTCAAGGATGATAGTGTGGTGTGAAAACATCCTATATGGATAGGACACAAGAATCTATACCAAATAGTGCTAGGTGAAATGTATTTAATATATTAGACTTACATGGACATATGGGGAAGTTTGTGTGTGTGATGATGCCATGAAAGGTCTGATATCCCTATGTATCAAACTGAGAAAACCAGTGAAAGACAACAAAAAATGCATTGAGAAGGAAAAATTTTGAATTGCCTAATGTTTGGTGTTGAAGTGATGTGTGGGGACCCTGCCAAGTCAAATACCTTGTTGTAGTTTCAAAGGGTGGAAAAAGAATAAGCATTGTATTTACTATCCTTAATAGACCATCCATCATAACAATGATTACCAATGATGTGTGTGTTGCAAACAAAGTTATAGAGGAAGGCTCTTCCTATTATAATACCAAGTGAGTGTTCATAGACCTTGTGTAGGATCCTCCAAGCCTAGAGTAAGGAGTTCAAAGCCTAGATACATTGATTTGGCCTTGTGGCCATCAATGAGTGTTGACCCAATAAGAGAAGTCTTGAGGCTGACAATTTTGGAAGTGTGGAATTTTTGAGAGCCAACACTTAGGTGTGAACCCCGTCTTCATGTATTATGATTAGTTGTTATGATACTTGACCCTATCCTCATGGTGTTGGATCAATTTATATTAGTTTTCCCAAGCCTAAAAGCCAAATAATGTATCCAAGGGTGTCTAGAAGAATGGATTGTATGTTCGACTTTTTATGTTGAAACCATTATGCATTCCCCTCCATTGAGGGTATTGAGGAAGATTGGGATCAGAATAGTGTGTTTTGTTGAAGAAACATGATGTGAGAAGTTTGATGCAGAGGCAAGGGTAGAACTCGGTATTTCATATTAGGACAGCAACCACATTGATTAGGCAAGTCAAATAAGGTCTCTCCAATGTTTAGGATACACAAGGGTAGCATTAGTCATGTAAGTATGCATGAGCATGGGAATGGATAGTTACTTTCCTTTTAGACTGATTTGGACAGTATTGAGAGGATCCTATAAGGATTACTATCACTATACTCTCGATGACTTCACAACATTGATAATAAATTCACATTAGACACTCATGGATTACCCCAATTAGACATTAGTCACTGAAGATATGATACAAGGATTACATTACACAAAGCCATTAGCATATCACCTGCTCTAAATCACCACAAATCCATTAGCATATCACCTTCTCTAAATCACCACAAAGCCATTAGATATGTTTTGAGATGAAAAATAAGAGTTAAATGGTTTTGGTTCAATTTGCATAATTTCTATGTTCAAGTAATTTAATTTGGTAAATTATACTGAAACATGATTTCATAACTAACATTTCAACTTCTATATAACTAGTTCTATAGCCCGATTTTTTTGCCTGTGAAGAAAGACCATGTCAGACAATATCAGCGAACAACAAAATAAGGAGACAATTGCTAGATTGTGGTCTAACTTGAAAAGAAAAGGTGATGGAAAATGTTATTGTCCCTACAAAATTTGTAAGGGGTTAAAGACTAGAAGACTTCTAATCAAAACAGCTAAGAAACATTGTAGGCCGCATGGTCACATTGAAGGGGGACATGATTATCATCCATTGGTAAGTTTTTCATTATATCATTTTAACAATTTATATACATAAGAAATAACTTGATGATGAGATCATGATCATGGTTTATTTATGTTTATCAATTTTATATAGGTCAAGCACCCTAGAGCACATGATATGGATCAACACAACCCAGAAAATATGGTTTTCAAAGTGGAGGAACATGGAGGTGTGAATATTGAAGCTGAAGATAATGATCCCATGGAAGATGAAGAGAATGAGCCACAAAACACAATTGAAGATGGTGGTACAAATACATTGATCCATGACACATTTAGTACTGGTGCAGTTGATCATGATGATGAAGATGACCTTGATGTTGTTCATGATTTACCTCTACTTTACCAATAATCTAATTGATGTTGAGTTCCAACATAAAGTGACTATATTTATTTTAAATAATCAAGAAATGATAACATTGTGCATGACATTGGAATGCAGACTGCTAATCATGAAACACCACCTGCACATGAAGGTCTAGATGTGCATCCCAGTAGTGGAGGTATTCATTTGCTATTCAAATTTATTTATGTAATTCTTAATATAATTAAACATCTTAATTTGTAATTAGAGTAGTAATTAATGTAACCTTTTTTGTTAATATTTTAGAGCATGTAGTCGGTGGTGACCAAGTAGATCATGATCCAGGTACACAACATCAAGAACGTGATGTTCCCCAATCAGGTAAAGAGGACCATTGTTATTCCCCTAAACAAATTTAATTGCAATTGGTGTTCAGCATTAATGTAACCTTTAGTATTTCAACTCCAGAGGATCTAGAGGGTGTTCAGCATGTTGAGGTTGAGGCTAGACAAAATGATGTGGCCCCATCAGGTAAAGAGCGCAACAGTTATGTTCTCTAAATTAATAAAATACTTGTACCAATAATAATAATAAAAAATGAATTTAACTGATTTCTTTGTTATTGCAGAGGACCCCCCTTCGCTTCAGTTTCCTCATCCTCAGTATAGGACTAGGCATACATCGAGACCACGAGAAGAGGGCAGAACAAGTGGAGAGGGGGGAAATGATGAAGAAAACGATGCTCCACTTAGTCTTTTCATAGGTTCAAAGAAAAAAGAAAAAAATAAATGATTGTAATCTACCTTATTTGATAATGACTGATTTTTATGTGTTAATGAATGTAATTATGTGCTAATGAATGGTTATGAATGATATGTGTTAATTGATATTGATGAATTTTGTGTGTTAATTAATGTTAATCAATGTTATGTGTTAATGAACGTTATGTGATATTAATGAATGAATGCTATATTTTATTAATGGTAGAAAGAATGAATGAATGTTAGATGTTAATGGGGAATTTAGAGTGATGTTAGGGGGGGGAGGGGCCAAATGAGCTTCCACCTACACGTGGTGGGCCCTATTAAGTAGATAATATTAAACTATTTTCAAAACCTAGCGAAGCTCAATAAGATAACACACTTTTCAATATTTCATTATGTTGCACAGTTAATCTTATTGAATAGTGTATATTGAATCTTAATTGTAGGGTCCAATAGAGCCAACACGAATAACAACACCACAAGTTGCTAGGTATAATGAACTCCCATATTATCTTGTATGTACACTAACAGTATGAGTTGCTTCTAGTGTTGATATCCATGGCGAAACTACAAAAGTTATGAATATGCCTCATCCTTGTAAGTTTTTTTATTACTTGACATTTTCTTTAGAATTTTTAAATTTTCCTTATCATTTTAAGTCTAACCACTTTTATATGGAATTTATTGTTCTAGTTTTTTACTATCTGGTAGACATTATTGATAAAAGAACTTGCATTGCATCCATTTTTTCAATTAGGTATTATAAAGGGTACGTTGTATTTGTAAATGTCTCTTTGAGTTCATCCAAATTTTATAACTAATACCTCACATCTCGTTATTGTTTCATATATCTATGCTCTATGAGGAGAACACCTATGTTTTTCTTTGTCAGTCCTTTAAGACAATTTATGACTGCTAATAACTGTATATTTTGATCATTTTATATTATCTCTGACTCATGATAATAGTGATCTTTTTTGCCCTTATCAGTGTATTTGTTATAAGGCTATGGACTGTCCATGAAGAATTGTTGTAGCAGTATTTCATTATTCACTGTGTTGGACTTTGAACTATTTATAAAATCCATGGTTGGAAATTGTCCTTAGACTACTAATCCTATGTTGAAGCTTCTCCTTTGAAGGCATTTGGATTGAAATTATAATCGGGATCATTGTTCTACTACAATAAAACATTGTGACAAACTCTTTGATGGCTATTAATACATTATTCATTCTTGTTATATCATATGATTGTGAAGGATACCTCCATGATGGTGACTTTTGATCAGTTATAATACTATAAATTCCAATGTCCTCATTAATATCAAGATTCCTTTCTAAGACTGTATTTTTCATTGTATTTACTTTGATTACACTGTCTTGATGAATGGAAGACTGTGCTTTACATCTTAAGTCACTATTTCTCTCTTGGTTGTTTTCCAATGAATGGACTGTGACCTTTTGTATAGTGATCATGATAATAGTGTTTGCACATGATCCTCTATACATTACTGATCTCCTTTTTTTGGGACCCTTAGCCACTGTAACTGTTGCTTTTATGCTTTTGATGTACCTGACTTTGGGACTGTCCTTTAACTATTAAGTGTGGAACTTTGTTTTCACTATTGATTGTCAAATGATCTAGACAACATTGTGCTTGTGATACTGCTGGGCTCTAACCCTGTCTTTTCAAAAAAAATGCCTTCATGATTGTATTCTACCTCCAATCTATAGCTTTTGTGCTGCTCTACAATCTGGATGACCTTCTTTTTGGTGTTTTCTCACTCTCCAAGGCACTTATTGTGACTCATAACACTTTATTTTGTTTGTGACTTCTAATGCTTATGACAAATATACACTATGCGATGATCTTCCTTTGTGTTTGGACTTATACTATCCTTTGTGCCATTGATTACTATGAATACTCCTCATGCATGATCTTTTCATTGGCATTGTGCTGATACTGGTACATTCACTATTGCATGCTCTTAATCCAGTATGACTACCCTATAGCATCATTGGGACTGTTATAGCTATTTATCTCCTGTAATAATGTATCAATAGAATAGATGGATATAAAGCTCTTATCCTACTATAATTGTACATTGGATAGTGTTCTTTGACTCCATGGTTGCTCTGTGGAGGGTTATTATGACTATATGCTGCTATCAGTTGGTGATTCATATGGACTATTATTTAGGCATTCTTCTTATCACTATTGTATGATCTGCATGGTTGCTATCTTATATTTGTCAACCAATCTTAGATTTTCCCTCGATGATCATGTATTTTATTGCTATTTGTATTCCCCATAATTTGATTCTTTCTCATACTATTTTTTATACGCTTTCTCATCGCCTAGAGTAATGCATAAAGTTCTATCATAACCTAGATAGTCCCTCATTGTTGAAAAGAAAACCTTTCAATAGTAGCATACTATTTTACCATCTTATAACAAGATGGCTCCCATGACATCCTTAGTAGCATTTGTGTAAGCTTCAATGAGTAACAAAGAATTAGGTAAGGTCAACATTGGAGCATTGTGATGCAGAGCATGAAAATTATATTGTCAAACATAATTAACAATATTCAAAGCATAATTTTGCTAGCCTGTTGGATGAACATGCTTTAAGAACTACCCATTTAGAACTAATGATTCAACCCTCTTCTTAAATAAATCAAAAATTGAATTGATTTGGCCAGCATTGCATTCTTATGAGTATGCCTTTAACTGCTAAGTGTCTAATATGTTTTCAGCATGCCTACTCCATGGGTGTTTTATGTGTACACTTCCCTCATGTATACCTTGTGCTTGCACCATGTCTGTCATGTGTCTGGCATATGTGTTTTATATCGTATGTGTATTTGTGTTACTTCATGAATGAGATGTTTTCAGATGTCTATTCCATGAATACCTCTCTCTTGTATGCTTCATGATCGATGTGTCTTCAACATGTCAACTCCATGAGAACCTTTCTCATATATGCTTGTACCTTATGTTTATTTATGTATTACTTTGTGGTTTACATGTATGATTCATGCCTTGCATGTATTCATATGTATGGTTTGTGCTTTACATAGCTCCTTCATGCCTTATGTGCATTACTTCATGCCTTGCATATATTCATGTATGTTGATTCTTTGCTTACATGTATCCATTATCTTATGCCTTATGTATACACTTCACATCTTATGGTATTTATGTATACTTTATGCTACGTGTATGCACATCTTATGGTATTTATGTATACTTTATGCTACGTGTAAGTTGCATGCCTTAAGTGAATTCATGTGTACACTTCATGCTTTACATGTATTTGTGCCTTATATGTACACTCTATGTTTTGCATGAATTCTTCTTGCCCCAAGTATATTCATGTGTATGCTCTATATGTATTCTTTATGTTTTATGTGCATACTTCATGCTTTAAGTGCATCCATGTGCCTCGTGTATATTTCTCTTAAATGCATGTTTTATGTATATATACCTGATAAATTGTGGATATTAATTTGTCTGTTGTGTCTTCAACATGATTTCCTCATTGTATGATTTATACGTGTACTTTTTCATAGATGCATTGTACCTTAGGGGGTATTTGTGTGTATTACTTCATGTCTTGTGTGGATGCTTCATTCTCTTGCCTTGCGTGTAACAATATGTATGTTTCATGACTTAAGAGAATTCATGCTCTACATATATTCAAGTGTATGCTTTATGACTTCAGTGGATTCATCTGGATGCCTCGTGCTTTATGTATGCTTCCTCCTTTGTCTGTTAGGTATATTCACAAGTATGCTTCATGATTTAAGT
Organism: Cryptomeria japonica; assembly: GCF_030272615.1. Classification (NCBI taxonomy): domain Eukaryota; kingdom Viridiplantae; phylum Streptophyta; class Pinopsida; order Cupressales; family Cupressaceae; genus Cryptomeria; species Cryptomeria japonica. The sequence continues at coordinate 474,220,416 of NC_081410.1, forward strand.
ATTCATTGTATGCTTCATAATTCAAGTGTATTTGTTTGTATGCTTCATGCTTTAGGTGCTCATTGTATGCTTCATGCTTCAAGGTATTCATTTGTATACCTTATGACTCATGTGTATTCATTTGTATTCTTCATGTTTTGAGTGTATTCTTCATACTCCATGCACAACATGTGTGCTTAAGTGAATTCATGGACACTCTATGTGTTACAATAAACATCCCATACTTTATAAGATACATATATTCACATGTATGATCCTTATTCAAATCATGCCTTAAATATATTCATTTATTTATATGTACTTCTTTATTGGTATGATCCAATATTTACGTTTGATCAATATCTTATGTGTACTTTCAGCATGATTACTTCATGGATGTATGGTCCTTCCTAATGCATACTCATGTTGTTGTGCAATTATTTGAGTTTGCATGGGTATACTAGTATCATGTCACCTTGATTTTTTCAAGATCAACTTGAATGGGAGAGTGGTTGATAATGTAACTAAATTTGCATGGTGCCGAAATTTCATTTGTTGAGGTTGGTTTTAAACTTATGTTGGCATAACATATGTGGTACATGTGCAATGTGTAACATATGTTCTTCCAATATTGTATGGGATAAGCTAGTATTTAATCACCTTGATTTTATTTGGATCAACATGAATGCAAGTGTGGTTGATTATGTAACCAAGGTGTTAATTTTGTGTGGTGCCAAAATGCATTTATCAAGGTTATCTTGCAACTTGTGTTGATGCAGTGTATTTAGTACTTGTGCAACATGTAGCATGTATTATTTTAAGATCTTGTTAAAGATTATGATGCCATACATGTAGACAATGATAACATTTTTTATCAAGCACGAGTGTCACAAGAGAATTAGAAACTGTCAAAAGGCATAGCCATCCATTCATAGAATTTTCACATTTTGAATATAGTTTTCCAAAAAAAAATTATTGGATCAAAACTTGATGATATGTTGATTTGGTTTAGTGTGCCTAGAGATGACCCAAGTGATTGTTGATGTGTAGAAAGAGATACATGTTCTTCATTGAGATCTTGTTGAGACATAAGAGTCAATGTAGAGTCACCATATATCGTCTTTCTTGGGTGCAAGCATAATCAAACTACCACAAGGATGAACTTGACTTGATACTTCTTGAATTTACTAATTTTTGGACTTTGTGTTGATTTTGTTCTCCTAAAATGATATATTTGGAATAAGAGATTTGAGAATCAAGTTAATTTTGTATTGTATGTGTGATGCTAAAAATGTGGTATATAGAAGGCATACACATATAATGAAACAATAAAATGTAATTGAAAAGCTTAATTAAAAAACTAGATTAGAAATGCAAACCATAAGCCTTCCTTGGAATGTCCCATTTTCCTCTATTCTTGAGGACCTTGAAGGTGTTGGATTTATTGGCTATCAGTAGAGCAATGACCTCCAAAGTGGCAACTCAAGATTTGAGTAGCTATTTGATCATGATTGACTATGGAGATGATATGAAATGCATGATTTAAGAAACTAGATTTACAAGCTATGATTAATCCAAAAGATAATTGCTAGATAATTGATATGCAAATTTCCTATAGTAATGATGCTAAGAATATGAATGCAAGGGATCCTTATTGCTCCAAAATGGGAGATATTTATAAGAATTCCAAGGCCAAAGATGAGGTGGCAAGAATCGACGGTCCAGATCTGATCTGAAGATATCAAGGGCCAAGATTGAGGAAGTTGGAGAAGAGGTTGGAGGATGGGACACTTGTCATCTCTGTGGTGACAAGTGTCAAGGAGCCTTGCTCATGAGAGGGAAAGTGTCTAAGGGAGGAGACATGTGGCAAAAGTGCCATGTGTCTCAAGGGGAGAATATCCACACCATAAGAGGTTAGGATAAGGAGGTTAGGATGTGCAAGATACGATAGGGTTAGTTAAACCCAGGGTTAGATGGAATGGGTTAGGTTATGTGGTTAAAAGTTAAGAGCCATGTGCTCATTTGAATTTAGAAATTCAAATAATTGGAAAATGATAATTAATCTCAACAAACTTGAGTTTGTTAATCTTAATTAGGGATTAGAAGAATTGATTTATATGGGGGGACATTAATTAATTTAGAATTAATTAATCAAAGGGGGATATGAAATGAAATATATAAATAAATCATGTAGATTTATTTACTAGTAGATGAATAGAGAAATTAATTAAATTTCTTGTGAATTCAATTAATTAGGAAGGGGAATTAATCAAATAACTATGTATTTAATTAACTATCTTCGGACCATTTTTAGGTGTATACAGTATGAAGTAGTGCATAGGAAGTCTTATCGATAAAATATCAATGTGGCTTCATGTGGGATTCTAAATGGCATTGAAATTCATCCTAGTATACTTTAAATTGAACTACTTGGGTTCATCTAGTAGGACATGCTAAAAGGGAACCAACAAGAACCATTGTAATTGGCATGCGTATTCTTTTTTTTTAAAATAAATCACCATCGGAATTCCAATATTGACCCAAATTTTCACTGACAACTAAACCATCGGACAAACAGCATCCTCGTCGATGCATAGTTCCTAGCAGGCGTTAGAATTTTGACGCCAATTGCAGAAACATCCGACAAGGATGTTGTATGTCCGACGGCACTTTATTGTCAGACGCTCATCGTAGTCATCATCCCTGAAAGTTCCTAGTAGGCATCAGAATTTCGACATCCATCCGATGAGGATGCTTTACGCCCGACGACATTCTTTGGCCAAATGAGCGATCATGGTCATTGTCGGAAGAGTTCAGGATGTCGCCAAAATTCCGACATTAGATGGCACCATCAGAATTACCAACAACAAGTTTTTGACAGCTTCATTTATTGGTAGTCTAATGAAAAATAGACAAAATTCTGACGATAGGCCGTCAGAAATCAGCCCCAAATGTACTAGTGATAGATAGTTAGGTGTTGTCTAGTGGAGTTGTTTCCCCAAATTCTTCTTGTTTAAATGACTCTTTCAGAGGTGTTTACAGCTGGTTTGTTGGTCATATTTCAAGTTCACTTATTTTTTAAGGTTGCGAGTCAATCATGTCTTCAATTTTGAAAGAGAGTTTGCATATGTTGTCAAAAAAGGTTTCCATTAGGTAGTTGGGTCTTCATGGAATGAAAAATGTCTATCCAAATGGTGCAGTCCAGTTGATCTACTCATGTTCTAAGTTACTTGCAGCAGTTGTAGTGTGACTAAATAGTCAACCTACACAATATTTCAAGAAGTCTACAACAACTCTTAATGTCAAATATGTAGAACTCTTAAAGGGACCTATGCATTCAACTATTTTGGGACCTGTACTTTCAGATCTTCACCACATTTGCAGTTGTTCAAATCACTAAAGGTACTTACATTTATGATATCCATTTATTTGTAATATTTATCATTTTTGGTTAATTAAATATCTATGCATTACAATGTGTTTGTCAATTATCATTTCTAGTTACATGCTTCATAACTTATTTATTTTTCCACCCTCATCCATTCATTGTCATTTGAGGACAAATGACCTTTCAGCTAGGGGGAAATATCCATGCCTTGTATTGTTGTCCTACACCATAAAAGTATGATCTTGCCATAGTTTCATAGATTTGTACTTACCTTCTAGATTCATGAATATACAATCTTCATTTGACATGATTTTCAAATGCTTTCCCTTTTCCATTATTTCTTCAAAGTGACAAAAGAGAAGAGTATTTATTGGCAGCTATACCAAACAAGAATGACACTTATGAGACAATGGAAAGGAGTAACAAAGTACAAATTGCAGCAGGGATGTAGATTATAAAAAAATTTAGTGCAGCAATAAACAATGAAAGAGCAATGTAAAATATTATCATATGAAGAAGTCAAAAAGATAAGAAAACATGATACAAAGAGGAAGGAAGTTGACATGAAGACAATGATGAGAATGAAGCATACTAGTGCAGCAACAAAGAAGTTTCTACAAATTGATCATACACAGCAAAAGTGATGATGGAACAAGATCAAGGAATGATTATAAATAGAAAATAATGAAAATAATATTTTCAAATCCCTTGTAACAGCAAATACAATGAGAAGGAAAGACAAGAAACAACAAAGGATATGATAATAAAATAATTTCATGCATAAACAATGCCTACTCCTTGCTTGAGGACAAGAAAGATTTCAGTTCAAGGGAATGATGAGCCTATAAATTGACCATATTATTTCATATTTTGTGATACTTTACCTCATTTTTATAATGTCCTTCCAAGTAATTTCCAAACATTACCTTGGTTTTGTGAAGCATTAACTAGGATTAATGGTGTTTGATATGCATATGTGTGTCTAGCTACTTGATGCTAAATGATGGTAAAATATTATAATAAATCATTATTTTTTAATTTAAATTACTTTACAAGGATTGACATGTTTTTTTTGAGTGGTTTGAATCATTCATACAGCTAGAGAAAGGAGAAGCAAGATGGCAATTGACAGATGTAGCAGTTGACTGAAAGTGCAAAAAAAGTCAAAAGACCAGTTTCAGTAAAACATGCATATCTCACTCATTTCTTTATGAAATTCAGATTTTCAAAATGATATGGAAATATTAAACGGGGATATAAAAAGGGTTTAAACTATTTGAGCTGATTCACAATAGTTAATGAACAACATTCACCAGAAGTTGACTGAGACAAACTAGCAGATTTTTAGGCAACAGTTAAGGATTGAGTTCTATTTCAACTTGGACTCTTCTCCCTCTTCATGAGTTTGTGTAGTTGGAGTTATTAAAGTAAAGGAAAATTGAAGAATATTGTGGAAACAATATTTGATGATTCATAAATAATTATAACATGTTTTGTACACATGTTCAACCATGACTGTACTTTATAGTTGTAGAGTTCGAAGAGGATTAGAACTCTTTCAACTCTTGTTAGTTTAATCTTTATTATCAGACATGAGTAGAATAAGTCATCTCCTTGCTGACATAGGAGAAATAACATTTGTAATAATTTGTTGAGTTTTTAATTACTTCAACTCTCAAGCCTCAAGCATACATCTAAGATTTTGTTAAGTAGTGTTAAAAGTATTATTGATAGTAGTGTTAAGAATCATGTAGAGAGTATCCAGTTAGTGTTGAGTCTTGTTAATGGTGTCCATGTTCAATTAGCAAGTCTGATATATGTTCCTGTAATATTTGATTTGCAATAAGAAGATTATTTGAGCATTGAAGCTTGTCTATTAAAGATGGAATGTTAGTGACAAATTGATGCAACTCAAGCAAGGGCCACTTGAGGAACTGTGACTTCATCATAGTTTAGATTTTTATTCATTATGATTTACTTTAATTAGTGAGTTGGTTATGATAGGTTTTGTTTTTAGCATATTTGATTTCAATAGTTTTAGAATAGTCATCCTACAGCCACTGCTATTGCAAATAACCAGTCATCCTGTAGCCACTGTTGTTGCAAATAACCAGTCTTCCTGCAACCATTGTTGTCTAGTTAGTTTTATTTCCAGCATTGTCATGTTTTCAGTTCAATTTATTATTCTTAGTTTATTTGTCATACACAACTGATACAATAGCTTAGAAGGCTTCCATAGTGCATATGCAGTGTTGTCTCATTTCAAGTTCACGTCCTTGGGTTGATAATTAAATGTAGCTTCTAGTTCATGAAGGGTTGCTTAGTGTGGATAAAAATCCCTAAGTTGTGAATTAGTATTCCAACCTCAATTGTAATTAAAAAGCTCAAGAGCCAGCAGGCTCCTCCAGATTTTAAGCCAGTCTATGGAGATGATGAACAACTCTTTTATGTTGCACAACTAAGGCCTTGGCCTCCAAGACAAGGTATGCCACAATATACATTATCTTATTCTAGTCCTTATATGAACTTTAATGCACAAAATAACCAGTGGCAACCTCCATATTCCCAAAATTTTGGGATTTATACTCCTCAGTCTTGGAATAATTCTTAAAACCCTTGGCCCAATAATTATAGCCCTTCCTCTTAGTGGTAGCAGCCACAAGGGAATTGGTCACCACCTCAGGGTAACTGGCAACAGTCACCGCAATGGAGGGGAGGTTAGCAATGGTCAAATCAATCATTAGGTTTCCTGCAGCCACCACAATAGTCCCAATAGCCAACTTTAATGCCACCAGCCCTTAATGCTACTCCACCCAATCCAACTCAATTACCAACATAGCTTGTGCCAAATCCCAATAATACACCTCAGCAACAGCAGCAAGTTTATTAAGCCAATCCTAATCAATATCCTGCATATTCTCTTAATATAAGTGATATTCACTTACGGTCAAGAACAACTTTACCTAACCCATCTCCTCCATTTATAATAGAATTACCATCTGAGGATATTGCTCAAGATACTCCACCTGACCTACCTGCAAACCCTAAGCAGGTACCTCAATCTGAGACTTAGGCACACCTATTAGAACACCTCCATTTCCTCAAAGATTGTAGGTAGAAGTAACTAGGTAGCAAGATGACATAGCTTTTGATCTTATTGATCAATTAAAACATATATTTGTAAATATTCCACTATTCCAAGCTATTAAGGATATTCCCATATATGGAAAAGTTGTTAAGGAGGCATGTTTAAAAAAACCTGGATGGAAGAAAAAGGACCCACAAACAGTCCATGTAGGGCAACTAGCTGATATTATGTTAGGAAAAGTTGTTGTCCCTAAATATTTTGACCCACGTAGTCCTATTGTGAAGGTAGTCATAAATGGAACTCAAATTAAAAATTCCCTGATAGATTTGGGAGCAGCCATAAATGTGATGACCAAGGATGTCATACAGCAACTCAGTATTACTAGTCTTAGGCCTACCCCAACAGTCCTACAGCTTGCAGATAGCTCCACTGTCTGACCTGATGGGATAGTTGAGGATGTTGTTGTCACACTAGATTCTTGGGAATATCTAGCTGATTTTTGTATAATCTCTCCTAAAGAAACATTGGGGGGATATCCAATCATTTTGGGAAGACCTTGGCTTACTATAGTTGATGCATACATAGGTTGTAGATCAAGGGACATGAACTTTTCAGATGATATTACTACTAAAACTCTTGCACTTTATTCTCTTACACAACCACAACTTTATCAAGAGAATTTAGTATGGTGAGATATAGGACAGGAATTTAATTTTGTTCAGCAACTTATGATGTTAACTAGGGAACCATTCATATAACTCCAAGAAGATGATAAGGTACTCTCTCACATCATGGGAAATCATTATGGAGTATCTCAATAGTTGCCTGGTATACCAACATGTCTTTTGCATACACTCCTTTTGTCTACAAGTTCTTTGGATTCTCCTACAGCTGTAGATATATTTCATACCTTGTTGTCATAGGAAATCTAAACCTCTTGTTTATCTAAAATATCTAAGATTGAGTCAATCACTCAAGTAGAGGTTGCTTCAGGAAGGAACCCGAATATCAATAGTCAACTTACAACAAACCAAATATTGTCCTTAATAGAACTACTCGAGACCCATAAACAAGCCTTTGCATGGGATTATCATGACATGAAGAGATTAGATCCTACATTGTGTACTCACAGGATTTATATCAGAGAAGAGTGTAAACCAGTTAGACAACCTCAGCATAGGATTAATCCTGCATTAAGCGATTAGTCAAAGAGGAATTACAAAAGTTACTTAATGTAGGGTTCATTTACCCTATTTCAAATAGTCAATGGGTATCTCCTCTAGTTATAGTCCCTAAAAAAGGAGGTAAATGGAGAGTTTGTGTGGACTATAGGGAACTCAACACCTACTACTAAGAAAGATCATTTCCCACTTCCATTCATTGATCAAGGATTCTTTAGCAGGCAAACAATACTTTTCATTTTTGGATGGGTTTAGTGGTTACAATCAAATCAGAATAAATCTGGAAGACCAGGAAAAGACAACTTTCACTTGCCCTTGGGGAATGTATGCCTATTCAGTTCTCCCATTTGGTATGTGCAATGCTCCTACAACCTTTCAAAGGTTGTCCTCAGTATGTTTTTAGATATTTCCCATGATTATATAGAGATCTACATGGATGATTTCACTGCTTATGGGGCCACCTTTGAGGAAGCATTGCAAAATCTTGCCAAAGTGTTGTAACAGTGTGAGGATCATAATTTGTCCCTAAATAGTGAAAAATGTTTCATGATGATGCAAGAAGGGATAGTGTTGGGGCATTGTATTTCTCAATCAAGCATTCAAGTTTATCCAGCCAAAATTGAGGTAATACTTAACCTTCCTGCTCCTGCAAAACAAAAGGATGTAAGAAGTATTTTAGGCCATCCAGGGTATTACAGGAGATTTATAAAGGACTTTAGTAAGATGGCAGGACCTCTATATTTTCTCTTTGACATAGAATGTTGAGTTTGAATGGACGACAACATGTGAAGAGGCATTTTCTAAACTTAAGGGAGTCTTAACCCAAGCTCTTGTACTCAAAGGACCTGATTTGTCTCTTCCTTTTCACATTCACACAGATGCATCAGATTTTGCAATTGGAGCAGTCTTGGGGCATACACAAGGAGTTTTAGAGAATGCAATTTATTATATTAGAAAAAATTTGCAGGGACCTAAGCTAAATTATACTGTTACAGAAAAGGAAATGCTAGTTGCTATCTATGCCCTCAACAAGTTCAGACACTATATCACTGGCTATCAAATCTTTGTGCATACTGATCATGCAGCCATCAAGTACCTTATGAATAAAAGTTCCATTTCAAGTAGGTTGGCATGATAGTTATTGCTAATGCAAGAGTTTGACATCACTACTATCGACAAGCCAGGAAAGGTAAGTGTGGTGGCAGACTTTCTATCCAGACTTCAAAAATAGGATGGTCCTGAAGCTATTGATTATTCTTTTCCAGATGAGCATTTGTTTTCAATTAATGTGAACATTTCATGGTATGCTGTCATAGCTAACTACTTAGCTGCTAACAAAATCAATTCTTATTTCTCACCCAAAGAAAGAAGGTTACTTGTAGAAAAGAGTTTCAATTTTTCATGGATAGTAGATTGCTTGTTCTATGTAGGGTCATATCAAGTTATGATACAATGTGTTAGAGAAGATGAAACTTACGATATCCTTCATGCGTGCTATGATGATCCTTGTGAAGATCACTTTGTTGCCAAGAGAACAGCTCTAAAGATACTAACTACAGGATATTATTGGCCAACTTTGCACAAAGATTCAGTAAAGTATACCAGGAAGTGTGATAGATGTCAACATATGGATAGACCAACTTGGTCTGATGAGATGCATTTGCATCCACAAGTGGTTGTTACACCATTTGACAAATGGAGGTTAGGTTTTATTGGGCCAATTGACCCATCCTCAAATGTAGGTCATACATTCTTGTGTGTACTGACTATGTTACAAAATGGGTTGAGGTCAAAGCATTCAAACATGTCAGCGATAACAAGGTAGCAGAATTTTTGTATGAGGAGATGTTTACATGATATGGAGTTCTCAGAGAGATTGTGACTGATCAAGGGGTACAATTTACTTCCACTTTGATCACTATCCTGGTCAATAAATATAATATAAGGCATAGGAAATAAACTCCCTACCATCCTCAAGCAAATGAGCAAGCTGAAATCACCAATAGGGAGCTTGAATCCATATTAACCAAGACAGTAGCCCTTCATCATAAGGATTGGTCTAGTAGGTTGTTTGAAGTAGTATGGGCCTATCAAACCACATGGAAAACCACTACAGGGTTTACACCCTTTGAGATGGTGTATGGGACAAAGGCTATGATGCATGTGGAATTTCAGCATAAGACACTTAGAACAGTTATAGCTTTGGATATGACTCTATCTACAACACAACATGATAGGCTCCTGCAGCTTAATGCCTTGGATGAAATCAGGAAGTCATCCTTGCAGCACACAGAAACAATTCAGAGTCAATGCATGAAATGGCATGATACATATATAAAAGACAAACCATTTAAGATAGGCGATTGGGCCCTTCTCTATGATTCCAAGTATAAGGACAATTTGGGAAAACTGCAGACACGCTGGTTAGGGCCTTATGAGGTGATTGAAACATTTTCCAATGGTGCAGTACACTTGTCGACAATTGATCTTGTAAAATTTAAATTGTTGGTGAATGGTCATTGCCTGCGCCTCTATCATAAGCCTCTTTCAAAAGAAAAATTCCTATAGCAGTTCACTACTCCAGTAAATACCAAAATTCCTCCAGCAACAAGCGGCGGGCTTGCCATCTCACCTTCTTCCTAAATATTTTTTGCATGCTCATAATAAATACTTCCATATCCCGTGGAAGTACTTTTCTTCACAATAAATATTCCATTTCCATCTTCACCCATTCCCTTCCACTCCCATCACTCATTTATCCACCTCACTTGCGGTGCATTATAGATCAGCTTCATACATAATGAATTTCTCCAACATCCATCATGATGGTATGATATCAGGTATGCTTGTGTGTATTTATTTTTTGTTGCATACATTTAACTAAACCATCATTTCATATCATAATGATATTTGCATAGTGTACTTTTAAGTCATCCTCCGCATGTGTGGACACCTGTTAAACCTTAGGTTGGGGGAGGGAAGTACGATGTGAATTATTCTCACAGATAATTCTTATGTCATCTCAAATTGAGTTTAAATTTTTAAATTGTTTTGGTTTGATGTGATATTATGTACTATGTTCCTTTTGTCTGCCTTGAGTTATTATGGAATTGTAGTTGGGTTCTTGGCAAATAGAGCATATTTCTTTTGAAAGTTTGCAAAGGGCATATTTATGCCATTGGTGAGTTGAGAGTTTCAGTGTTATGATGGGTGGTCCACCAGTTTGTCCTGAACCTATAGTCCATGATATCCTTCTGCAAGACCAGGATTGTGAACCTGCATTCCACATTAGTGGCTAGTTAGACTATTTTTTGAAGCTAACTGAGTTCAATGAGGAGGTTGCAAGAGAATTCCCTAGTACATTTTCAGATGGGGAATCTCAGATAAAAGGATTGAGAGTTGTAGTGATAGAAGAACGGATTGCAAAGCTAACTAGGTTGCTAACAGATGGGGAAAATATACTGAATCAAAGGATGCACAAAGTGCGAGAGAAGAATTTACACAATAGGGAGACCCACCTTTGGTAATAGATAAGCAGGGGGCCAAATGAGAATCCCTTCCACCTAAATGGAGATCAGTAGCGTTATATGTCATGAAATATTTAACTTGTGAAGGGAGATTCTCATGTCTACATTCCCATCATTTCAAGCTTCTGAGTCATCTGCGCCATGGAAGAAGAATGAATGTTTCGAATATATTGTACAATCTTCTTTCCATTAGCATAACGGAAACACAAAAAGGTAGGCCTCACTCTATTACTCATCATTGCTTCATTAAGTTGTTGATTGAAAGGTCTTTAAGAGATGTTTCTCAGATGTCTTGGGATGAACTTGTAAAAGTTAGAAGATTTAGGGTAGATAATGTGGGTCCAGCAGAACCAGCCCTATCTCAAGAGTGAGAAAAATTAGAAAGACTCGGTCCTATCATTGAACCCTCATCCTCCGGGATATCACCAATTCAAAATGCTCCTGTAGCAGAGGAACCCTCACAAGGAGAAGCCCTATCAAAAGTAGTAGAAGCCTCGACAAGGGATCCTTTACAAATCCTAATGAGAACGAGGGCTGATGAACGGAGGGAGAAAGGAAAAGAGAAACAAATTGATACAAAAAAGAAGAAAGAGAAAGGAAAAAGTGGGGATTTAACCTCTCCTATTGCAAAGAAAAGAAAATTTGCAAAAGAGGTTTCTCCTGCAACCACTGTATAAGCTGAGGAAGAAACTGAGGAATTAGGTATAGAAAGTCATCTTGTAGCCGCCAAAGAAATTTCTCAAAGAAGAAGTGGCAAGCTTCGTAAAAAGACTAAAGATCAAAAGCAAGTAGAGAAGTCAAATGTCAGCATTCTAGTTGATTCCCCAGATCACGAGCCACACAGTCCTTTCCAGGATGACATTCATCCATCCTTGCCTAAGGAGCTTAGTAAGGAAGAAGATAAGGATGAGGAAGAAGAGTTGAAGAACCCTCATGAGCAGCTCTAGGAAGGTGTAGGCTTTGATGGGCTCAATAGTTTGGCATCTGCCGCAGAGAAAATGGTTGAAATAGGAAGTAGGGCTAGAAAGTCAAAGCCTAAAGCACCTATTCATAGACCACCATCTTCTCTTATCAGACATGTTGTTGCACTTACATTTTACCAAGAATGGGAATTAGAGAAAGCAGAAATGCAGAGGCTCATTGATAAACACAAGAAGGTTATTGAACAGAAAGATGAGGAGATTGTTCAGCTTAAAATTAAGGTGGAAATGGTAGCCACCATGGTACCACAGCTAATGCAATGCAGAGCATCGCCTCGAGTTTACTCCTTGTATTTGAAGGAAAAGCATATTTGTTTTTAAATGATGAGAATTGTTAGGGATCTAAGACCCTCTTTAGAGACACCTCAGGAGTTCTATCATGTCTACCAAACATCTCCTACTACCATCAAAAATTTTCTCTTTGAATTATATTTGCATAATTACATTTCTCCTGATGACATTGATTGGAATCCTCTGCTTTACATTAGGGATATCCAGTTGAGCGCTCTCATGTCATGGGTCCAAAATGAAATTTCAAGGGGAGAACAATTTACGATACATAGGAAGGAAGAACTTGATCTCTCCCTTCCATTGAGAGCTGAGTCAAAAAATCCAAGTAGACTTTATTATGACTGGCAGAAATTGTGTATCAACTAGATTTTGGGAAAGACATTCTACCCCTGAGAGAAGAGATATACAGAGAATATGAGAAAATGGCTACAATAGAGGGACAAGTAGCAATTGGACATTTAGTCCAGTGTTAGAATAGTCTAATGGATGAGCTGAAATAGTCTGAGCCACAATCCTTATCAAAATACCATGCAGCACTAAGGCAAGCACCCAAATATATACAGTTGGGTAGAACAAAAGGAAGACATTGGTTGCCCCTTAGCTTCCAACCACTAATTCTCATATGGCCACTAATGGGATGCGGGAATAATGACCCACCGTATGATGAAGCAGCAGAATTCTCCAGGTGGACACGGTTGGAAAAGATGAAAGGGTTCTATTGGAGTTTGTCTACAGGAGGTTCTGAGCAGGTTTCCCTCAGCAATTTCAGAATTAATGCTAGAATTAGAAACTTTCTTGTTGCTGGAGGATCAACAAGAAGCTAGGTTGGGGGGTAATGATGAGATGAAATAATGGCTTTGTTTTGATATATTTTTGTTATATAATTGTTTCTTAAGTCTTGTGTCTGGGTATATTTGGGTCATAAGACTTTCTTGGTTAATGTATTTTTAAGTATTTCTGAAACTGGTTTATCATATACCTAAGGATGTTACCTAATGATTTTTAAATGGTATATCTATGCAAATTATCTAAATCAATCTTAGAATGTGGTTTAATTTATATTATGTTAACATCAATAAATACACATGCTTTTGTGCACACTAATGTCATGATGCAGGGTTAGCTAAGATGAAAGAAAGACTAAGCTGGCAGATAGGAGGAACATCAACTTGTCACTAGGATGCAGACCCAGTCAAAATGAAGTAGCATTAAAGAAGATTATAACCATTCGATCGCTTCCTCAGCAGAGCGGTTTGTGGAACATTCATAATTGATCTGAGTGGAGCTTTAATCTAGGAAGGAGGTTGCACTATATTTTCTCAATTGTTGGACAGTTGTTGTTGTTATGTTTTCCTATGTTAACTTCTTCTTTAATGTAATAAACCCTGTTCACCTATTCCTTTGGGACGTGGGTTGATTAGTTAGGAATTTGTTATAAAGTTTCCTTATAAATAAAAGGTCTCTATCTCCACTCATGGGGATGGAATGATCATAGAATTTGCAGTATCCCGATTTTTAGACTTATGTATTTTGCAGTCAATTTGAAATAAAGAAGACAATCTTATTTTGAGCTTATTAGTTGTTATCTAGAGTTCTGGATATACTCACTAAAAGGGCCCACTTGGTGAGTAGTTCCTTTGTGTTTTTCAGTTAATTTCCATCTTACAATAGTTGTTGTTTTGGCATTCAACTATTCCTACAGCCACTGGAAATAGTTCATGTATTTGTTCCTGCAGCCACAGCTGGTGGAGTAGTTCCTATCTGATGGCCAGAACATTATCATTCAGTAACAATTGCTTAAGTTACCTTCAGTTGTGAGTTCTGATAAAGTATTAGTTCATCATGTTTTTGCACATTTATTTCAGAGAAATTTATTTTTCAATAGGATAGAATGGTTGCAATTTGAACTTAGTGCACATACAATGTTGACCCATTTCAAGTTTGCATCCCTGGTCGATAAAATAAATGAGCCTTTGCTACAAGAGAGTTAGTTGTTTAGTAAGGATGTCCAATCTCTGAACTGAGTTTTTATAACCTAATTTCTATTCTAGTTGTGAGGACCAACAAGAATTATGCTACAAATATATGTTTGAGAGATATTTGAGAGATGTGTTGTCATTGATGTCAACATATTTCTCTGTCTGAGATAGTGATGCGATGAAGTTCAGTGAGTTAGTTTGTTCAGCATGATCAAGATCAGATTTTGTGGATTAAAGGGTTTGTAGAGGGTTGTCTATAGTTGATTTGGTTCAAGTTTTAGAGGTCTACTTAAAGATTTGGTTGAGTTATGAGTATCTATGTTGTGGTTGGTTTTTCAGTTGTTCAATAGTGACAAAGTGTCAATATTTTGATCTGCATTGTTCTCATTGTAATATCTTGATCTGTAGATTTGGATATTTATTTGGGACATTTGTGTTTATCCATAATTCAAGTGGTTCATGATTTGGAGATCCGCAAGTGATTTTTCAAGGTTGGTAGTCATTGCAGTTAGTGTTCTTGAGGTCTGATATGATGATGTTGATGATTCTAGTGATTTTTTGAGTTAGCGGGATGTTGTTATGGTAATTCATGATGTTTGTGGATGTCTCTGGATTGTGTGTCTTTTGTGTTGGTGGTTTGCATTGATCATTGAGATCATAATTATTTTTTTTCTCCAGTGCGTTAGCGTTCTTCATATTCTTGGCTAACCAGATGCTTGTAGCGTGTTGCAGATTTTCAAGGCATAATTATTGAAGGTGTAACGTGTTTGAGGCAAAAGATTTGGGTTAGTACTATGTCTTGACCGACATTGCTTGGTCTACATATTTTATTATATTGAGTGTGGCTATATTTTTGTAATTAGGTGATGAGTGTTGAGTCGGCCTTGTTGATTTCTCCAAGGTTGATGTCATGTATAAATAAATGTAATATCTTTATATTTGAGTGTGTCGTGAATAAGAGAAAGTGTGTATGTGCACTGAATGTATACATATTTTAGAGGTAGAGAAGAAGTGTGAAGAAGAAAGTTGTTTTGTGTTTCAATGGGATTGAACCAGGCATTACGGAGATCTTATTTATCAATTCATGATTTTCGAATGTGATCCAAAGTTGGTTGTATAGGAAGTGAGTCATCTTCTTGTTGTTTTGAGCAATGAGCTCTAAGAAGTGTGCATGAATGCATGTGCATTCCCCATTGTAATACTTTTAATAGAGTATACCTATTTTATGGGTTCATCCCCATTGTGGTTTTTCCCTTAACCGGGTTTTCCACGTCAAAAATCTTGGTGTTATGTGTGTTTATGATGTGTTGTTGATTTATGATTTCATGTTTAATTATCAGATCTGAGAACAAGTTTAAGTTGTGTGAGTTTTTGAGACAACCGATTCACCCCCCCCCCCCCACCTCTCAGTTGTCTACCTTATCCAAGTTATTTCATCAATTGGTATCAGAGTAGGCTTCTATAAAGAAGCTTAACCACTTGAGGTGATCCAGGATGGTGACTTAAAAGAAGGACAGTCTGAGATTTGATGGTACTAATTAATCTCTTTGGAAGAATCACATGGAGTATCATCTGAGATGCATTAGTGAGCCTTACTGGGATATTACTAAAAGAAAGCATACCATTCTTGCAAATGGACCTTCAACTCTGGATGAGATCAAAAGTGCTAAATACAATATTAGGGCTAAGGAAGCATTGTTGAGTGCTCTGACTGACTCTGAGATGACAAATGTTATGAAATTGCAGACTGCTCATGAGATTTGGAAGAAGTTGGAAACCTTGTATGAAGGAGATAGTTATGTGATGATTGCAAAGTTACAAAGCCTAAAGGGAAAGTATGAGATGTTGAGGATGGGAAAAGATGAGAATATAACTTCTTTCATTCAGAAGGTGAATGAACCGGTGTGCAATATCAGATGTATCGGTGGAAAGTTGGAAGAATTAGAGATTGTTGCTAAAGTGCTCACATCTTTACCTGCATCCTACGAGCATAATTTTTTTGTTATTGAATAGATTAGAACTATGACAGATGTAACCAAGGACATGTTGATTGGTAAGCTTTTAGCCTTTGATTTGAGTGAGTTTGATGATTCTCTTCCTAAGGTAGAATCTGCATTCAAAGCTATTGTTTTTGAAAGGGATAAGCAGAGATATGATTTTTTGAGAAAGTTCTTCAAGGTGGATGTCCAGATATGAGAAGGAAGGAAATTAAAGAAGAAGAGTGAGAGCTTGAGGACCTTGAAGTCAAGAGATTACCCAAAGGAGCCGGTAAGTATGAAGGAAAATAGCCTCTTAAATGTTTTTCTTTCAATAAGATAGGTCATTCTACCTCAACGTGTTCGAAAAGAGTTCCTAGAAAACCCTACAAGCCTAAATTTTAGAAGAGATGTTATTATGTTGCTGATGAAGGTGTTTCAGATGATGAATCTAATAAAGGAAATGCAATTAATAATTAATGGGTGTTTATTTCTATCAAGGAAGATGATCCAATGCCTATTCATTCTACTAGCTACATGAATGTGGAAAGAGCTCTAGCTGAATAAGTTGAAGAGAAAGGTGAATGGGTGATTGACAGTGAATTCTCTAAACATATGATACGTGATAAGAGTAATTTTGTGAGTTTGGAAAAGTATGAAGGTGGAGTTGCAAAGTTTGGTGATGATAAAGCTGGTATAATTTGTGGTAGAGGGTCCATTTCTCTTGTTGGTAAGCACAATACTGATGATGTCTTGTATGTAGAGGATCTAAAGCATAATCTTTTGATTTTTGGACAAATGGTTGACAAGGGATATAATCTTCAATTCAACAATGGCAAGTGTAGAATCTTGGGTAGCTCCAGAATTGAGATTGCATCAAGTACAAAGACTAAAGGTAATATCTTTCACATAAATAGTGCTGATAAAAGACGTTTGAATGATCTGGTTGATGAAAGTTGGTTGTGGCATAGAAGAATGTTTCATGTGAATTTTTATAACATTTTTAAGATAAGTTCTACTCAGGATGTGAGAGATCTTCCTAGGTTGATGAAACCTGCTAACCCTATGTGCAAGGAATGTCAGCTAGAGAAACAAACCAGAGTTACTTGCAAGAGTAAGAAGCATTTTTTAAGTGGATTATTGGATCTTGTGCATACTGATTTGTGTGGTCCTTCTAGAGTTAGAAGCTTGAAAGGAGATGGGTATTTCATGTTGTTGATTGATGATTATTCTAGGATGATGTGTGTTACTTTCTTGAGGGAGAAGTCTGAACCTCTAGAAAAATTCAAAATTTTCAAAGCTATGGTTGAGATTGAGACAGGTTTGAAGTTGAAGTGTCTGCTCCAAGAACCCCTCAGCAAAATGGAGTTGTGGAAAGGAAGAACATAACCATTCAAAAAACTTCTAGGACAATGATGTTGGAAGGAAATGTTTCACATGTCTATTGGAGAGAAGTTGTGAGTATTGTTGTTTATACTCTTAACCGGGTGCATATCAGAGGTGATACCGGTAAGACTCCTTATGAATTATGGTTTGGTCATGCTCCTACTATTAAATATTTCAAAACCTTAAGAAGTAAATTTTATATTAAGAAGGATGAAAATCTAGGAAAGTTTGATGCTAGATGTGATAAAGGAATATTTCTTGGTTATTCTACCAAAAGCAAGGCCTACCAATGTTATAATAAGGGACCGAGGAAGATAGTTGAGAGTACAAATGTCAGGGTTGATGAAAGAACTCAGAAACAATACAAATCTTGTAGATATGATTCAGATGATCAGAATGATAGTACAAACAAAGGGAAGCAACTGTAAACTCAAAAACAAGTCCAAATAATTTTGGTGAATCTAGTGTCGCAAGGAGAAGGAACTGGTGCAAGTGTTGAAGAAAGAACACAAGAGTATGAAATTCAAGAAAATCCTAAGACTCCCAAGTATGTAAGATTGAATCATTTTGAAAATCAAATCATAGGAGATAGAAATAAAGGTGTTCAAACAAGAAGAAGAATTGTTGAAGATCAAGTTGAGTATTGTTAGATTTCAAATATTGAACCTAAGGATGTGAATGAAGCATGTAAAGATGAACATTGGGTAAAAGCAATGGAAGAAGAATCGATGCAAATTGAAAATAATAATACATGGATTCTTCTTCCCAGACCTAAGGACAAAAATGTAATTGGAACCAAATGGGTCTTCCAGAACAAATTGAATGAGGAAGGTGAAGTTGTCAAAAACAAAGCAAGACTTGTTTGTAAAGGATATTCACAAATGGAAGGAATTGATTTTGAAGAAAATTTTGCTCCAGTGGCAAGAACTGAAGCTGTAAGATTGTTTATTGCCTTTACTAATTACAAGGATTTTAAAGTCTATCAGATGTATGTCAAGTTAGCATTCCTGAATGGTGAATTGGAAGAAGAGGTGTACATAGAGCAACCAGATAGATTTCAATTGACTGATCAAGGAGCTATGGTCTATCAATTGAAGAAAGCTTTGTATGGACTGAAGCAAACCCCAAGGGCATGGTATGCTAGATTGGATAAGTATCCGTTGAAGATAGGATTTAACAAAGGTAATTCTGATAGTAATTTGTACTTCAAGATTGATCATGGTAACATTTTGATTGTTAAAGTTTTTGTTGATGATATTATCTTCGGAAGGAATGATAGTTTGTGCAAAGAGTTTGCTAATGAAATGCAAAATGAATTTGAAATGTCTATGATTGGAGAGATGAAATTATTTTTGGGTTTACAAATCACACAGTTAGAAAAATGAATCTTTATATCTCAGTCCAAGTATGTAAAAGAGTTATTGAAGAAGTTTAGTTTGGAATAATCAAAGCTAGTTGGAACTCCTATGGTGACCGGATGTAAGTTGAATAAAGATGATGATTCCCCTAAAGCAAATCAAACTAGATACAGATCTATGATTCGTGGATTTATCTATTTGACTCATACCAGACCTGATATCATGAATGTCATTTGTCTTGTTGATAGATTTCAAACTGATCCTAAGGAATCTCATGTTGTAGCTGTCAAAAGAATTTTAAGATATTTGAAAGGAACAGTTGATTTTGGTCTATGGTATCCTAAAGATGATGATTTTACTTACAGTTCTTTTACTGATGTTGATTGGGCAGGAGATATGGATGATAGAAAGAGTACTAGTGGTGGTGCATTTTTCTTGGGAAAAAGATTGGTTTCATGGTAGAGCAAAAAATAGAACTCTATTTCTCTATCTACTGCAGAGGCAGAATATATTGTTGTTGTTAACAATTGTACTTAGGTGGTATGGATGAAGCAGATGTTGAAAGATATCAGAGTAGTGTATGATGAAACCATTGCTATCTACTATGACAATTCAAGTGTAATTAACATTTCTAATAATTTGGTGTTGCATTCAAAGACTAAACTATATCAATCAAGTTTCACTTTTTGAGAGATAAGGCAAATGAGAAGGAAGTCAGATTGGACTATGTGCCTACAAAGGAATAGATTGTAGACATCTTCATGAAGCCTTTTCCTAAGGATACTTTTGATTATCTTAGAGGGAAGCTATGGGTGATTTCCCCTCCTGATCAGAATTAAGATGCATTGGTATGCATCATTCTGGTGCATTTCACAGTCATATCTTGTGATCCGGATTGACAAGTGGTGGCTTCTACTCAGGGAGAGTAGTTAGTAAGATAGTTTTGTGGTTTGATTGAAAATGTGTTCCTTTTCCATTGATATCAAAGGGGGAGAGAGTCATGTTAAAAAATATGATGAGGTGTAAAAAGGGGAGAGACTAGTATGCAAGGTCTAAGGAGGACAGTTGTAGATATTTTTATTTCTTTGTCATTTATTGTTTTTCACATCATATGTTTCCATCAATTCCAATGGGGGATATTGTTGGAATTATGTTGCAAATATGTGCTTGAAAGATATTTGAGAGATGTGTTGTCATTGATGTCAACATATTTCTCTGTCTGAGACAGTGATGTAGTGAAGTTCAGTGAGTTAGTTTGTTCAGCATGATGAAGACCAGAGTTTGAGGATTAAAGGGTTTGTAGAGGGTTATATATAGTTTATTCAATTCAAGTTTCAGAGGTTCGCATGAAGATTTGATTTAGTTATGAGTATGTGTTGTGGCTGGTTTTTCAATTGTTTAGTGATGACAAAGGTTTATTATTTTGATCTGCATTTCTCTGCATTGTAATATCTTGATTTGTGGATTTGGAGATATGTTTGGGACATTGGTGTGTATCCTCAATTCAAGTGGTTCATGATTTGGAGGTCCGCAAGTGATTTTTCAGGGTTGATAGTCATTGCAGTTAGTGTTCCTGAGGTCCGGTATGATGATTGTGATAATTCTAGTAATTTGAGTTGGTGAGGATGTTTCTATGGTAATTAATGATGCTTGTGGATTTTTTGGATTGTGTTCCTTTTGTGTTGGTGGTCTACATTGATCGTTGAGCTTATAATTAATTTTTTTCTCCAATGCATTAGTGTTCTTCGTATTCTTGGTCGGTCAAATGCTTGTAGCATGTTACGGATGTTTGAGGCATAATTCTTGAAGGTGTAACATGTTCGAGGTGAAAGATTTAGGTTTGTACTATATCTTGATCAATATTGCTTGGTCCACATATTATATTGTATTGAGTGTGGCTATATTTTGCTAATTAGGTGATGAGTGTTGAGTGGACCTTGTTGATTTCTCCAAGGTTGATGTCATGTATAAATAAATATAATATCTTTGTATTTGAGTGTGTCGTGGATGAGAGAAAGTGTGTATGTGCATTGAATGTATACACCTTTCGGAGGCAGAGAAGAAGTGTGAAGAAAAAAGTTTTTTTGTGCTTCAATGGGACTAAACCAGGCATTAAGGAGATGTTATTTCTTAGTTCATGATTTTTGTATGTGATCCGAAGTTTTTTGTATAGGTAGTAAGCCTTCTTCTTGTTGTTTTGAGCAGTGAGCTCTAGGCAGTGTGCCTAAATGCATGTGCATTCCCCATTCTAATACTTCTAACAAAGTTTACCTATTTTGTGGGTTCATCCCCACCATGGTTTTTCCTTTGACCGGGTTTTCCACATCAAAAATATTGGTGTTATGTGTTTATGATTTGTTGTTGATTTATGTTTTCGTGTTTAATTATTAGATCTGAGAGCAAGTTTCAGTTGTGTGAGTTTTTTTTATAACTTATTCACCCCCCTCTTAGTTGTCTGCCCTATCAAAGTTATTTCATCATTCATGCAGTGTGGTTATGTCATGGAGATATTACCAATGAAAATAATGCAGTTGCTCAGACCCAAGGCTGAGAGATTAGATGAGGATGGATAATTTAACCATGGGGATCAGTTTTTCTTTTCCAACTACACCATTATCAAAATATATGGTTTCCCTCAAGTGCCACATCAACTTTCAATGTTTGTATCTCCCAGGATAGCCTTCTTAGAATATATGCCACAATTTATGTGGAGGGAGAGGGAGCTTATGCTTAGGAAAAAGAGGGGATATTTCCTCCCAAGGCATGTTAGATATAATGGCTTTGCTATGGGTTCCAATATATTAGAACAGGTTCAAAATTATATTAATAGAAAATACTCATTGAAGATGGGAAAAAGGAGAAATTATGACCATGAGGGTCTTGTCAATTGGTTAAAGGATAAACAATTGAATAAATGAAAATATTTTTATGAATTTTTGTATGAAGAGGATGTAATAAAAAATTACTATGATACAAGGGAAGTTGTGCAAAGAAAGAAAAAGTGGTCAATTTTGTTGAAAATTGAATCAAAGAAAAAGAAATGGTACCCCAACTTTGCAGACTTTTACTTGGAAGAAAAGAATGAGGTAAAATGAATTGAGCTTATCAAATTTTGTAAGAACATTTATATCGAGAGTATTGTGAATAAGGGCAAAAGGCCTATGGTTGTAGAGAGGTTGGTAGCAATAGAGGAGCCAATTATTGAAGAAGTGGTAGAAAATATGCCTTGACAAAATGAACAAGAGCCACCCCAAGTACCTACACAAAAACGAGAAGTGTCTAAATATGTTCCACCCAAGTTGGAGGAACTAATGGTCAAGAGAAAATAAATTGTGCTTCCTAGTGAGCCAAAAATGGTTCTAGGACCTATCCCTATTGTAACCTATGAGGTTACATAAAATATAGATGAGGAGGCACAAACTTTGTAAGATTTAGCTATAGAGAAAGAAGTGGATCAACCATTGAAATCCCCCCAAAGGGAATCTGCTAAGGGGCCAGAGCCACAAGATAGGATGGATTTAGAAGCACCAATTTTATTTGATCAAATTGATGATGAGCATGTTGTGGTTACTACTAGGTTATTATCTGATGATGAATTAATAAAAACACCAAAATTCAAGATCCTATGGTTGAATATGAAAGGCTAATCTTAAGGTAACATACATTTGGTGATGTTACTACTCTAGAAGAATTAGATTTGAACCATATAGCAACTGATGAGGCTAGGAAGATGGTCAAAGAGAGTGGCACGTTATTATGTCCCTCTTGGAATTTAGAGGAGATATTCTTATTGGATCATATTAGGCAAGAACGAGACCCATTATTTGTTGCAAAGTTCAATAATGAGAGAGATGTGAGTGGTACATGGTACCATCCTACATTGAAGGTAATGTTTTAGTGGGCCTCGATCCCAAATATAGGAAAGCCACAATTGCTAATTGGGGTAGAAGAAAAAATTGGTGATGGAGGCATCATTAGGGATTTGAAAGACACAACTGCTTTAGAGGTAGTAACTATCACCATAAACTCTGCTATGTTTGTCAGAGATCTTGCATAGCATCAACAAAAAATGTTAGAAAGATTGATAGCAAAAAGGGTAAACATAAATGAATCTTATAATAAATTGTTTCATTCAAATGTTAGGTTGAAGAACACCTTGGGAGTTAAGGATCCCCTTTCTTTACCATGTGAAATAGCATCACAGGAGCAACCATCTATTTCAGTTAAAGAGGTTGTAAATTATTCATCACAGGAGAATGAGTAGATAAAGACACAATTGAAAATTGTTGAACAGGAATTGAAGCATGTTGGGTGAAAATTTTGTAAATTAGGGAAATTCACAAAATTATGGTTTCACCACAATGTGAGATTAAATCTCTCCTCACAAAGGGGTGGTTGTATTCTTATCACCTATTACCTATCTACTCTTGACTAAGAACTTAAAACAAAATTACAATTTGGGTGTTGCAATCATTAATTCCTCTTGTTTTAGGATTAATGCTCTTCCTACTCTCTTATTTCAAAATAGGTATTTCTTACAAGACTTACAACTAAGGAAGTTAAAAAGGATGATAATAACCAATACCACAAAATCACACAAAATATTATCCCATGTAGTACCAGTGCAATGATTTCAACTAAGGAGCTTGTGTAGCATAAAGACTATCACAATTCCTTATAAATATCTTAATGACAAAATATAATAATTTATTGAAGCTCAAAGACTTTCAAATATAATACTATCTGAAAAATGTGAGAGAAGGAATATTCAAAGCTCAAAGACTTACCAAAATCTTCCTTATCTAGTGACTGTGATTCCTTAATTATAAACTTGATATTGTAGCTCAAAGACTTTCAAATATCAAATTCAATCCTCTTTTAAAATAACTCACAATATTAACACAATGCTTCAAGTAAACTCAAAGGTCAAATGATTACAGTAACATAATAACAATGCATTCACATGAAATAATGCTTCAACACAAAGTTTGAAGGCATGACTACTCCTTTATTCACTTGAAATCTTTTCACAAAATTAGCTCAAAGTCTCAAAATGCTACACAATTTGGTAGAGTTTTGTTGCAATAATAAAAGATAATATTTACAAAGAGAACCCTCATATTTATAGAAGAGGGGCTAAGAGAGAAACTACGAAAAAGCCAACTAATTATGACTAAGTCAAAAATAGAGTTTGATTTTACTCTGGACCTTTGCAACCGTACATGCAAAACTAAATATACAAAAATACACTTGAAGTGTCAATTGGAACTACAAAATGCCACTAAACTAAAGATGCATAAAAATGACTAAGTGTTTCGAGCCTCATCTTGTACATCATCATCTCCATTTTTCTTCAATAAATATTCAAACTTTTATAGAGTGTCTTGTACTTTTAAATCCTCTTGTTCACCAACATGGCTTGAGATAACTTGACCTCATGTGATTGATTCTACCAAGCTAGAGTAGTTTTCTTTGAATTTCTACAAGATAGATCCCAGACTATCCAAGATAACTTGGATTTCTATCAATTTGTCAATTTATGAAGGAATGAAATTTGCTCTCTCCACTTTTTCTTGAACAAGGAAACTAAATTCTTGTATGGCCAACTCTAGGGGTAATAACTTTTGATCTTGATCAAGTAAATCACAGGGAAGTTAAATAACCTTATCAGCAATTATTTTCAATGTTTTCTCACCTGTCCCTTTTGCTTCCTCTAGATCTTTAATTAGTTTTTCTAGAACTTCCATATGATCCTTCAGTAATTCCAAGTATTGAATATACATTTTCCTAGAAGGAATCACATCATTGTCAACCAAACATCTGAAAAAAAATATATGAGTTTTTATTAGGCATCAAAATTCTTTTCATATGTAGTCATTTCCTATAAGAGGACATTCAGTGTCACATCCGATTTAGATTTTAAGACTTTCCATATTGTTAAAGAATTTGGAAGCGAAACTCAAAAGGTGTGTTCCTTGACTGAGCATCTTGTCCATCCATTCACCCATTTCTCTACCTCATGAGGTGACCCACTCAGCTTGTTTTATGACCTTCTCGTCAACTAATGAAGTTACTGGCTCGATTACTTCTAAAGATTTTGTTATCTTAAATAACACAGTGGTGAGTTGTTACACTTATGCCTTAAGCTTATCTTTCTTAACCTTTTCTTTATTATACCTTGCCACAAGAGTATGAAAATCTGACTAAGCATCTTCCATTTTACCTTCATGATTTTGTTTCCCAAGTTCAATCCTTTTTATTATGTAGTCCTCTACTTGGAATTCAAATATATTTTTACCAAGAGGACGCTCTGTCATTTTCACATATATGTGCTTAGCATTATCGACCTTAACCTATTCATTTTTCCAACTCACATTCTAGAAAATATTAAGAATGACCCTCTTTATATTAATGGATGACTAGACTCAGTGGCCAATGTGTTGTTAGGCAGCTCAGATAACTGGTGGACAACTAAGAGGGGGGGTTGAATCAATTGTTGACATCTTATAGAACTTTAAGCATTGAAACCTTATTATCAGAATACAGAAACCAAATACCGGAATAGCAGATATAATAGTTAAGCACAAATATAAACCACAAAACATTTACCAACCATCCACAAAAGATAACACCAATATTTGCACATGGAAAACCCGGTAAAGGGAAAAACCATAGTGGGAAGCCTACCCACAGTCAGATAATACTTCTACAGTAAGTATGTGATTACAAAAAGAGGGGCCTGCACATGCAAGAAGGCCAACAACCTAGAGTGCACTGCTCATCATAAAAGGAGCCTCACTGACTACAAATAAATCCAGACTACAATTTGGAAAGAAGAGTGAACTCCAAGAATAGCATCTCCTATGCCTGAGTACAGTTCTGGTTAAGCTCAGAATTGGAGGTCTTAAACCTCTCTTACCAACCCAATTCGATCACATATGATTGACCAAAACCTTTGCATATGATTACAACCTTATTCGTACATAGATAGTTGCATAACCCATAAATCCATAGACCCATGATCTACAAAGAGATCTTACATCATATTTATACCAACCTAGGACCTAAACAATTAGGTCGGCCACCTAAAAAATAATACAATAAATTCATAACATAAACCCACAATCTAATGATCAACAAAGTCAACCTAAGACCGAAACAACATAATCTAATCAATAGATCCAACTGGTAACGCATTGGGATCATCCACCAACACGTTAAATAAACCGGTCCATAACCTAGCAGAATAAGATAGCATTAGGTCATGTACTAAATGCAACACCACTGATCAATAGGAACATGAACAAGATAACCAACAGCATCTTGAAAGACATCTAGAAGTCGCACCAACACCACTTATCAAGTGCATAAAAAGATCTTCAACAAAGCTCTGTCGGTAAAACCCTTACCAATGACCAAAAGGCTTACTAGAACAAATGATAGCCCTTAAGTCATCAAAACCCGAAGCAACTGATCGTGATACGCATTTGAATAGCATGAATGACAAATCCAAACCAATTCCACAAACCAGAGCATACCGGATCAATATCATAATCCAATCGCTCTACCGGAACCTACCAGAAACTGGTAAACAACCAAAATAGCTAGTGTTGTCATCAATGACAAAACATCAATGCAACACATAATCAATTCCTCTGATTTGCCAACAATCTCCCCCTTTGGCATTGATGGCAACACTAGATGTCAAAAACAATCAAGTGCCAAGAAATGCCAAACAAGTCTCCCCCAAAGGAAGACAGCCTACAATCTCCCATAAGATGATATTACAATGAAGTTAACAAACTCCCCTTGTGAATGATATCCCTGTTAGGCTCTGATCTCTCCCCTTTGACTGATATTTTGTTAAGCTCTATTTTTCACATATATATCTCCCCCTTTGACATCAATGCCAAAAATCTAACATAAACATCAAAGAAAAATCATAAATCCACTGAACCATATAGTTGACTACACCCCCTAAGTAGTAGCACCAACACATCAATCCAGAATGAATAGTAGCTCTGTAAATGCATACTGGACTGATGCCAATCAGCATCTCTCAAGTTTCTACTAGAGGTGTAGAAACCCCCAATCTATCTCTGAAGTACTCAAATGATTCTTTAGGAAAGGGTTTAGTGAAGATATCTGCAATCTGCTCTTTAGTGTTCACATAAAATAGTTTGACTTCATTGCTTCCACCTTATCCTTCAAAAAGTTGTACTTGATAGATATGTGCTTTGTCTTAGAATGAAATATCAGATTCTTTGATATGTCAATAGTAATAGAGTTATCACACCGAATAACTATTGGTTCATTACAATCCACCCTTATATCCTTCAACATTTGCTCCATCCATAGAACTTGTGTATAGTTAGTAGCAGCAGCAACATACTCAGCTTCAGCAGTAGATAAAGAGGTACATGACTGCTTCTTGTTGATCCATGAAACAAGTTTATTTCCAAGAAAGAAAGCTCCACTGTATGTTCTCTTTCGGTCATCAACATCTCCAGCCCAATCTGCATCTGTATATGCACATAGTGTAAAACCATCATCTTTAGGATACTACAAACCATATTCAGTTGTTCTTTACAAATACCTGAAAAATCCTTTTCACTGCACTCTCATGATTCTCTCTAGGATCACTCTAATATCTTGATACAATACAAATTGCATTCATTATATCTAATCTAGTCTGAGTTAGATATAACAAACCTCCAATCATAGACTTATACCTTGTAGGATTTACTGGTATTGATGCATGTATCTTAGTCAATTTCTCACTTGTAACCATAGGAGTACCAACCAGTTTAGAATTTTCCATACCAAATTTCTTCAACAACTCCCTAGCATACTTAGTTTGAAAGATGAAAAATACCTTTATCAGTCTGAGTAATCTGCAAACCTAAGAAAAAATTCATCTCCCCAATCATAGACATCTCAAATTCATTCTTCATATTATTAGAGAATTTCGTACATAACTTATCCTCGCCTCCAAAAATGATATCATCGACAAAGACTTCAACAATCAATATGTCATCATCAGTGATCTTATAATATAAATTACTGCAACTTTACCTTTAGTGAAACCAAGCTTCAAAAGATATTTATCAAATCTTGGATACCAATATCTAGGGGATTGTTTCAACCCATATAAACCTTTCCTTAACTTGCAGACCATGCTTTTGTCACCTGAAAGTGAAAATCCATCAAACTGCTCAATATAAACTTCCTCTTCAAGATCTCCATTCATAAATGTACACTTAACATCCATCTGATAAACCTTGTAGTTATTATGGGAAGCATAAGCAAGAAATAATCTCACAGCTTCAATCCTAGCTACCGGAGCAAAATTCTCATCATAATCAATTCCTTCCTTCTGAGAATATCCTTTACAAACCAATCTAGCCTTATTCCTCACAACTTGTTCATCTTCATTCAATTTATTCCTAAAAACCCATTTAGTCCCAATAACATTCTTATTTTTAGTTTGGGGAACTAAAGTCCATGTGTTATTCTTTTCTATTTGATCTAATTCATCTTTCATAGATTTCATCCAACATTCATCTTTACATGCTTCAATTACTGATGTCGGTTCAACTTGAGAAATTAAACATACCTCATCAGCTACCAACCTTCTTCTTGTCATCACTCCTTTATTCTTGTCTCCAATGATCTGATCTTCTGAATGATTTAACCTAGCATAATTAGGAGTCTTCTCATTTTTTGTTCCTTTGCTCTTATCTTCAGTTACTGTTGAATTTTTTGATACTGCTAGAGTAACGGGTTCAACATTTTGTTCTAGTGTAGGTGCTACTGGTTTAGTTATGATCATTTTCACTGTCGGTTCTCTCTCATAAGTTCTAATTTGACTTATGTTCAGCTCATCCACTTTGACATTAGCGCTCTCCACAATTCTCTGCAATATTTTGTTATAACATATATATGCTTTGCTTTCATTAGAATAACAAAGAAATATCCCTTCATCGCATCTAGGATCAAACTTTCCAATGGAATCATCTCTTTTGATATATCATTTACTACCAAAGATTCTGAAATACTTAACTGTAGGTGTATGACCAAAACATAACTCAAAGGTGTCTTACCAGTGTCTCCTTTGATATGAACTTTGTTGAATGTGTATATCGTCATGCCCACAGCTTCTCTCTAGTAGATATGAGGCATATTAGCTTCCATCATCATATTTCTATCCGCATCCAAGATAGTTGTGTTCTTCTTCCACAATACCATTTTGCTAAGGTGTTTGAGGTGCAGATAACTATCTTCTTATCCCATTCTTTTCACAATAACTGTTAAATTCACCGTATGTGAATTTTTCACCCTGATCTAACCTTAAGCATTTAATCTTCAATCCTATCTATGTCTCAACTTTAGCTTTAAAGATCTTAAAATTTTCAAATGCTTCATATTTCTCCCTTAGAAAAGTAACCCACGTCATTCTAGAATAGTCATCAATGATTAGCATAAAATATCTATCACCCTGAAAACATTTTATTCTAGCAGGACCACACAAATCAGTATCAATAAAATCAAGAACATCATTAGATTTGTCTTGTATACTCTCAAAAGAAGTTCTGACTTGCTTTCCCTTTTGACATTCCTTAAATATTGGATTATATGGCTTCACAATCTTAGGTATATCTCTAACTGCCTTAGTAGAAATGATCTTTACAATGCAATCAAAACTCACATGACACAACCTATTATGCCATAGCCAACTCTCATCAATTTGTGCAATCAAACATGTCTTCTCACCAGAGTTAAAATGAAAGATGTTACCTTTAGTCTGAGTACCAGTTGTAATCTCTAATGTAGATCTGTTGATAATCTTGCATTTTCCATCCTTGAACTGTAACGGAAATCCCTTATCCACCAACTGTCCTAAACTCAAAAGATTATGCCTTAAACCTTCAACATAATAAACATTATCAGTATCATGCTAACCATCCAATAATATAGTTCCTCTTCCCCTTATCATGCATGCTTTGTCATCTCCAAATCTAACCAGAACGCCATCAAATTCTTGCAAAGATAGAAACTTCATTTTATCTCCAATCGTATGATGTGAACATCCATTGTCTATCACCCATTCATCCTTGTGTTCAACTTTAGCAGAAAGGGCCTTTTCTTCAGGTACCAAATCATCTTCCTTGATAGCCAAAAATACCCATTCCTTTCCATTGTTGGATCCACTAGCTGAATATTGTGTCCGTTCACCATCAAAATCCATCACACATTCCTCATCTGCACAGTAGCATGATTTGTCTGTGTTCCTCCTATACTTATGCTTATTTTGATAATCATGGTTAGGCCTAAAATATCTTCTATCTCTTTTCTCAAATCTTGAATTCCTTTCAGGACATCTAGATACAAAATGGCCTATCTTATTACATGCGAAACATTTAAAAGTTGATTTTCCTTCATACTTACTTCCTGTCGGACCTTTAGGAACTCTTCTAGAAAATAGGGCTTTAAGTTGCTCAAACTCTTCATCTTCTTTCTTCATTTCCTCCAATTCCTTAGCATATAAGGCTTTCCAATCACTCTTGTCAGTAGTTGATGTGGATGCATGAAAAGAAGGTTCAAATTTGCAACTCTGGAAGGACCAAATTCCTCAACCTCAAAAGCAGATAACTTCCCAACTAAGGTATCCCTATTAAGAGAGGTGTTTTCCATTATTCTCAACTCATTAATTGCAGTAGCCTTCATCTTGTAAGTCAGTGGCAAAGTTCTCAATACTTGAAACTATTTCATCTTTGCTCAAAGATCCACCGCAACACTAAATTCCTTGGACAATTTCATTAACTCTCTCCATAAAAGCACTAATCCTTTCATATTCTTCCATCTTCAGGTTCTCATATCTCACTCGATAACCATCAAGTTTAGAAATTTTAATAGTAGGCTCACCTTCATTCAGAGTCTTCAATTTATCCCATAAAGACTTTGCAGTTGATTTTTCAGTTAGTTGCATAACTTGTTGATTAGAAAGTGCACACAAAAGAGCTTCTCTAGTCTACAATCATTTTCAATGTCCTTATCCAAGCCTACCGAAGGAGGATTGCCAAATGTTAGATTATGAGGTGTATATCCTTTCTTAGTGATCTCCCAAATCTCCTTACCAAGACATCTCAGATTAGTCTACATCTGAATCTTCCATACTCTGTAATTTGTTCCATCAAGCCTAGGAATTTCTCTCTAGAAAACAGCTACAGATGAACTTAAACTATTAGATTCCATAGGATCTTCCTCAAACGGTTAAGCTTCTGTAGAGAGGACCAGACTCTGATACCAATTGTTAGACAACTCAGATAATCGGTGTACAATAGAGAGGGGGGGTGAATCAGTTGTCAACATATTATAAAACTTTAAGCATTAAAACCTTATTATCAGAATACATAAACCAAATACCAGAATAGAAAATAAAGCAGTTAAGAACAAATATAAACCACAGACATTTACCCACCATCCACAAAAGATAACACTAATATTTGTACATGGAAAACCTGGTAAAGGGAAAAACCACGATGGGAAGCCTACCCACAGTCAGATAATACTTATGCAGTAAGTATGTGATTACAAAAAGAGGGGTCTACACATGCAGGAAGGCCAACAACATAGAGCGCACTTTTCATCACAAATGGAGCCTCACTGACTATAAATAAATCCATAATACAATCCGGAAAGAAGAGTGAACTGCAAGAATAACATCTCCTATCCCTGAGTATAGTTTTGATTAAGCTCAATACCAGAGGTCTTAAACCTCTCTTACCAACCCAATTCAATCACCAATGACCGACCAAAACCTCTGCATATGATTACAACCTTATTCACACACAGATAGTCGCATAACCCATAAAACCATAGACCCATGATATACAAAGAGATCTTACATCATATTTATACAACCCGAGACCTAAACAATTAGGTCGAACACCTAAAAGATAATATAATACATTCATAACATAAACCCACAATCCAATGATCAACCAAGTTAGCCTAAGACTGAAACAACATAATCTAATCAATAGATCCAATCAGTAACGCATGGGGATCATCCACCAACATGTTACATAAACTGGTCCATAACCTAGCAGAATAAGATAGCATTAGGTCATGTCCTAAATGCAACACCACCGATCAACAAGAACATGAACAAGATAACCAATAGCATCCCGAAAGCCATCTATAAGTTGCACCAACACCACTTATCAAGTGCATCAAAAGATCTTCAATAAAGCTTTGTTGGTAAAACCCTTACCGATGACCAAAAGGCTTACTAGAACAAATGATAGCTCCTAAGTCATTGAATCCCAAACCAACTAATTGTGATACGCATCTGAATAGCATGAATGACATATCTAAACCAAATCACATCAGAGCATACCAGATCAATATCATAATCCAGCCACTCTACCAGAAACTAGTAAACAACCAAAACAGTCGATGTTTCCATAAATGACAAAACATCAATGCAACACAATCAATTCCTCCAAATTTCCAACATGTGTTGGTTCCCAAATCCACAGATCCTAAATCCTAGAGAAATAGCCACCAACTCATAAATAATATAAGATTAGGTCTACCCAATGGACAAGATTTCGCATAAACGTTGTAATCTTCTGCTCTTTCGGCTCTACAAGACCTAGGTGGGTACCCCTATTGCAATGTTTTACAACATTTTAGCTTTATATAAACAGACATTATAGTGTATAGAAGATGCTTTCAATGAAAATATACCAAGGAAAAGTATGATACACTACAAATTCTAACTTGAACCTTAGCTTGTATCACTTTGCTTGCATTGAAAAATGGCTCTAATCTATTCTAATCCTAATGCAGAAAAATTGAGAAACGAAATATAAAAGGTGAAATAAGAATGTTGAAATGATCCTAAAACTTAGAAAAGTATGACCAGTGTCTATTCAAGAGAAATACACAGTCAAATAACAGGCTGAAATAAAAACAATATCCTGGCATCATCACTAAGATCCAATACTAAACATTCAAGACTTGCTTAAAATGCTCAGATTGAGAATACATCCACAATTTCCTCACAATATCTCTCACACAAATACTGCAATATTCAAGACAGAATTTAATTCATTTTACTTGAAATGAAACCCATCAAGACATACACATTCTCCATTAGAGAAGACAAGTTAAACATGTCATTAACATAAAAACTCATACAACACAATACAAGAGATATGAGCAAAAAATGAATGTTCCCTTTATTGATTTTTAGAATAAAATTGATACATTCATAATAGATTGTTATGCACAATAAACCTCCAAAAGACTAACTGTCATTATATTGCTTCAAAGCTATCCTAGTACATACTAAGAAAAATTTTCAGATTCCTTCTTCTTGGCCCTGAATTCCCTTTTATAACATAAGAGAGCAAAACAAGCCTCGGGCCAAGAAGACACATGTCAAAAGTATAATGCATTACAATCTACCCTAAGGCCTTTTGTCCTTCTCACCTTGCATGCACTCTTCTCTCTTGCATTAAAAGCAAAGGGTTGAGAGGGTTTCATTCTGGAATCTTTAGACTACAAACCTACAAAACCACCCCTTTACTAGTACTCTAACACATGCTTTTGTAAGGATATGAAGTACACCTTGACATCTGGCAGCAAGTAACCTAGAGAATGGTCTTTGATTATTGAACACTTCTGTCAATCCTCCTCAAAATTAGCAACTTGCACAAATTCAAAGTAACAAAATAGAAGGAAAAAGATTAGTCTTCTTCTTCAAGATGCTCTTCTTCCAAGGAGCAGTACTTTCTATGCAGGGCTTCTATCTCGTCCAATGGCCAAGTGAAACCCTTCAAACTCTACAACCTATGTATTGCTTCCTTTGTTTTATGGGTTGGCAATATTGCAGCCTCCAAAGTAAATCTACGATACATGAAATCTACCTCCATGATCTTATCAATGATATTATAATATGAATCACTTTGGATTGGATCAGTAGCCAAGGAAGTCAAACCAACATTTATGGCATCTTGGAAGCTTTGCTTCCACTCCTCTAGGCTCCTGATTTGTCCTTTGTGTGTCAAAATTGTAGGGATATCCCACTTTTTCAATCCTTGAAAAGAATCAATCATTTTAATCAATGCCTTTTTCTCATCCTTAATGTTAGGTAATTCTTTAATTAATAAATTAGAATTCTTCCAAGTCACCCCTACAACTTGGGATGGAGAGGCCACATTTTTTACTACCAACATGACTTCTTTTAAGTCTTGACCTTTTGGCATCCAAGTGGTCCTAATAGGCTAAAAAAATGAGATAATTTCATCCAACTAGCTATGGAGTTGTGGAGTCAAAGAATATGAGGTGTGTACCTTTCTCAATTTTTCAATAACTTTATTTGCCACCTTCAAAATTTCTTGATTTCAAAATAATTATTCTCAGCTTCATCCTTCACTCTCTGCAATTCTTTATTTATTTTTTCTAACCCTTCAGGTCTAATTCCTCTTGAAGAATATGTTGTTACGTTCTTTATTTGCTCCTTCAATGCATAATTTTCAATGAACAACTTGTAATTTGCATTGAGATCTACATGCATATCCTTCAATCTTAAATTCTTTTTCTCAAGATCATCTACTGCTAACTGAGCAAATTGGACTGCATGTGATGTAATGGCTACAACCTCTGATGCAGTAGTGTCTTCAAGTGTCCTTACTACTACATCCCCTGTTTTATGTTGTCCACCCTAAAAACTATGGGTTTCTAAGTATTTGGGGCTTTAGACCATAAAGAAAAATCCTTCAGGCCTATGCTCACCCCAGACCCATGTTCTCTAAACTCCTTGGAAAAATTGGGGTCTTTTTGTTGCATAATGTGATCTAACAAAAATATTTTCTCAAAGTCCCTGTCGGGAACAAGAAGTACGCAACTATTTCTAATCATTTCCCTACCTTCTTCAGGGGTGCATCTGAAACTATTCCTATCAAAACTTCTGATCTCTTCATTAGATAAATCCTTTAACTTTTCCCTAATCCAAAAGGATTTGAACTTGGGAGAGTTCACAAAATTGTCATTTGTTATGAAGTTCCTTGAAGAAATAATTATTTCATCATCTGCCTCCTCAACAGGGATTGTACTCGGGATGATGGCTCTGTCTAAATAATTTAGGACTTTGGCAGCCTCATCTTCATGAAATGTGTCTCAAACAGGAGAAGGTTGTTGTCTTCAAAATCTGATTCCCTTTAACATCCTTAAAATAATATGGTTAAACTCGGTGCAGAAGAGACATTAAAGATAAGGAAATTCTCAAGACAACATATGACAAGGTTTGATTGAACCTTCTACACTTCGGACTTACTCACAGCCCAGGTGGGTATACCTTTGTGAATTGAATTCACACTTTTCAAACATAAACCCACTGCAAACCAGTCCAGAAAACTAGTGGATCTATTCACCTTGAAATCAACTGAAAACAAAGAATGGAAATTATACTTAAATTTAGCATTTCGATCAACAAAACATGCAATAAACAACTTCAATCAATACCAGTGCCTTATCCAAGGTCACAGAGTCATCTAAACTCAAATAAGACTCCTCAAACAAAACATCTTTATGCATCCCGTTGGCTTGGTTTCTATTAATCCTTGTATATACCTGACACCTACAAGAATTCATGCATTCCAATTTAAGCTATGATCATCAAAATTCAAAGTCTCTTCCAAAGAGTTTACTAGTATGAGTGATCCCTACATCTTTAATTTCCCTCCTAAAGAGAAAAGCTAATGAACACTCCTACTAAAATTGCTTTGCAATTCCATTCAAACAGAACAACCCTGGATTATTCAGAATGAAAACAGTAAACAAATTGTAAACACACTTGAAGACAACACAAAGATTCACTCAAAACCGATGGTCTGTATATTGATATTAAGTTTCAAGAAATATTACAAAAAAATTTTGAATATTCTCCATGAGACTTGGAAAAGCTCAGATAAATTTATGCAGCGTTTTCTTACAATTCTTTTTGCGATCTCTCTTCCTCTAGTCCTGGTATCCATTTATAACAACATGGATGCACAAAGCTTCGGACTTCTCGAGGAGAGTTTGTTACAATCATTTCTTTCAAAATAAAGAGGTTACAAGCTTTTTGCAAAAAACAGTTACAAGCTCTTTTCGGCCTCTGCAGTTTCTTCAACAGGTTGTTCGGTTGCAACCTCTTCTATCTTTTCAGGGGCACTCTCCAACTATTCTAGATCATGGGTGGCATATTTAATTGTCCACTCATCATACACCTCTTCTATCGGCCATGAGAAATTAGTCACTTTATCTTTAGTCTTAGTCAACCTTTTCCAAGAATTTCTCATTTTGTTGACTTCTGAATTGAGAAAACCATAATGTGACTTAATTTTCTCTATCTCTTGTATTGTCACAACAAAGAAAGAAGCATCATCAAGATCAATAATTCCTTTAACTCTTGCTGACAATTTAGTTTCTATCTCCTTAAGCCACATTTGTTTGTCCTTTAATTGATCCAGGCTAGCAAAAACTCCTGGGAGCAACTCAAAAACTTGATCAATGTACTCCTTGCACAAATTAACCTTCCTATCCACATTATCCATCTCTACTGCTAATTGTACTAAGACTTTAGCGACATCAGAAGTGGATTTGATGATGGGATTGGCCCTTGCCTCATCGCAGGATACACACATAAACTCTAAATCTTGCTCCCTAGGCCTCCATTTATCAAAAATAGGTGTCAAAATGGCCTTGTCTCTTCTGAGCTCATTCCATATATCCATAATTTTACCTACATTTTTATAGAGCAATGAGGCATTTATTGTATCTGCAAAACTAGAAATTGTAGCTCTTACTCTCTCCTCATACTTCTTTGCATATAAGGCTTGAGCCTATTTCAAGTTTTCCAATTCTTGAGGAGTAATTTCAACCATTTGAGAGCTGGAGGGTGCTGGAGATGGTGGAAACTCAATGATAGGGCTAGTAGGTGGAGGTTTTGTAGGAGAAGAGGAAATCATCAGTGTTGAAGACTCACCTTGATGGTATTGTCCAGTCAACTGGCTCCGCAGCTTGGCAATGATGCTATCCTTACCTCTTACCTCCTCCTTGGCATTGTCATAGGCCTTCAAAACTGTTTCCAACTTAACTTGGAGGGCCTCTTTCTCTTTGGCTTCCTTCTCTGCTACTACAACACTAAATTTTGCAGTCTCTAACATAGTGCTAGCAGCCTCCACTACCCCTGTACTCTGCACTCTCTTCACCATCATTCCACCAAGGTAACTTGACCCTGGGGTGTCTTTGCTTTTCTTACTCTCATTTCTCTTGAGAGACCACATGACGAGTGCAGCATTGTCCTTATTGAAAGTAATCCCCTCCATGGGTTTAGTCTCTTTTCTCACTACATCTAGTACCAAGGCGTCTGCTATATCCCATTCGGGTAAGATAAGCACTCCAGCTTGTGCTACCATATCTCTTCCCTGCTCAGGGGTGATGGTTTTGAATTCTTCCATCATCTCTTGCTTTATTTCCTCTTCCACCAGGGCTGGATCTTTATTGGGCTGCTCAGCCTTTCTCGTTTCACATCTAGCATTATATTTATCTATGTGTTGTTTCCATATAAACTGCATAAATGCTTCTGATGTGACAAAATTGTTATCAGCTAAAAAGGCACTACTTGCCTGTTTTATCTCAGGATCCCACTCCTGGCCTTTGAGTTCAGTGGTAGTGATATCCATTTCACCAGCAATGGGTTCTTCTGGCATTCCTTCCTCTACTTCATCATAAGTGTATGCAATTTCCCCTAGACTACCTAACTGTAGGAGTTGCTCAGTTGCTGCTTGCTCATTTCCTATATGGATAGGGGATTGGGATGGGGAATACAAAGGTGTATCTGATTGCACTTCTTTACCCATGGGCTTTGCTTCTTTGGGCTTTCTTGGATGTCAATGACATCTTGTATCTTCCTCTTTCCTTTGGAGGTAGAGGGCTCCCCTGGTGTAGGCATCAGCACACTATAACTGGATTTCTTATGCAGTGTGTAATCACCAGGAGGGATTGCCTTGCCGGAAGCTGACCTACTTAGGATCATTCTTGCCTTCTCAGGGTTGCTCTTGATTATAGCTTCCCTCTTCTCCTTCAGTGTCTACATCACATCTTCAAAGCAAACAATCAAAAACTTTATTTTCTCTTCCAGTGGGAAAAAGCTAGACAATGGGTCATAGCTGGCATCAAACTGATGCACAAATTCCAAGGCTTTCTTATAAGCCACCCACTTCTCTTTCCTTAGCTCCTGCTCATCTAAATCAAACTCATTTATGATGAGGTCTTCAGGAAACTAGAATTGATGAGGCCTACCTCTGCATGCTACCTTCTTCCTAAACATACCATTGAAGAAGTCTTCTGGATCAGCACACCTGGACACTGCAGTGGACAAATGATAAGGCTTGAGGAAATCCTCAAAGCAATTCCAGCCTCCTTTTGTTATTACAAATTGGTGAGCTATGGTAGCTACAGGGAAAATAGTCCCTTTACCCCTGCCTGTCAACTCTGCCTCTTGTAAGCCACCAATTTGTCTAAGGATCTCTGTGATTCCTACTTTGAGAGGGACCTAGTAAGGTAGCAAAAATGGGGTGCCTCTGAAACCAAACACTCTGAAAACTATGGAGACTGGATACAAGTAAATGTCACCCCAGTTATGAACAATTTTTATGTTCTCTGTGAATTCTTTTGGTCTTATGAATTCCAGAAGAACTTTGGGGATTCTTGGGTTCTCAGAGCAGAGGAGAGTCCTTATCTTGGATGCAAAATATTTATCAAACTTCAAAAAATTGGCATCCTCTTTATCCCATGACAACACAGTACTCCATAATTGTACCGGCATTTTTTCTCCTTCCTTCTCCTTAACAAGGTCCAGTCCACTGGCAAAGTAGTCACCACCTTTGAAGAGAAAAAGATGCATCAGGAGTGAGTACCATCCGAAAGGCCTATCCACCTTTCCATTCTTGATTCCTATTAACCCTCCATGGATAGCATTAGCAATAAAAGAGGCATAATCAAATGTAATTGCAAGAGAAGGATTCAAAATCTAAGCAATCATTAACAAGTAATGATAAGGCATATTTGCTTGAGCATCTTCTCCCAAAACATGGCAAAGTGCCCAATACATTCCTTTAGCCCTCAGGGTGAACATACTTAATGAAAAGGGCTCTTGTGTGTTGGGTCCTACAACTGTTAACCCTCCTATTTTCACAAAAAACTCCTTGAGAGGTCCATTCCTGATATGACTCCTCTGTGCACCGTAAATTTGGGCTAATGATGTGAAATTTATAGGTTCTAGAAAATTAGTGAACTCATTAAGCCCAAAAGTTGTCCTGAACTCCTCAGCATTAATCTCAACAAGGGTTTTCCCATTTACATCCCGAATGCTTCTTGTGACTGGATCATAGTTGAGCGCAATTTGGGTCAGCAAATCTGTGTCCATAAATACCCCTGGGACCATTAATTTCCCGACATCTAATTCCCAGATACTGTTTTGCGGGGCAGGAGAATTTCTCATTCCAAATCCAACTTTAAACAACCCCAACCCAGACAATCCAACTTGTGGGTCTCTCAACCAATTACCCTTGTCATATAATCCTTCTCCTCTCTTTAAATGAGGAGCCTTGGGCACTAATTCTTTTGCCTTTGATGCCTGATTAGTTGACAACGTCAACTGTTCTAAAAAATCATCACAGACACTCCTTTCTGAATAGTTAACTTTGCCAAAAAATTCTCTTTTAGGAGCCATTTTGAAAACGTAAGAAATGAATACCACTTTTAAACAATTATGTGACGAATCAATTATCTTATCTAGAACACTACACAGGAATTGCTACAAAAGAATACGAGAGAACCTGTTCTTTGCTTGAAGGAATTTGCTCTGCAACTGAACCGACTTGCTCTATATCTGAAGAAAATAACTCTGCATCTACTCTTCTGCAAAATCCTTTAAAAGATATCTTCACCTGGTTGATAGGAAATCAAATATTGTACTCAGGGCCTTAACTACAACATTGATTCCGCATGCTTCGGTCGTCCCTTCAAAATTGAATTCATACGAGAATTCATATTTTTTTCTCCAACGGGTCACAACGTTCCTGCAAGTGTTTCATTTTGCTCTTTCGCAACTTCGCGAAGCATAACTATCGGGCAGCTTAGTCCTGCGAAATAGCGTCGTCTGTCTGATCAAAAGAAACTTGATCGAGCGTTAGATTGACTAACAACTTTGGCTCCGCGCTGGGTCCCGCTTCTCTATTGGCTATATGATACCACGTGGCGCCCAACCATTGGCCTTGAAATTTCCTTCGCATTCCACTTGATACTAGCCGCGTGTCTTTCTTTTATACCATCGGTTCCACCTTGGCGGGCCCACACTTTCTTCTTAGATAATGTGTCAACGGACACATGGACAGCTCTCATTCACTCTCACTATTTCGTGGGGTATAAAGAATGAGCATCTTACCCTTGCGAAATAGTGCGGGCCGTCGGATCATCGCTTAAGTTGACCGGCTTTTAACCGTCTGAAAAGGCTTTCGGGAGGGGTGGGCCCGCTGACTTACTGCAAACACCTAGCGCCCAGTCACCTTCGGAGCTGACTTGTCACCTTTTTATATGCCGAAAGAAAACAACGGGGCCCCAACAAACTCTTGACAGTTGTATCCTCCAGGTCCTCCATCATGACACGTGGACGGCTCTCATTCACTCTCGCTATTTCGCGGGGTATAAAGAACGAGCATCTTACCCTTGCGAAATAGCGCGGGCCGTCGAATCATCGCTTAAGTTGATCAGCTTTTAACCATCTGAAAAGGCTTTCGGGAGGGGTGGGACCGCTGACTCACTGCAAACACCTGGCATCCAGTCACCGTCGGAGCTGACTTGTCACTTTGTTATACACCGAAATGAAACCACAGGGCCATAATCTACTCTTGACAGCTATACCCACCAGGTCATCTCTTGACTGCGACCTGACTCACCTCTGGGGCTCACCTTTTAGCCTTTAATCCTGACCCACTGACTGTTCTAACTTACGCCGCGTGCCACCATTTTACTCGCTATCATCAACCAGCTGGACTGTCTATGTGGCATGCCATGTCATTTTCACAACTTTGTTGGTTTTAAATTACGCGCAACTTCGCCTAGCGAAATAACACGAGCCGTGGATCCACCTGTGAGATGCGCACCAGTTACTGGGCCTGACAACTTTAGGAGAAAAACATATGAGGCATAAATTTTTCGATTAATTAACATGACCGCCTAGGCAAACAACAAGGGGGACACTTCCTACGACCCCACGACCCATTACTTAAGTGAATAAAGTAATGAAAAATTAGAAATCAGAGGGTTTAAAACAAACACAAGAGGATCTAAAATCAAAAACCCTTAAACCCTTGAGGTCTAGAACAAAACTGAAGCATTTGAAATTGCACCCTATTCAAAATTTCAACAAACCATAGCCAATCATGGGAAAAGAAAAGCCCATTTTTAATCAGTGATAACAAAGGTGGTGGCACATTTGTATCAAAATCTTTTTGGATATCTACAAAGTCAGACATCTTTGCTTTTCCTTTCTCATTTTTTCTGACTTATTCAGCTGCCTACCTAGAGGTGCCAGGGGACATTTCTTCGGCTATAACCATATTCCCCTTCATCTTGTGATAACTCAATGATGAACGAATAGTACCAAACCGGTACTAAGAGTGGGGGTGAATCAGTACAAACAAAAATACAGTCCAAAACCGGTTTGACAGCAAATAGTCCAAATGACTGGCAAACAGTGATACTAGTTGAAACAGAGTGCAACTGGTAAGACCCAGAATAACTAAAACAATCATAAACCGGTTACTCACTAAGCTTTCCTCTTAGCTCAATACTATAGTACCATTACACCCTCATGCATGAACAGGTAAACTATCATCAGATCTTCGCAATAGTTAGTTCAATATGTTTTATAGACCGGCATAAAACACAGAACCATCATATGCTTAATAGGTAATAACAAAGCATCACAAGATAAAAGCATCACACATGACACACATATTTTTCACGTGGAAACCCAACTAGGAAAAACCACGGTGGGATGAATACCCACAAGCTGCTTTTTGAACTCTTTAGAAGTCCGCTCTGTTAGGAGCCTTGTCTGGTTAAAGACATTACAATAGGTTCTGCTAGGAACCGATCCTGTTAGGGATCACCTGGTTAAGGGATGGCTACAATACCCGGTTAAGGGTTAAACCCGGTTAGGGTTACCTTGTTAGAGGATTTCAAGAACTCAATAGCTAAAGGATCTCCAGAGCTCTATAGCTTCCCAGAACTCAATAACTTCGAGTTACCCTATTAAGGGATTTGAATCAAGTCGGTTAAAGCTACCCTGTTAAGGGATTTGTATCAAGTCGGTTAAGGCTACCTTGTTAGGGGATTTAACAACTATTGAAGTGGTTAAAGATCAACAGAAATTACAATGATCTGGTAACAGCACTCAATGCTAATGCAGATTCATTTTGGCTCCTCTTCACCTTCTGCACATTCACTTTGCAGGTATCCCTTCTCTCCTTTAGTCTAGCAAGAATCACGTATCACTTCCCTTGGATACACACACACAACTTTTGCCAACAACCTTGGAAAGAAACACAACATCAACCTTATAGGAAACAGACAGGTCGATAGCAAAAACCCTAAACCCTAAACCTGTTAGGTTAAGCAATTCAAGCGGTTCAATCCTGACCGTTGAATCATACTGCATTAAATGCAACAATCTTGAATCGATCTCAAGACATTCTCCATCATCCATTATCCACCGATTTCATGGCGGCTGATAACCCATCACGCGTTATCACTGTATGACAAACTTTGCACATTCCTGAGGTAGATAGGAATAGTCTTCTTCATGCAAGATCCTTCACGCGCACAGGGCTTACGTGGCAACACGATCTGTTCTTCATTATACTGCTAACTCATCACACAAAGATCACCGATTGAGTCACACAGGCTTGAGGTACTCCAACCGGAAATCCTGAAGTGGAAACTACCTACCAACCGGTAGTTATACAATTCTTCCATGTGCCGATTCCCATAACTGCATGTCGGTTCACCTTGAGCAAATACACCCCTTCACTTTGGCATATATACCGGTTCACACATATGTCGGTTCACTTCATATCACATATTAACATCAATGACAATAT
The DNA here is from genome assembly GCF_030272615.1 of Cryptomeria japonica. NCBI lineage: Eukaryota > Viridiplantae > Streptophyta > Pinopsida > Cupressales > Cupressaceae > Cryptomeria > Cryptomeria japonica. Next base: position 474,263,773 of record NC_081410.1, read on the forward strand.
ACAATATCATTATGTCCTTATACCGGTTCACATAATGCCAACATCTTGTACACTGTAGGGGTTGGGTCAATAGTCCTTCCTTCAAATTTAACTCCTTTATCCATGGTGTCCCTTCTTTCTATTTCAATTTTTATTATGTCATTTTCCTTTCTCATCATGAAAGACATCCTCGCAAAATCATTTTGAAATTCTCTACAAAAACCTTCAAAATTGGGATCCTCCTGCTTTCTTTCCCACTAAAGCTTCTTCATGAGCTCCCATTTTTTCCTCTTCTGATCTATCTCAACAGGGTAATAATTTCTAACTAGATCCTCTCTTTCATCAAATGAATGGAAGTATCCCTTCTCCTTTATCTTGTATACTCTGAGATTATTTATGCATCCCTCTGGGTCAAAATGTCTGGCTTGGGCAACCTTCAATCTGTAGGTTTTTACCAAAAAACATTATACTTTCTCCAAATTATCTGTTAATATTATTTTGGGATTGCTCACAGACAGCGTTTTGATTAAGTGGCAGCACTTCTTTTTATCTTTGGCCTTTTTCTCGTTCGCCAGTGTGTGCGCCAAGTGGCGTCTCGGCATTGACTCTAGGTGCTCACTTTTTCATTCAAAGTTGAGAGAACACAAGGTGTCGTGTGGCTCGGTTTTTATAGCATGGTATGCTTCTCCGCCCCACCATCCATCGTGTGAAGGAAAAGACACTTGGTGTCTTGGCGCTACCCGATTTGGTTCTCTTTCTGCACTCATCTTCGGGTGTCCCCCGAGTTGTCGTGTGTCTTCCATGATAGTTCATGAACCAGGATGCAGTTTGCATCGTGGTTTTCTTATTGGATAGGTGTAGGGATCTTCACAATATGGTGAAGATAACAACTTTGAAGGTTTTTTTGCTGGGTAGTGTCTCGTGGTATGCCATGCCAGGTTTTCTTGTCAAGAGCGGTTGCTAGGATGTTGTTGATGCCACAAGCTGTTAGTTAGGAGCCATGGGCTCTATTTATGCTTTATTTTCCTTGATTAGAGGGGTTCAAACCTTCAAAGAGATTTTAGACTTTGGCTCATTTGAAGAAGCCTTTATATTGATTTAATTTGGTAAATGATAGACATATCAGATTGTGTGTATGGCCTTTCTGATGGTTTTATTTGAAGCTTAATACATTGACTTCTGTGTTATTTTCAAGTTCAATAAATTTTGTGATATTTGATGTGAGACTCCACAGATTAAACTATGTTTTGAGACTTGTTATCTGTTGGATGAATAGTTAATATCATTTTATGTTGAATGAGTGTAGTGTTGAATTATTCTCTTGAATGGTTCTGAGCATGTAGATTGTTGAATGAGCTTTAAAACCATATGCTTCTAGGTTTAATATGTTGTTAATGCTTTCCTAAAATGCTCTAGCGTATCGCCTAAATAGTGTAGATCATTTTGTTTTAAGTTTTCTCCTTCCCCTTTTCTTCTACAATTGTATGAAGAGACAGATTCTTAAACCCGGAGGTCATTCATCGATTTTCGTGCAACAAGTCCCCCATCACTGAATTTCTCATAAGGTTGTTCAGGTTTAACGTAAAATTAAGACTCAACGGTTCTTTTTCAAGCACGCCCGATGGGACCCAAATTTTGAATAAGCCTAGGCTAGTTTATGAGCCACAGACCCATTACAAGGAGTCAGATAGCTTTAAATCCCAGTTTACTCCTTCCACCCCTAGTAAACGTCCATTCGACTGCAGCCTCTTCTTTCTAAAACCCACATATCTTCCCTGCAGTCATTCCTATAATAATAGCATCGATTCCTCCTAGAAACTTCATGACATGGAACAACAGAATCCCTCTCATCCCTCCCGTTCCACCTGTAGAGTGGGGGTCGATTCCCTTCACTGTGCTAAAATTTGTCCCTAAATTCACCAGAGAATGTCACAAGACTCCCGGAGAGCACCTACAAGAAATAGCCAATGTCTGCATCGTTTATAACATCACCGAGAAAAATATAGCTTTGAGATTGCTCGTGGCATCTTTCAAAGGGAGAGCTCTAGATTGGTACAGATCCCTAGGTACAAATACTATAGCTGATTGGGATCAGTTGGGTGATCGCTTCTTTTAGAGATTCTCTGACAAGGCTGATAGGTCATCCTTGATGCATCAATTGATTACAATAAAGAGATCCCATCAGGAATTAGTGATTGAATTCAATTTAACGTTTCAAAGGACCTGGCAAAGAATATCGTTGTCCACCCACCTCCTACAGATATGGCATTCATCTTTTATCTGAAGGCCTTCAACTCTGATATTTCAATGATGATTCAAACTCTAGGAGGCAATACTCTCCCACGAACATTTAAATTGGTGATCCAAGCAGAAAATAATCTAATTGATGTCAGGAAGCTTGCACCACGACCACTCATGTCAGTCTATCCTGAGCTATCAAGTCAGGTCCCTGAACCGGCCGTGCCCAGCACATCTGCTCCTCAATCTATGTACGTATACCTCGGACCCCAGCAAGCACACCCACCTCCACCCTTATCTCTGGCCGTGGAGGTCAGCGATATGAAAAATTTGTTGAGAACTTTCTCGAATGAAATCATCAATCTAAAAAGGTCTCAAATCCCACCTGCTAGACCCCCTTTCCAACAAAACTTCCAAAAGAATAGACCCACATATTAGTAGAACCAGTATGCAAATAACCGAACTTCCCCAAGTCAGCCAAATGGCCAGATAGTTCTAGTACCCAATCCTTTGCAGATTGTCTACCATAACATCGGTAAAGAGTTGACAGTGGGACAAAATAACCTAGTGGATGATACCAATTCTTGGTGTTTTCTCTATAACAATGCCCACGCCCCAAGAAACTGTCCAAGAGGCAATTTGCAACAAAAAATTATAGATCAACGGAACCTAGGCATGGTTCCAGATGATTCGGTTTATGCATCCCCTGGCATGGATAGCGCATCTCTCATTGCCCAAATGCAAGGTATGTCAATGGAACAAGAAGCTCTAGGGCTCCTCAAGTGCAATTAGATTACAACCTCTGATCAAAAAGGTGCTTCATAGGGAGAATATAAGCACACAGGGGCTATTTACCACAGATAAAGCTCCTAAACAACCCCCAGTTGCTACTACATACCCGAAAAGGGAGTTTATCCCTTATAAACTGAGAGAGACAAAGGTGTCGGTGTCATCAATTTTGGACATGGTGGAGTAGCTAAAGAAAGCCTCGACCAGCGTCTCTTTATGGGATCTCCTTAGTATTCTAGAGCAAAAGAATCGGTTGAAAGAAGCCCTGACTGAGGTGGGGAAAACAGCAGGCGGAAATGCCATTAAGTCTCCACAGATCAGCAAAGAAAGATTTTAGCCTTCCACAGATAGATCGCGCTTACCAACCACGTTGACAAATGAAGCTATACCTCCTAAATCCCAAACGGAAGGTAAGCCTAAACCAAATCCTTTCTATTTGACCCTCATAGTTGGGGATAATCTTTTGCATAATTCTATGATAGATTCTGGTGCCAGCACCATCGTCATGCCAAAGAAAATTGTTGAGGTTTTGAATATCAAACATGAGCCTTTAAATAGGGGTGTTATGCAATTAGATGGGAATAAGGTCCAGACTATTGGTCTTATCAAAAGCCTTTCGCTAACATTGTTCATGTGTCCTAGTGTCACCATGCCTCAAGAAGTGGTAGTTATTGACATCCCCACTATTTTTGGCCTCTGCCTTTCTCGAGACTTCACCGCTAAAATAGGAGGTTACCTATCTTTAGACTGATCCCACCTCATTCTTCACACCCAATGTGGTGCTAAACTCAAAATTCTCTCAGAACCCCTTCACACCGAGCATGTAACAGATCAAGCTATGACCAATTTTGAGCCAACTCATACCTCTATCTTCAATGAAGAGAGGAAAATTGTAGAACTTCTCAAGGATGAAGAAGTGACCAGGGATATTCCACTAGATCAGGAAGTCTTTCTCAATGAATTTATAAATTCTGATCCATACTCCAACTATCATGCCACAAGTCTTAGTACTTACTACATTTTTTATGAAGATCAAGTCATCCCAAAACTTACTAAAGGACCATTGACCGAAGAAGAGTTGTCTTATGTGCTCTGGACCTTACACTTTGATGATGTGATATGCAAAGTAGGTTCAGGAGCTCGGATTTTCCTAACTTCACCTTCGGGTGAACAGATTCTGAAGTCTTTTCATCTGCAATTTGCTTGCTCCAAAAATGAAGCAAAATATGGACTGATCCAAGGTTTGAACTTAGCAGAAAGGATGGGTATAAAGCAATTGAAAGTTCTAGGTGATTCTAAGCTGATCATGCACTAGGTTCGAGGAATCTCTAGTGCCAAACACGTTCGTATGAGATCCTACTACCATAGGACATGGGATCTAATCGAAAGATTTGATGCTTTCAACATCCAAAAAATTCCCCAAAAAACAAATGCTTCTACTAATCGTATGGCTACTATTGGATCACAATTTGATCCTGATGTGGACCTACTCACCAATCCCCAGGCAGTATGTGTGATCATTCGACCAGCTATTCCTGACAATGACACCCACTAGCAAGTTTTTGAAAGCGACGAGTAAATCGCTTTGTTTATTCAAAACTCAAGAGAGTTTGTTGATCAACTACAACCTAAGGTAAAGGAAGCTTATGGGGATCGGATCATTAGCTAAAATCCAATAAGCTCCCAAACAGATTGATCACCCTGGAAAATTTGTTCGACCACGATGATGCCAAAAATGACAGGCGAAAACTTACGGCTGATAAGGGAGACTACACCGAAATGTCAATAGGGGACGGGAGAATACTCAAGGTCAGAAAGGAAGTTCCTTCGGAAGATTGAGGGAGACTAGCTTGATATTGTGATGAGTATATAGAGGTGCTAGCATGGTCATATGAAGATTTAAAAGGGTACAATCCTAGCATCATTCAGCACACCATTGAGCTCACTAATGGGTTCAAGCCAGTCCAGTAGAAGCAGAGACCTATCAACCAAAAAATTGAGTTCCTTATGGCTCAGGAATTGAAGAAGCTGATAGAATCAAAGATCATCTACCCCATCAAGCATAGTACATGGGTATCTAATTTGGTTCTAGTCAGGAAAAAGAATGGAGATATTTGACTTTGTGTGGATTTTCGGAACCAAAACCAAGCATCTCTAAAAGATCATTATCCTTTGTCACCAATGGAATAGTTGTTACACACGGTAGCGGGGTCAGAGATGTTCTCAATGTTAGATGGTTTCTCAGGTTACAACCAAGTATTGGTGAAGCCAAAAGATTAACATAAGACAACATTCACGACCCAATGGGGAACATTCGCTTATCAAAAAATATTGTTTGGGTTGTTAAATGTTGGTGCAAATTTCAAAGAGCTATGGATCTGGCTTTCAAGGAGCTCATTAACAAAACAATCCTCATTTATTTGGATGACTTGATCGTGTTTTCAAAACAAAAAGAGGATCACTTTGATCATCTTGAGATAGTATTCCAAAAGTGTCTGGAGTTTGGCATTTCTTTGAACCCAAAGAAATGTATCTTTGGGGTCCCACAAGGAAAATTACTAGGGCACGTAGTGTCAAAGGAAGGAGTCACCATCGATCTTGATCGAGTGAGGGCAATAAAGGAGCTTCGTCTTGCTGTCAACAAAAAGGGCATCCAATCCTTCCTAGGTAAGGTTAACTTAATTATCCACTTTATCTCAGACTTTGTTGGGATGGTGAGGCCTATCACTCTAATTATTAAAAAGGAAACATATTTTAATTGGACTTTGGAAGCTAAAGAGGCTTTCAAGAAGATCAAAGATGCTATCTCTTCAGCACCCGAGTTATACAACCCTGATATGTCTAAGGATTTTATAATGTACATTTTCTCTAGCCATTATAGCATTGTTGTGGTTCTAACCCAAAAAGATGCAGACAAAAGGGGTGAGCACCCCATAACTTTCCATTCCAAGACTCTGAAGGAATATGAGGATAAGTACAATTTTGTTGAAAAGCAATCTTTGGTAGTCGTCAAAGGCCTAAAAAAGTTTAAGCATTTCATCGCCTGTAATAAGAGCACTGTGTATGTCTCCCATCCTTCAATTAAAGAATATATCATGGAAGGCGACATTATAGAGAAAAAGGCAAACTAGATTACCAAAATCCTGGAATATGACATTGATGTCAAACCCACCAAGGTAACCTGCGGCAAAGGTTTGTGTGAATACATATCCTAGGAGTCTGAACCCCAAGAAGTTGAGGTAGCTACAGGGGAAGTTGTAATGGTCACCTCTTAACCAACAGAAGCATGTTGGATGGAGACTCGGAAACATTTTATGAAGACTGGGATTTTTCCTGAAAGTCTCCATCTCAAAAAGAGGAGATTTTATAGATTACAGAACAGCGGCTTCCTCTTGGTGGATGGAGTAATTTTTAAGAGAAATTTTGACATAATATTGTTCTGCTACGTGAGCCAATGCCAAGCTAGTAAGATCCTACATGAATTTCATTATGGTTCATCAGGAGGCCACTTTTCGGCACAAACTACCATCATCAAGATCACTCACGCCAAGTATTTCTGGCCCTCTATGTTTAAGGATGTGCACACCCTGGTAAGAGAGTGCAAAGAATGTCAGTACTACAGTGGCAGGTGTAGAAAGGCGGCATCACCGCTCAAGCCCATCATGGTGGAGGAACCCTTTGCTCAGTGGGGTCTCGACTTCATAGGGATGATCAACCCTCCAAGCTCAGCTAGACACAAGTGGATCTTAACCATGACTAACTACTTCACTAGATGGTCCAAAGTTGTTCCCTTGAGGAATTCATCAGAGATCAAGATATTAACATTTCTAGAAGACTTAGTGTGTAGATATGGTATGCCAAAGACCATAATATCTGATAATGCGCGGGCATTCATAGGCTCACAAATCACCCAGATCGCTCTCAGTAGAGGTATCTACCTAAAGACCTCCTCAAACTACTATCCACAGGGAAATGGCCTAGCCGAGTCCACTAACATGAATCTCATAAGGCTCATTAAATGGATGGGCTCTGAGCACAAAAGGGAGTGGCATCACCACTTGAGGAGTGTATTATGGGTAGACCAGATAATACCCAAATAGGTCTTAAATAATTCTCCATACAAGCTGGTCTACGGCAAAGACACATTGTTCCCCATGTCTCTAGAAATACCCACCTTACAATTACTTAAGTCTATTGAGGTGGCAGAGAATGGTCCCATGGAAGTGAGATTGGTGGAAATTATGGAACTAAAGGAGGCAAGGGAAGCAGCATTTGTGTCTCTTCAAAACCATCAGCAAACCATCAAGAAGTGGTTTGACAATAAGAAAAGTTATGACCCGGGATTCAAACAAGGCGACCTTGTTTTGAAATACAATGAAAGGATGGCCAAGCCCAGTCAGCATGCCAAATTTGATGGGTTATGGGAGGGACCCTTCCGCATTATAAATTACAAAGGTTTCAATTCTTTTGATCTTGAAGATATGCAAGGAGATTCTCTCAAGATCCCGGTCAACGGGTTCCACCTTAAACCTTTTCACTAGCAACTTTTCTCTAATGTACATAATGTAAATAGTGGTTTTGTGTGCCTTATTTATCTAATTATATTTCTTCATGCATCCCCAAAGAAAAAATGAATCACAAGATACTCCTTGATTAAACAGAAATAAATTATTATATTATAGGTATCTTGTTGCAATATATACATGAGGCCTGCGGCCTAGTTTTCAAGAAGAAGACAAAGACAAAGTTCTTTGAAGACAAGGTGGTGCTTCTTCAAGAATCTTCTTCATCTTCATCCTCATTGATCAAAAAATTGGAGTCATCAACTTCGTCTTCAGCATCTTCTCCCTCTGACCACTCATGGTTAGAATTGTTTCCAGGCTCCTGAGTTATTGATACAAGCACCAGATTGGGTTGGACATGCGACGTCAAGATCCACGGAAAGATGTAGTCCCGAAACTTAGTATACCATTCAGTGCCAGCCGGGACAGGCACTATCAGATGGATGTGGAGGAGGAATTTCGTAGCAAGCTCCACTCGGAAGCGATGAGATGACAGTGACATATTCTTCAGACCGTCGATAAGCAGGTACCATGTCGCTTCCTCTCCAGAGGTGATGAAACATCATAAATTTGAGGCTAGAGGCAAGCCTCTGAAAGGGACATAATACGCCACAATGTCTTCCAAGCCACCTAGATAATCCAGGGAGAAGATTTCTTTGGTTAGCTCTAAGGTCAGGTACCCATTCATCCTGGTGTCTAGTAACGAAGCTATAAAACACGAGCAGATATCCGTGTTCACACGGTATTTGTCCATGTTGTCAATAAAATCCTCGCCAAGCACCCATTTGATGGCAGCAATGATCAAGGGATTCTTGCATCATGTCATCCTTTGTAGCCTTTGGTCTGAAATGTTACCTAAGAAAGCGACATGTGCCTTACTGTTGGTGAGCCTGACGGGAGTATCCATTTCTTCAAGAAACTTCATCGTTGAAGCTAGATATTGTGCAAAAGGAATGTCTGAAAAGACATATTTATAGTGGATTTTGAGCTTCAAATGATAATTGAAGTAAAAGCCAGTGCTCCTGATTTTAGATGCATCTGTCTTCCCTCATCAATTCGCACAAGTAGGCAAAGTTTGGTTTGAGAGTGGCTAGCGTCCTATCCTGTGCCTCGAAAAAAGAAGCGATGTCTCTAGATGCCATGCATATGTATTGGTACATCTTGTTTAAGCCATAATGCCTACAAGTCTGCTATAGCTTGTGTGAGCCTTGCTGGCTACTGATTCTCTCTTTAATGGGGAGATTTATCTAGACAAGTAAATTGTCTCTAGTGGCTCTGATTAACGACAGGCTGAATAGGTATTCTCTTGGGAATCGCAGACGACGACACTCCTCTTTTTTAGAATTAATGGGTTAAAAAATGGGCTGGCATACGTGCAAAAGGGAGCTTGTCATTAAAGGCCTTCTTTCACGAAGATCTAGGAAAGTGACACATTTAAGGAAGGCGGCCACCAAGTGCCCATCATATTGTTCATTTTACAACTTAGAGCGCCAAAAAGCTTTGGAAGTGTCAGAAAGAGAAATTCTACTGCGGAAGATGGAAATGGAAGCAACCCCCTTAGGTTTCATCCAAGGCAGATTGTGGGTGGACGTATTTGGGGAGCTCTCGTATTCTTCTCACGCTATTCCCTCAAAGTCGGAGTGCCAAAGGACTAAAGCTAAATCAAAGATGGCCACCCACAACCCGACTATCGTGATAGATTCTCTAGAGAATGTTGTTGAGCCAGAACTTCACAAGCAACCCAAGAACCTCAGAGAGGCTGCTTGCAGTAGAATGATAACCATATAATGGAGTTGCAATCTACAACAGTTAATTTCTGGAATAGTGGCACTCCCCAGTTTGTGGTCCCCATGGTCCCGCACTATCCAGAGTTTGTGGCCGCGTGCGCTAGCAGGTTTGACCCCGCTTATTTTTCAATTAAGGACTCCTTCTTGAAAGTAGTTATAACACTAGAGATTGTGAGGGGCATGATGTGTTGTCCCATTTTTTATGGAACGGAGGTGTTCTCTGAAAATGCCATGGAGGAATATTGGAGCACTAGAAGAGATATTGTCTCTTTCTATCATGACACGCTAAATCGAATTCCATCTATCGGACCTCCAAGACTCCCTCTATCTTACAGTGACTTGAAGCATGATGACCTCAAGGATATTTATTCAACTCTTGCATGGCTATGCGGTCGCGACAGCGACTGGGAGATCATTGCTCCTATGATGGGCTTCCTGTTCAAATACCAAAAATAGAAAGGGTCATTTCATTTTGACTTCTCTGTCTTTATAGCCAGAGAGATGGTAAAGCAGCTAACTGAATTCCAGCATTTTTGGCGGTTCAAGTTTGCCTCAATCCTAGCTCACCTTTTCTTGCACCAAAACAAATATTTTTTCAGCCAGTTCATGAGATTGGCTACTTATGACGAGTTATGAAACCGAATGCCTGTATCAGCCTAGACACCCATCTTGCTAGCTTCTTTCAATGCCTACCAATTTTCATATTGTTTCTTGACTCTTGTCCTTAGAGATCTTGGTTTAATCCCCGAGGAGCCTCTTGCCCACTTTTCTTGGATACAGATGAATTGTATGTATAATGAGCGCCCTCCTTGTGACTGGTTTATAGGTAGCAACTTTTCCTCTGTCTGAGTACATGGCTTCTTTGAAGAGCATTTCCGCCTACCTACCTATGTCACAAAAAGAACCCTCACTCATAAAATTTCACAGCAGTTGGTGTGGATTGACACAGCTATTGGGGTGGGAAAGCATGATACATCAATTACAAAGGACCATAAGCCATTGGCCCCATTACCCTCATCCAGAGAAGCATCACCAAAATGTCCTAACATCCAAGCTAGTGCAACTTGGCTTAGTAGTGATTGATGATATGTGGAGTTATGACCCAAATGGGTGCCTGTCTAAGAGGAAGAATGCAGTTAAGCATGACCCACACAGCTCATGGGAAGAGCGCACTAACCCACAAGTGGATGACCCAAATCTCTATGTGGGTCTCAATGATTTTCCTATTTTAAAATGACCCTCGTGGTTGGGGTTTTACTCTATCATGCAAAAGTACTATCTAGTGAAGCCCATTCCCAGGAGTATGCTAGAAGCCATGACGTTGGATTCGTGGCCTAAGAAAAAGAGGGAAGATTTTTGGATCTATCGTTAGGAAGTGAATCAGCCTAGGGCTAATATTGGGGATGCTCCTTTTGATGAGCATTTTGAGATTGAATAGCGTCAGCACAACAAGTCATACAAGGAGACAGGTGATGAGTCCCCACATGGTGAATCATCCCCCGAGGTGGCCCAGCAATGAGAAGTAGAGGTTATAAGTATAGAAGAGCAAGAGACTGACCCTAATATTCTTCTTCCTCTCATCAGTTTAGTCTGAAGACCCCATTCCAAAATTACCAAGAGATTGACTGAGAAGCAGGCGCCTGACTCCCCTTCTAGTAAGAAGCAATATCTGGGTTATGCAAAGAAAGGCTCTTCTTCTTGAGTCCCAGAGGTTCCCTCAGTCTCGCAATGGCTGGTGACTTCCACAGTTCAGGTACGCCCTTCTTTGCCCTTTCTCTCTGCTCAAGTTGTATCTGTTGCTCCCCATCTCACATCTATGCCTGCCCAAATTCCCACTACTCTCACATTAGCACTCATCAGAGCTCCGGTCGACCCTCAAGTTGCATTTTCACAGATCTTCATTTTGCTCCCGCCCCGATTTTATCCCTGCAACGTTTTCCTCGTAGATGCCTGGTGCAGTTACTGTCTCGCATAGGCTTGGTTTTGGAGAGTCCACTCCTCCCTCAAATATTTGGGCAATTCCCATTGATACATTTTCCTTGGGAGCCTCTCCTTTCATCCCATTGTTTTCTCCAACCACACTTGCACATCCCATTCAAACCTCTTTTGTTGGCCCTATTTCCCAATTTCCCTTTGAAATTGCTCCTGGTGCAGCGTTTGTGGGCCAAGCTATTGCAAACTTGGATGCTTATCAACAATAGGTTACCTATTCCAAGACTACACGTATTGGAAAAATCGATAAAAGAAAGGAGAAGGATGGTGCCAGGCTAGCTCGCCTGCACATACAGACACATTTCAGTGAGGAAAAGGATAGTCTTTTCTTTGCGACCATGTTCCCCAAGGTTGATAAGTTGGAGGCCCAAATAAGACCCAATTATTACACTTTGCATGTTGTTAAGGTCAACCTTCTGAATGCTACGACATGTAATAAAGTTGAGATGATGGAAGAAACTTCGAAGGTTGTGTCTTCGGATTTCATCAAGAAGAGTTGTTGCCTGGAGAAAATGCAAGCGGAGAATGTGAATCTCCAAGAATCTTTGGACCAACAAAGAAAAGAAGAGAAAGCTAAGAATGTTGAAATCAATCACTTGCAGGGATTGTTGACACAAGCTAACTCTGAAAAATGAAAGTTGCATTCTGTCCTGAATAATGTGAGTTCTCGGTTGAAAGGGAAGGAGACAATGAGGAATGTGGCCTTGAAAGAATTGCAGGAGAAGGAGCAATAAATACAGTAGCTAAAGGCAACTTCTTGAGTTGCCACACAAACGCATACACAACTATGTGGAGAGATCCGCCTAAAAGAAGAGTACGCTCAGCAAATGAGTGATGCACAAGTCTCACTTTCAAAAGAGAAGGCCAAATTTGAAACAGAAATGAGAGAAAAAGGGAGTAGCCTAGAGAAAGCTGAGAAGAAATTCTTGGATATGGAAGGTTTATTGCAAAAAGAACGAGATCTCGTGTCATGACTTCAACAATATGTGGAAGATGGAAGCGCTAGAATCCTCTCTCTGAAAAGTCAAGTGGTCCTTGAACAAGACAAGTCCAAGGAGTTGCAATATGAGATAATAGCAAAGGATGGAGAAATCTCATGGCTGTCAATCGTTCCTCCCCCCGTAGAGGTTCATTGTGATTTTTCTCCATTTTTGGTGGAGTTGTATGTTTCCCATTGGGAAATAATTAAGCAGTGTTGCCCTTCACTGCAACCCGTGCTGAGATTTCTAAGAGAAGCGTAGTCTCTTTGTGCTAAAGTGGGCGCTCTCATTAACAACTTTATTCTTTTTATTGGTCGTAAGCTCCTCGTAGCCCAGGGTTTAATTCAGATGTTGTATGTTGCTCAAGATGAAGAGTTGAGAGAAAAAGGGATTACAGACTGCAAGCAATTAATCAGGAAGACTAATGTCTTCATCAACCATCATAGGGTGATCATGCATGTATCAGCAGTGCTTGAGCCTTTGCAAATTTCAGTTCCATATATCAAGCAGCGTATAGAGAGGTTTGTTTTCTTGGATCTGCCTTCTCCTTTTCCTATAGATGATTCTATGTTAGGGATTGAACAATTGTTGAACCTGATAAAGCAATTACAATAAGAAAGCCTACAGCGCCTGAATAATTCTATCTCAACGGAGGAGGTTGAGCCTCTCCTACATCTCTTGGCCCAACTCTACGCACTCTTGAAATTGGTCCATGATGAACCAACGAACTTGTCGTTCGACGAAGTAATTTTTTTAGATCAACACTACCAGAATATGGAAGCACAAGTGCTGCCCTTTGAGGATGAATGGTTTTTGTTGCATTAGGTCTTCGATCTTCTTCACCCTGTTCTAGCATGAAGTCTGGTCTCCAAACCAAAAAATTTGGGTTCTAGCATTCCGCAAGCTAAATTTCCCATTTAGTCGCCAAGAAATGTTAATATTATTTTGGGATTTCTCGCAGGCGGATTTTTTATTAAGTGGCAGCACTTCTTTTTATCTTCATCTTTTTTGTCGTTCGCTGGTGCGTGCACCAGGTGGCATCTCGACGTTGCCTTTAGGCACTCACTTTTTTCATTCAAAGTTGAGAGAACACGGGATTGCCATGTGGCTCAATTTTTATAGCATGGTACACTTCTCAGGCACACCATCCATCGTGCGAAGGAAAAGACACTTGGTGTCTCTGCATTGCCCAATTTGGTTCTCTTTCTATGCTCATCTTCGGGTGTCCCCCGAGTTGCTGCATGTTTGCCATGGTATTTCGTGAACCCAGATGCGGTTCGCATCTTGGTTTTATTGTTGGGCAGGTGCAGGGATCTTCATGATGTGGTGAAGATAACAACTTTGAAGGTTGTTTTGCTGGGTAGTGTCTCGCGGTATGCCACACCAGGTTTTCTTCTCATGAGCGGTTGCTAGGATGTTGATGATGTCACAAGTTGTTAGTTAGGAGTCATGGGCTCTATTTATGCTTTATTTTTCTTTCTTAGAGGGGTTTAGACCTTCAGAGAGATTTTAGACTTTGGCTCATTTAAAAAAGTCTTTATGTTGATTCAATTTGGTGAATGATAGACACATCAGATTGCACCTATGGCCTTTGTGATGGTTTTATTTGAAGCTTAATATTTTGACTTCTATGTTTTTTTCGAGTTCAATAACTTATGTGATATTTCTTGTGAGGCTCCATGGATTAAACTATGTTTTGAGACTTGTTATCTGTTGGATGAATAGTTAATATCATTTTATGTTGAATGAATGTAGTGTTGAATTATTATCTTGAATTGTTCTGAGCATGTAGAATGTTGAATGAGCTTTAAAACCATATGTTTCTAGGTTTAATATGTTGTTAATGCTTTCCTAAAATGCTCTGGCGTATTGCCTAAATAGTGTAGATCATTTTGTTTTAAGTTTTCTCCTTCCCATTTTCTTCCCCAATTGTATGAAGAGTGGGCTTCTTAAACTCGGAGGTCATTCAGTGAGTTTCGTGCAATGGGTCCCCCACCACTGAATTTCCCATAAGGTTGTTCACGTTTAAGGTAAAATTAAGAGTCAACAGTCTCACATCTTAAAGTGAATTATTCAAAAACAATCACCCTATGGAGGAGCTTTCCCTTTTTATCAGATTTAATTTTCTCTCTCTCCATCCACATAAATTGTCAGATTACTTCAAGGAATGCTAGCCTAGGAGAGACAAAAACTGGCAAAACATGGGGTGTCTGCTCACACCCATAGACCCTGATGATGGTGCAGTTGTCATACAAAAAGAAATCTCCAAAATTATGGATGAAAGCCTCCTCTGGATATATCATTCCCTCAGCCCTACAACTCCTTATTCTCAAAATTTTAATAATATTCTTAGGTAGCCTGGGCAACTTAACTCCAAGCCTTGACAAAACTTTCATGGAAAAATGATCAAAGAAAATAGAAAAATTGCCAAACCTAGATCCTTTGTCCCACACCTGAATCCATCTCTTTACTGGCCATGAAAGACCTGTGTGTGGATCATTTGTCCTTATTGTTAATTATGGACCCCAATAAGCCCTGTTCTGATAAAGAATCAAATGGCACAATAGAGAATAATGTTTGAATTCTAGGTTTTCTTTCTTATTCCTTGCTCCCATTAACCCCTCATGAAGCTTATCACAAATAATAGCTGCAAAGTCATATAGCTCATTTAATGTGGGGTGTTGGATGTTGATAGAAATCATCATAAAATATATGGGCATCTCAGTAAGCCCACAATCCACCCAAGAACCTTCCCTAATGCATAGTAGGTCTTAACAATATAGGGCTCAAAGCACTCTAATTTGAAAGGCTCTTTTTCAAATGGCGGGACATAATTCTATGAATTTTTAAAAAGTTTCTTCATAAAATAAGGAACAAAGTCCTTTCTATACCTGTCCTTTTAGACTGGTAGTTTCTTTCCAAATTATTTATGTTGATTCCCTTGAGGGTTGACCCATCCAAACCAAAACATTCAATAATGGCACTATGTGAAATGTCTAATAGGGCATAGCCATCTGCAGATCTTACAGTCCTACTTGGGGAATCATAGGCATCGGCTATCTTTCTTATCAACATTGGCTCTACAAAAACATTTGGCACTACTAACTTCCCCAAGTTCAGTGTCCAAGGATTTGACACTGGGGCAGGTTTGTTTATGTTTCCATAAAAGGAATAAAATATATCCCACCCTCTCTCTTTTATAAATGCATCTTTACATCCCGATTCCTTGTCGTTGAAAGACATTATGATGTTTTCATTCATGGAGGGCCCCTCAAACAACTCTAACAGGTCCTGATGAAGGCTCCTTGTTTGTCTGGTTGGCCTCTTCACAACTTCTAATTTCTTTTCAACTTCATACTGCAATTGTTCTGCAGTCATCTTAGGAGCTAGAGGGGTAATAGGTATTGTTTCTAGTTCCTCTTCCTGAGTAGATGATTCTCCTTTGGAGGGTTTTCTAGGTCCCTTTATTTCTCTAGGAGTTGGCTTCTTTGCAGGAACAACTTCCTTAACCTGCTCAAGAAAGTTTTCTTTCTGTGGGGTTTTCTCTTGAGGAATTGGGGCTTCCTCAGTGGGAGGGTTTTCTTCAGTAGGGGCACTTTCTATAGGAGGAGGGGTTTCGGTGGCAAGTTCTTTAATGGATATTTTTTGGGCACTCTTTCTCCTCTTTTGAATTGGTTTCCTCGCTTTAGGAGGAGGGGCAGGCTCGTTCGAAGACTCACTGTCAGAGACAATAGTGACAGTCTTTTGAATTGTCTTTCTCTTTCTCTTCATGACCTTTTCCTTGGGAGGGTAGCTTGCTTCAGCCTCCTCAGACATTTGTGGGGTAGATTGAGGGTTTGGCTCAGCAGCGAGAATGCTTTCAATTACTAGCATGGGTGGAATTACATCAAGGGGAAAAGCATGGGTAATCTATGGCATTGCAGAACTAGTGCTAGCTTCAGAGACATTCTCGGTAGTGGGAGTAGAAGAGTCCTTAACAGGGGAAGCCATTTTAGTTCCTAAAAATAAAGGAGAGCTTGGAAAATTTAACATGAACACAAACCCTATAGACTCTAGGGTACACACAGAGAGCTCTACGTATTCACAACTAGAATAGCCTAGCAAATGCACAAGGATGGTGGAATAATTAACTCACTAGTTTTCTTTTCTCGGCTGAATTTCTGAGAGGGAAGGTTAATTTGTTGAAATTCGCTCTTCTTCTTTCTTAGGGACGCTCTAAATTCTCTTTCAGATGCAAGGTATGGGAGAAAATTGATGAATTTCTCTTTTATGGCGACACCATTAATTCATCTATGTCGGATAGAGCTAGTCGTTGGTGCCAAATTTAAATTCCATCTGTTGATCAGGAAATAAATGGTTGAGATTTCCCTTGACAACCCTCGAATGATGACATGGAATTTATTAGACTCCCTTGGCCACCTTAGACATTTCAAAATTTATGTCATTTGAATTGCTTTTATCACTTTATGACTTTCACCATCTCTGCGGGATAAGCGTTCCTTGGATTTCTCTTTATTTCCTTATCCCGCACCATCTTTTGTTTTATTGACTATCCTGCAGGATAAGGTTCCTATATATTTACCTTTTCTTTTTATCCTACAGCACCCAGAAGTATCCATTTCCCCTTCACAGGATAAGGCCTTGCTGCCTTTTCTTTATCGGCATTGTCTTTCCTTATCCCATTGCACAACTATCATCCTTGTTTCTCCTCATGGGATAAGATTTTGAGCATGTCCTCTGAGACTCTCCTTATCCCTCATGGTTCATAGTTCCCCTTTTGCCTCCTACTTGAGAACACTCTTCCTTGTATGTTTGCTTCACGCGAGATAAGACCTTTACGCTTATTATTTCTTGTTCGCAACCCATATTTTTGTTGGAAATTGACACTAAACTAGTTGGTTTCACTATGTTGTCATTGATGGCAACATGGTATCTTATTCCAACTTCATATTTTGGTTCATTTGTGTACCAGTAGGCACTTCACAGACATTTCATCGGCTCCGGTGGGAAGGAAGGATTTCTTTGGTTACCGGCAATGCAGGTCGACATGGTTTAGAATAAGGTTATCGGTATTGAAGGTCGACATCTCTTGGATCCAGCATCGACAATTATTTTTTATATTCATGTATTTATGTTATCTAGCCAGCATGTATATTGATATTGTAATAATATTTGTAAGCCGACATAAGGCATGATAAATTGTATAAGGTATATAGGTCAGTTGGATTGGATCATTTTAATATGGATATGTGGATGATGATATGAATGAGAATATGGATGGATAGAAGATGCAAAATACATCAGAGAGATTATGTATGTGAGGATATTTATGTAAGTGTTATTCTGGTAAGGGTTTAGGGTTTCAGACTAGAATAGACAGAGCTTAACGAGAACTGTATTCTGGCATAGAAGATGTTATCTTAGCAATTCACTCATTTCTCTGGATTGTAGTCTGGATTTATATGTAGTCAGTAAGGCTCCTTTTGTGATTGAGAAGTGTGCTTTAGGTTGTAAGCCTTCTTGCAAGTGCAGGCCCCTCTATTATGTAATATCTCTTCATATGCCCAGTGGATTGATATTATGGGTCACAAATCTCACCATGTTTTTTCCTCTTTGAGGTTTTCCACGTATAATTTTGTGTGTTATGGTATTCATTTATGTAATTTTCTTATTCGTTGCTTTACTTCTTTCAATTCTATATGTATCGGTATACCAGTTGGTGTATGCATGTTTAATAAGGCTATTGATCATACCAGTAGAATACTGATTCACCCCCCTCTCAGTGCTCTTGGATTCCAACATGCTTATCCCCATGGGAACGCGGGATAAGAGATCCTCTCGATCTTGACTTGTGACCCTTATCTCGCATCCTCTTTTGTTGGCCTGGGAACCTTTGCGAGATATCATTTTCTTTGTAACTCTGAGTTATTTCTTATCCTGTGGGCCCATCTCGGTGTCACAAAACCACCGCGGGATAAGACTTTCCTCTCTGATTCTTATCTTCTCTTATCCCGCGTGGTCACAGTGCACACTGAAAACTGCTACCACACTCATGAATGCTCCTTATCCTACACGACCCTTTTATTGTCATGAAGTGATTGCGGGATAAGGATCCCTTTGTTACTCAGGTCTCCTTCTTATCCTATGGGGATTAATCATGGCTTCACATGTGTCGTGGGATAAGCTTTGTTCTACGAACCTTGCTACTTCCTTATCACGTGAGGTCGAGACCTCTTGCTAAAAAGTTTGCAGGATAACATTTCTTTGTGTTTTCTTTGAAATGCTTATCATGTACAACTGTGACACTAAAGAGGGCACTTAAGTGGATCCTTTTGAGCACGTGGAGACTTATCAAGGGTATCAAGATCGTTCGAAGGGGCCCTCCCTAGGGAATTCTAAAAGGCTAAGCTACGGGGACTTCTTAACACAGGAATATAATAATAATTTAAAGCGACGGCCTGAAGTAGTGATCCCTAACGTGCGGGGCCGGTGAACAAACGATAAAAAGGCCTTCCGACCATGACTTAAAAATAGGTCACCGGTGAACATGGGTCAACTGCAAAACATAACATTTCCCGAGAGAACAAAGGAAAAACCTTGATAGGCATAAATCCCTTTTCAGAAACCCTAAACCCTAATTTGCAACACACAGGAAAGGTAAAAACCATTTTTTTTAACACTTCCAACATAATGAACAAGGCTATGGAATCCTTCAGACTTAGACTCTATAGGACCAAGGTGGGTATACCTATGTTCAAACCACTTTCAGATATTTCACTATGACAAGCAGTGATGCTATAGCAGATATACTTCATACAATATGGTGGGGTCTTCACACAAATACTTCTTTGACTAACACATCCCTTTAATCTTTATTTATCGCATGTATGAAGTAGAGAGAAAAGAAAAACAAACAACAAGCAAGAAAGGAAATAACAGAAAAGATTTGATTTTTCGGATTTAACATATGGTTCCCTTCATGTTTTGCACAAGAATAAGCCTTTGGATAGCCCCTTATCCACTTACATATTCAATAAATGAAGCATACATTTATGGTAATAGTATACAACACAAAACTAGTAACCCATAGAATATCATTGCATTACAATGAAAGACCTCAAATGAACATACTAATAACATTTTTATTGATCCTAAAAATGTACAATAAACTCTAGCATCTACTCAAAACCAAGCTTTAACATGCTCCTTCAGCATGAGCCTCTAAGCTAAACACTTATCACAATAAGTATGTGAAAAAAACCATTAAAATCCTTGATTTCTCTAAGTTAAAAGAATATTGAACATATTCAGGAGACATTACAGCATGCTTTTGCATTTAAGCTCAATACTAGCTTGTCTACCATTATTAAAAATCTGATTACAATATTCTAAAACTAAAATTTCAAAGCAAACTAAGTCCTATCCTACCCTACACAAAAACATTACATAACTCACTTGGAGTAAAAATGTGGAACCCCTTAGACTGAAGAAGATAAAAGAATAAAAAGAGAGGTGAGAAAGCCTAGAGAAGCCCTAAAATAAATCACAAAATGACACATGGATTCCATTTTAAATTTATGTATTTCACATCTTCAAAAATCTGCATTTTTATATTTCATTTTGCCTTTAATTTGCACCCCTAACCCTGGTAGAGTAACATGCAAAATCTGGAAAAATATCTCTACAAGCACAAGATTTTGTGATAAAAGACTAGTCACATTCAACACTTTGCCCCTTGACTAAAAATTTTTCCCTTTTGCTTCTCTATCTTCTTTTCTTGAAGCCCTCTTTTTACTTCAGACCAAAAATAGAAGATTATCTCCTTTTGTCTAAAAATGATCTCTCCCTTTCTCTGCATTCTCTCCTTTCATTGAAATTACACTTCAAAGTGGGCTCACAATATTTTCACAAATTGCAAACACCCACAACTGCAAAACACTTGTCAAAGGGACATAATATTTATTTACATATTCCCCTTATTGCAACTCCTTACTTTAGGGCAGAAATTCATATTTGCATGGGCTTCCACATTATGTTAAAATATTTTCACATTAGATTTTTCACCTCCACTGATAATAATACTCTTATGATATCTATTTGCCAGAGTAAATTTTACCCCCTTTCCCGTGCAGATTTTCCCAAGTGAAAGTATTTTTTTCTTATATTTGCACCTTGTTTATTTTAACATAAAAATAATTCAACCCTATTTGCATATTTTTTCCTTAATGAGATTTTGCCTTCTTCCTGCAACATCCACACTCTAGAAGGATCAATGTGTCAAGGAGTATATTGATCCTCTTGGGGCCCAAGTTTCTAAACATTTAACAAATATTCCTCAACAATGGTTATCTGGACATCATGCATATTTATCATGGGTCACTCCACCCTATATCCTTGGCACACATCTCTGACTTATATGAATACTATTGGTCGTACACTTTGCAGCCCTCATTTAGCCTAGGCAAAAATTAATGTTTCATTTTGTTTAATCATTTAGCCCTCAATATACATTTACCACATTGAGCAAACATATTTTTTAACAAGTTCCTAACTGAGCATCTTCAAGGGTTTTCCCTTGAATTTGAATGATAGTTTGTATTTCATTTGATGATTTCAAATATTGGTATGAGTGCCTTGTGTAATGATGCAGTACCCTATACTTAAGTGGATGTCACTAATAATATTGAAATCTCAACACTGAGACATCCAGAAGCTTTTCTCTCAAGCAATACCCTCTGCTAACTAGGAACCAACTATACAGCCTTTGCAATTTTCTCATATGATCTTTCTTCGTGCTTGGATGAACTTCCCTTATTAGCATTGAGCCTCCATCCTATGGCATATATTAATCATCTCGATATCTTCATCACTGCAAGTAGGTGCACCAATCCTTATATTTCTCCTTGTTAAGCGCTTGCCATGTCGATTTGGGGCTTATGGTGTAAAGAGCCTATATGAGTGCATCAAAATAATTATCACTCATACTTCACCACCATCTCCTTTATGGCAAGCAGTGAACAATAACGCATCACTTTTTTCCAAACCTATGCAAATAAATGGTCACCACAACATCCATGAGATGATATCATTTCAAGGTGCCAACAACACCCACCACCCCATTTGTATGCTTTAGCAGCTGCATATACCTGCTTACCCTCACATAGTACATGTATCTGTTACTATTAAATCATTGTCAACATTGACAAACATGCCATACTCATCAGCACATTGCCATTTTATATTAAAATGTTCACTTCAGATATCCACTATAAACTAACAAAACTCATCCCACAGGTACCATATTTCTGTCAAAACTATGCCTACATTGACTCTTAATAATCCATTTTTCTTAGATCACCATGATTATCTCAAATGTTCAAAACATATCGGGCTTGTGATTGGGATGGTATTCGTATAGGATGCCTAACCACATTAGGTCTCTGTAGAGAAATTTTTGACTCCATTGAAACTTTGTTGTTGTTTTAGTCACACCTTATCCCCTCCATGTGACCTAGACCACTCAAGCTCTCCAACCATCCATCTTGCTAAATCACCTGTATATTGTCCTATTGACTTGGGTAGGGTATACGCAAGGTGATACCATCATTGCACTACCTGCAACACAAATGAAAAAAGCCATTATAAACAAAGGCTCTCCATTATGCTCTGATTAATGATGTTGCTTCAATCTTTCCCATGCAATCATGAAAAAAGTGTAATGTGTTCCACATTTAATCCTCTGTAAACCCCAATTATGGACACAAACCTGCAATCTGGAAGCATTCACACCTTATCCCCTCCACGTGACCTAGACCACTCAAGATTTCCAACTATCCATCTTACTAAATCACCAGTATATTGTCCTATTGACCTGGGTAGGGTATACGCAAGGTGATACCACCATTGCACTACTTGCAACACAAATGAACAAAGCCATTATAAACAAAGGCTCTCCATTATGCTCCGATGAATGATGTTGCTTCAATCTTTCCCATGCAATCATGAAAAAAGTGTAATGTGTTCCACATTTAATCCTCTGTAAACCCCAATTATGGACACAAACCTGCAATCTGGAAGCATTCAGCAAAAAAAATGGTGAATCTTAGATTGCTTTCCTCGTGAATACCTCAATGTTGCCCTAGTCTTAATTTTCCTATGCTCACCTTTTACCTTCACATGGTGCCCTCATGCGGGATGGCAGAATTAAATACTTCAACTTGCACACATAACACTGTCATACCCTATGATGCCTTATCCATTGCTATGGAGAGGGTGCTGGATGGCGGGAAGTTCCATCCCTCACACCTTCTCTTACCCCTCGATACCCCATGAGCGCCCATTTTCACCCCACAGGATGGCGGGGGAAAATTTTCCTCAAGCCTTTACCTACCCCAAATCACTCACCCGATGTTGTCATGTGCCTTGCGGGGTTAATGGAGTGGGTTTACTTTTGCCTCTCCTGCCAGCCCACATGCATTCATGCTCATTTTTAATCATCATGTAGGGTGGAGACTTTAGAAAAACCTATATATTTTTTTATTCTTTAAAATAATATCCCTCCTCTTGAGTGCATGGGTTTTGTCTTTGCGGGCCCACCACATCATACATCTTTTATATGCTAAAGATTATCATTTGAGAATGTAACATACCTTATATTTGTCTTTCATAGCCTCATAACATTCGTATGGCCCACATGGTTGTAATGTAACTACCACATTATCAAGGTTTAAATCATTTATAAAATTATTTGAAATATTCAAATGTTAATCATTTATGAAATGATTTATTCAATTTCTTTCTTCATATGCCCATATATATGAATCAACCAATTTATCCAAATAACCTTGTTTTCTTTTTTATTTGAATCAACTTATTATTTAAATCAAGAAGATTAAATAAATAATACATATTACTTTTAATGGGCTCAAACCTATCTCGCTAGGCTTCGTCATTAGTCAGGTCCCTAGGTGGGCTCGACTAAAAAAAAAATTGTTTCTAAACAATTGGCATGTGAGAAAGCTCTGGAACACATATTGGGTATCACGCGAAAATTAGACCTGATGCTCAACGCTTTTGAACCTTGATAAAAAAAATCTAAGTAGCCTCTGAAACTGGCCTAAAAAACTGACCAAATCACCTCGTCAAGGCTTGCAGGCTGGTACACTAGCAAATTGTTATACAAGGAATCTAAAGCATCAAAAAAAAGCTTATTATGATGCTCGAGGTAAAAGATATTAATCTTTTAAGTTGCCTACTCAGGCTTTTCTAAAACTGCACCTGTCAAATCAGCTTGAAACCCATTCAATCACTAAGTTAGAAAAATATCAAATGTTCATTTTAGGAATTGCCACTTGGCCAAATGATACATCTAATTACCATGAGTGTTTGCACAAGAGGATTTAACTTGATCTGACCCCATGGCCAAAATATTAACCTCCCAACTTGCTTCCTCTGAAAAATCTGAAAATATTGATTGTGAATCCTTGAAAAATGCATCTTGAATGGGCTTTGAAAAAATAGCAAATGAGGAGATGGGGGCCTATAAACCAATAAAATGGTGGAAAATTATATAGACAATTATGAGGTACACTTATTTCTGCATGCAGGTCATTGGGTGATCAAATATAGATTCAAATGTAGGGCTACTTTCTGCAAATTGTGCTTAGTCAATTTGCAAATCTGAACTTTTTGCAAATGGATTGGACTTTGATAAACTCATCAAACGGATTCATGGGGCTTCATAAAAATGAAAAGAATCACTAGAAACTATCAGTTTGGCATGATCTTCATCTGGCACAAAAATACTACATCACAAAGATGACCTACTCAGAAAGGTGCAACATGTGCAAGCAATAAACCAACTTTTGGACCTCAAAATAAGGTCTTCAAAAACTCATCAAAATCGATCACAAGAGGATGAAAGTGAACATATGGCATCTCTGATAGGTTCTCAAAACTTCTCCCAAGTGTTTTTACATGACAATCTATGGGTGCAAGATTATAGGCTCTCAAAGTGAGTGAGCAACTTAGGCTTATTCACCAAGGTACTTTCTAAGTGCATCAAGCAAAATTTCGAACTTGGGCCCTCAAAATTAGGCAAAATTTTTTGAGTTCCCAATAGTGGCTCTTGCTCTGGGATGCATTCCCCTTGCGGGCATGGCAAGATTCCAGATCTTTGGGAGCATACCAGGTGCCTACTCCATTGGGCGATAGAGTTAAAAAGGATCATCTTTGCCCCCTACTATTGTGGCTTGAGCATCAAACCACATGTGATGAACCAAGGCCATCAAGAAAGAAAGGCCTACACTTTCCTCTATCATAAATTTAATTTTCATCTGACTTCACCAGGCCAATTTGAAGATGTAGCTGGAATGTACCAGTTCGAGCATGCCAACCTTTCTCATCCAACCATCAAACTAAATACCATTAGTGCACTCATCATTTCTAAACCTCTGGGACTCATGCACAAACAGAAAATACTAATCATTGTGTGGAATAAGCATGTTATAATCATCAAACAATACACCTTCATACTGAACACAATATTCATCATGACTCACACCATTGTCACACTTCATAAAAATATCACCTAGCTAAAAAAGAAAAGACTCACATTCTACCATACAGTTGGGAACATAGGCTTAATTCTGATCACTGATTTGCATTTCAAAAATTAAGCTTTTAGAAGAGCTCACCTGGAAATCAATCTCACCATGCAAACCATCTTCATGTGCTTGAAAATAAAAAGAATCATAAATGACTGACTCAGGCAACTGCAATTCATGATGTCGACAAGAATCTTCACCTTCATGTCCCAAGTCCTCTTTAAAACTAAATTTATCAGTAACTTTCATGCATAGAAAACACTCATCATCATCTTTCCATGATTCCACACGAGCAAGCATCTCATCTTCACTATGACAGTTTGATCACATACCCAAATCTGATTCTATATCCATGTGGAAATCTCCAACATAATGCTCATTCTGATCAAGAGATATGCATCCATACATGTTCATACCTAGAGGTTCTTCATCGAGATCACATGTGTAATGAGTACCACAGTTATCAGCAACCCATATATCATCAAAGAAAAATTTTGAGTTTTCATCAGCACACATGCCTCCATTATCAGCAGTCGAGGGTGATCATACTCATGAGAGCTTATGCATTCATATTCTTCATCATTATTTACATCAGCTGGTTTAAGCATAAGAAGAAAATTGACAAGGTATACATCACACTTAACCTTATATGGAGCATTTTCATTGTCAAACTTTATCTCAGCTAGGAACAAGAGTTCTTGACCTTTTCCATAAGCAAACCTTTGATATTCGGTCGCTAACAATTTCAAGATTCCTTCACTATTGATTGAACAAGTGTCTTCTTCCACATGTCCCATATTTTCTTCATCTATGTCTTCACCATGGTTGTAAGCATGATCTTCTTGCAAATCAATATCCTCGTCATCATCACTGTGATCCTTAAAACCCAAAAACTCAGTGGATTCACATGAGAATGTGTTTGTCATAATATGGGAGATTAGATCTCTAACAAGCTTACCAAAATTACAGTCACAATCTAGAAGAAAAAATGGACCCTCTAGACATTCATTTTCAGCTTCATTCAGGCTGTCATGACACTCATTTTTGGGTGTGTATTCCTGGTCTACCTATTGTTCACAAATATTATCTAATGCAAGCTGACAATGCATTTTATTTTCAATAATATGAAGAGTATCAATATCAACTTGTACATTCTCATCACATCTTTGCTCATTTTTTCATTAGGAGTGTGTAGTTTTTTAACATCAAGTGCAATTTAAGATTTGAACCCTTCTATCATATATATCCATTCAATAATCTAACTCATGTTAGCTGTTTTCAAATCTTTTGACCAATGAAAAACACTAGGCTCGTAGATTTGCAAGAACAAATCAATCCATTTGGAGTCTTGAAGCATGAAGCTCATGGAGGTATTTTGTAGTACCTTCGGGAACCTTGACAATAGTGCATATGGTGGCTCACTTCCTAGTCTTCTCATGTTCAACTATGCACTAACACATGCCATTGGGTCCACAAGGTTTGGGTTACACTCATGCTCAACTTGAGGTTGATAAAAATATTCATAAGGCTGAAAAACATGGACTAGGATAGTAGGGACATTCACACTTTGAAAAATGTTTTTAACTCTTGACACATGTTGCATTTATGCATACATTACATCCCCACTGGCTGAAAAATCCTGAGAACTAAAGAGTTGTCCACAACTTCCAATATTATGACTGAATATGTTCAAAAACAACACCTTAAATTCTTCCCACAAAGATATGCACTGCATAGGGAGATTGTCATACTATTCCCTTGCACTATCTTTCAAGGACCTCATGAAGAACTTCATGACAATATCTTCAGCATGAATCTGAAAATCCTCAATAAATTCACAAAATGACTACAAATGCTTGACTATTGATTCGGATTCACTTGCATGAAACAAGGGCATTTGATCTCTAAGCTCGGTGGGGAAAGGATGTGGGTACCCCTAGACATTGCTAAAGTTTAAAGGCCTATACCTTTCTGGGACAAACACTTCTCTAGGTGAACATTTCTTAAGTTGTTGATTATTCATTATGCCTAGGTCTAAACTATGATGATACATCTTGACTTGATTTCAAAACTATTTATACATGCATTGCAGTTACAAATTTTATGACTCTTTTTCTTTTCACAACAAGGCCTTAAGCAGAAATAATACAAAAATGACTCAAAATCAAACTTAAGGTCTCCTTGAATGAGCCTATCACAAGATTACATGCTCTTCTCAAAGTAACATGGTTGAAAACTACAACATGAAAGTATGTAATTTGAATAAAAACTACTTCCCTTTTTACTAGTGCTACAATACTTAATAAGGGTTCATTCAAAACCTTAATACATTATGGTTTTCACAAAAACTTCTTTAGCAAGCCAAAAGAAAAATACCTATAAAAGATTGCAACTACTGCTCACTACCTCTTTGATTGAGAATAATTTAAATCTAGAGCTTCTTTTCTTTAATCTTCGGGTTCTTGTATGATAGAGTCACCACCTCCTTGCTAAGGAATAGTCTTTAAACAGTTGAGAGCTATTCAAAGCCTTGAATCATTCTGTGTCTTCTCCTTTACAGTGACATAACTCAAAATTTCTTCATACATGCTACTACAATTTTTTTCCAGACTGAAAACCACCTAACCAGAGACTCTTGGGCATAACTTAACAAAAACTTCTTCAACTAATCCCTAGTAGAGTCACCAATCTGTTGGTTGCGGCTCAAATGGGAAAGCCTCTCCAATATGATGATTCAATAACTACTAACCAAAGATTCTAGACACTTATCCCCAGGAGAGTTGTCAGTTTGTTGGTTGTGGCTCAGATGGGGAAGCTTCAACTATATGATGATTCAATAACTTCTAACTAGAGATTTCGTGTCAAGTCCCCAATAGAGTCACCAATACGTTGGTTTTCCCAACTGACATTCTAGAAAATCCTAAGAATGATCCTATTTCTATCCATGGATGACTGGACTCAGCGGCCAACCAACAAGGCTATGGAAGCTTTATGCACTTTAGGCTTTGCAGGACCAAGGTGAGTATACCTATGTTCACACCACTTTCATATATTTCACTATGACAAGCAGTGATGCTATAGTAGATACACTTCATACAATATGGTGGGGTCTTCATATAAATACTTCTTTGACTAACACATCCCTTTAGTCTTAAATTATCACAGGTATGAAGTGGAGAGAAAATAAAAAGAAACAACAAGCAAAAAAGGAAATAACATAAAAGCTTTTATTTTCGGATTTAACATATGTTTCCCTTCATGTTTTGCACAAGAATAAGCCTTAGGACAACACCTTATCCACTTGAAGATTAAATAAATGAAGCATACATTTATGGTAATAACATACAACACAAAATTAGTAACCCATAGATTATCATTACATTACAATGAAAGGCCACAAATGAACAACTGGTCACATTCTTCTTTTTTTTGCTAGGTAATAATATATTGTATTATTAAAAGTAAAAGGGAGTTACATCACATTTTTCATCTTCATCCATAGAAACTTCCATAACAGTTCATCACAACCACCAAACTGAAACAAAAACTTCCTAATAATCACTACCCAAGTATCTAAACCCTACCCACCAAAGTCAAGCTTTTAGCAAAAAATTTGCTCGTAAAATTCTAAAACTACCCATCACCCTATACATGTCTATAATTTTAAACAATTTTCAGGCCATGGAAACGCCCAAGAAACGAAACCAAATTCAAAAATTTATGTCACTGAAGAAATAAATTTATCTATTTCCAGATGTGCTTGGTTCTCCATCTTCCCTTTGTTCCTCAGCTGCTTTCCTCTTCCTTGGTTGAAGCACCCTTTGTCCCAGTCCATCAGCTTATGCCTTTGCCATCTCGATCACCATCTCTAATTCTTTAATGTGTACAAATATTTTAGTGCCTCCCAGCCATGCTTGGCTTCTTCTCTTCGATGCACTTGACATAGACCCTTTGGCCACCACACAAAGGGGATTAAATCACCACTAGCACCCTCTTCATCATCTTCCATACCCTCTAGAAGGTCGAAACCTTTGCCCGACACTGCCCATTCAAGGAAGGACTCCATTCCTCCCAAGAAATATTTGTGTATAATTTTCTCCATGACCCTCCTCGCCATTCCTTTCGACTCTCCCACATCTAAATCCCATGCCATGATCAAGGAGTAGACATCCATATTGGTCTTGTATCTGTGCCTCACCCAGTTAAATGCTTTGCCCAGAATTAAGAGAGCACATTGCACTAATTGTTCATCGTTAAAGAGGAGCATCCTCTCAATCTTCTTTCAGAGACCTCCCTAAAGAAGGGACACAATTGTCTATTTGTCCTTAAGGTAAAGTTAGCTTCCATTGATGCACTATTGAAACAATTACACCACCTTTCACTTCTGCTCTCTACTTCTTCACCAAAAAACTACTCTGCAACTCACACTGAATACTTTTACTTCCCAAAAAATCTACTGAAGTCTCTCAAAAAGTGAATGAACACTAAATGTGGTATGTCTACATACACAAATAATCATTAATACTCTGCAAGATCGTAGTACTCTGCATCACATCACTCAACTGTGTATTAAATGTGCTCGGGCATTGAGAGATATGACTAAAACTTCAGCCATCAACTTTATGATTTTTAAAATTCATCTACAGGAAGTTGCCCAAACTCTTCAAATTTCAATTCACAAACCTTAACAAAGAATAATGCCCATTTTGAAAGGGTCTCTACCTCCATGTTCCCCGATCACCTAACATGACTAATTTGAAAGTCTTCAAAACCCACTAATTCTTCCACTATCTTGGAGATTAAATTTTGTAGATGTCATGCCATAATCTTCCCTTTCATGATTGCTTGTATTATTATGAGAGAATCCCCTTCCAAGTGAAGTTTCGCCACCCCCAACTTCTTTCTCATTCTGACAGCCATTAAAGTTGCCTATGCTTTTGCAACATTATTAGTGCCCTCTTCCAACTTCTTCACTCCCAAAGCGACTACATCCCCTTTCCAATTATGAACAATGACACTAGCACCCGATGATCCAAGATTCCCTTTAGAAGCACCATCAAAATAAAATTTCAACCAACCTTCCAAGGGCTAAACTGATCACATTCTTATTGATCCTGAAAATGTATAATAAACTCCAACATCTACTTAAAAGCAAGCTTTAACATGCATCTTAAGAATGAGCCTCTAAGATAAACACTTATTACAACAAGTGTGTGACAAAAGCCATTAAATCCTTGATTTCTCTGATTTAGAAGAGTATTGAACATATTTACGAGACATTATAGCATGTTTTTACATTTAAGCTCAATACTAGCTTGTCTGCCATTATAAAAAATCTGATTACAACATTATGAAACTAAAATTTCAAAGCAAACTAAGTCCTATCCTACCCTACACAAAAACATTACATGTCTCACTTGGAGAAAAAATCTGGAACCCCTTAGAGTGAAGAAGAGAAAATAATGAAAAGAGAGGTGAGAAACTCTAGACAAGCCCTAAAATAAATCACAAAATGACACATGACATCCATTTTAAATTTATAAATTTCACATCTCCAAAAATCTGCATTTTTCTCTTTCATTATGCCTTTGATTTGTACCCCTAACCCTTATGGAGTCACATGGAAAATCTAGAAAAATATCTCTGCAAGCACAAGCTTTTGTGACAAAAGACTAGTCACATCCAACACTTTACCCCTTGACTAAAAATTTACCCCTTTTGCCTCTCTATCTTCTCTGCCTGCAACCCTCTTTTTACTTCAAACCAAAAATAGAAGATTCTCTTCTTTTGTATGAAAATGACATGTCCCTTTCTCTTCATACTCTCCTTTCATTGAAATTACACTTCAAAGTGGGGTCACCGTATTTCCACAAATTGCAAACATCCACAGCTGCACAACACTTGTCAAATGGAAATAATATTTAATTACATATTCCCCATATTGCAACTCCTTACCTTAGGGCATAAATTCATGTTTGCAAGGGCTTCCACTTTATGTTAAAATATTTTCACATTAGATTTTTCACCTCCACTGATAATAATACTCTTATGATATCTATTTGCCAGAGTAAATTTTACCCCCTTTCTCATGCAGATTTTTCCAAGTGAAAGTAATTTTTCCTTACATTTGCACCTTGTTTCTTTTAACTTAAAAAAATGTTAACCTGATTTTCATTTTGTTTTCCTTAATGAGATTTTGCCTTCTTCCTGCAACATCCACACTCTAGAAGGATCAATGTGTCGAGGAGTATATTGATCCTCTTGGGGGCCAAGTTTCTAAACATTTAATAAATATTCCTCAACAATGGTTTTTTGGACATCATTCATATTTATCATGGGTCACTCCACCCTGTATCCTTGGTACACATCTCTGGCTTATATGAATACTATTGGTCGTATACTATGCAGCCCTCATTTAGCCTGGGCCAAACTTAATGTTTCATTTTGTTTAATCGTTTAGCCCTCAATATACATTACCACCTTGAGCAAACTTATTTTTCAATGAGTTCCTAACTGAACATCTTCAAGGGTTTTCTCTTGAATTTGAATAATAGCTTGTATTTCATTTGATGATTATAAATACTAGTATGAGTGCCCTTTGCCATGATGCAGTACCCTATACTTAAGTGGATGTCACTAATAATATTGAAATCTCAACACTGATATATCCAAAAGCTCTTCCCTCAAGCAATACCCTCTACTAACTAGGAACCAACTGTATACCCTTTGCAATTTGCTCATATGATCTTTCTCCATGCTTGGACGAACTGCCCTTATTAGCATTGGCCCTCCATCATGTGGCTTATATTGATCATCTTGATATCTTCATCACTGCAAGCATGTGCACCAATCCTTATTTTTCTCCTTGCTAAGCTCTTGGCATGTTGATTTGGGGTTTATGGTGTAAAGATCTTGTATGAGTGCATCAAAATAATTGTCACCCATACTTTGCTGCCATCTCCTTTATGGCAAGCAGTGAACAATAATGCATCACTTTTTTCTAAATCTGTGCAGATAAATGGTCACCATGGTATCCATGAGATGATATCATTTCAGGGCGCTAGCAGCACCCACCACCCCATTTGTACACTTCAGCTGCTGCATATACTTGTTTACCCTCACATAGTACTTGTATCTGTTACTGGTAAATAATTGCCAACACTTGCAAACGTGCCATACTCATTGACACATTGCCATTTTATATTAAAATGTTCACTTCGAATATCCACTGTAAACTGACAAAACTCATCCCACGGGTCTTATCTTTCTGTCAAATCTATGCCTACATTGACTCTTAATAATCCATTTTTCTCAGATCACCATGATTATCTGAGATATTCAAAACATATCAGGCTTATGATTAGGATGGCAGTGGTATAGGATGCCTAACCACATCAAGTCTCTATAGAGAAATTTTTTATTCCATTAAAACTTTGTTGTTGTTGCAGTCATGCCTTATATCGTCGACGTGACCTAGACCACTCGAGCTCTCCAACCATCCATCCTACTAAATCACTGGTACATTCTTCTATCGATATGGGTAGGGAATATGCAAGCTGATACCATCATTATGCTACCTGCAACGCAAATGAACAAAGCCATTATAAATAGAGGCTTTCCATTATGCTCTGATGAATGATGTTGCTTCAATCATTCCCATGCAATCATGAAAAAAATGTAATGCATTCCATGTTTAATCCTCTGCAAACCCCAATTATGGACAAAGACCTACAATCTGGAAGCATTCAGCAAAAAAGATTGCGAACCCTAGATTGCTTTCCCCATGAATACCTCAATGTTGCCCTAGTCTTGATTTTCTTGCACTCGCCTTTTGCCTTCACATGGTGCCCTCATGCGGGATGGTGAGGTTTAATACTTCAAATCGCGCACATAACACCATCATACCCCATAGTGCCTTCATATTTTTTTATTCTTTAAAAAATATCCCTCCTCTTGTACGCATGGGTTTTGTCTTTGCAGGCCCGCCACATCATCCGTCTTTTATATGCTAAAGATTATCATTTGAGCATGCATGATACCTTAAATTTGTCTTTCGTAGCCTCATAACATTCATATGGACCACATGGTTGCAATGTAATTACCACATTATCAAGTTTTAAATCATTTATAAAATGATTTGAAATATTCAAATGTTATTGGCCCTTTAATCATTTATGAAATGATTTATTCAATTTCTTTCTTCATATGCCCATATATATGAATCAACCAAGTTATTCAAATCACCATGTTTTTCTTTTTATCTGAATCAACTTATTATTTAAATCAAGAAGATTTAAGTAATACATATTGCTTTTAATGGGCTCAAACCTATCTCGCAAGGCTTCATCATTAGTCGGGTCTCTAGGTAGGCCCGACTTCATCGTGTAGTTCATGTTCCTTATCTTGAACCACACCTAATACTTAGTGGTGTGATGGATAATGATTTATGTAGGCCTACCGACCCAAACAACACCCAAAGACATCTGGTGATGTCATGTAGTTTGGGATGACGAGCCCTACTACACTATTTGATAGTAAATACAAAGAACAATAAAACAAGAACAGTTTAGATCCATGGACCTAAACCACACCTTAATGTGAAGCATTAAGGTGTGATTTGGAGCCATGGGCTCAAATCATACCTTTGGAAAGATCATTTTGCAAGGTGTAAAAGAGGCCAGTTCAAGGCCACGAGCTCGAACTAAACACAAACCCTAAACTTAAAGTAAAAAATGAAATTAATGAGAAAAAATGTAAAAAGAAAAGAAAAAGTGACATACCTAGAAAAACAACTTGAGAAAGAATGGGAAGATGAAAACTCCAATGAAATCTACCTCCCAATCTGAATGACACGGAGAAAATGAAACAATAACACCTAAGAAATAGATCGAAAAAGATAAAAACTATTCTATTATAAAACAATCTTTAAAACATAAATACCCTCAAATGTGTGCATTAAATATGTTTGTTTTGGGTTCACGGGCCCGATTTACACTTAGATGTGTATTTCAGGTTCGTGGACTCAAAATCCACCAAAGGATAACCCCTAGGTGTGCATTCGAGTTTAGAACCCGACAATACACCTAAACAACAAAAATAAAAACTAACTCTAAAAATTATCCAAAAATGAATTAATCACTTAGGATAAAAAATGAGGTTAGAGTTTATGGACCACAATTTGGACAAAAATTGTGGGGGCTATCCCAATATTTTGCCAAGCTGAAATTGTAATAATAAAGCAAAAAAATGAATTATTGGTAAAGGTTAAAGATGATGCCAAGAATAAAGTACTAGAAGTGATGAGGGGTACAAGTTTGTATTTGTTCAAGTTAGTTTTGGATAAACTAGATGATGTTTATGCTACATATAAGACTCTCTGATAGACCGAAAATTAATGCAAATATTTTGTAGCAAATTTGAAGCCATTAAGCGATACGTGGCAGCCCCTGGCCAATAACTCAAGAGAATTGCATATGTCCACTAGAAACCTTTCGACAACCCCACCAATTATTAGTGCCACTTGGAAAATGCTCAACACTTTAATCAAGGAGTTACAACACTTTGAAGGGAAGGAGCTAGGAGTCAAAGAAAAAATAGATCCATTTAAAATAATCCAACACAAATTTTAATGAAGATGGGGAAATTAAAAGCCTTGATGAATGGAGGAAAGATTTTGAGGAGATGACACAAGTGGCCATAAGTAAAATTGATGAAGGGGATCAGCCCTAGGTGTCCACTTATCATCTTGTAATTGATAAAATCATTGGCACTAATACCTTGTATGGAAGGTTTATTGCAGAAGACAAAAATGTGGTGGATAATAAATGCAAGGAGGCCCTGGGAAGAGTATGAGATATTTAGAGCTTTAAATGGTTAACCAGCTTCTAAATTGCATAATGGCATCAACAACATTGTATGCTTGAAGAAGAATAAACAAAGAGTCGCCATGCTATGAAGGACAAACTATACTACAAACATGTTCAACTACATATGTGGGAACCTTACCAGATTAGCAAATCATAGGTATCCCACATTAATTCAGAGTATTTAATTATGTTTGGAGTGTAGATCTTTTGGTCACGAGTTATTTAGTGCCTTGGTTATTTCACAAGGCTTACCTTTAGTTACTAGTTGTTTCTTTCCCTTTCAATTTATGTACTTTCCACCTCATCACTGGTTGCATTGTCATCAGCAACAAATTATGTTTACAAGTGAAGCAGTCATCAAAGTATTGCAACGCATTAGCATACCACATCAATAGGTCTATGCAGCGGCAATTTTGAGAATGAAGATGGTTATATTTGCTTTTTCCTCCATGGATACAAATACTTTTTGTCATATGTGAGCATGTAAAGGTACCATAGCATATTCTTGCTTAGGTGAATCAAATTTTGACACGTATGCATTTGGCCCGAAGCTTGCTTTTCTCCCTATTGGTATTTTGGTATGGTTTTGTCATTGATGTCAACACCTACTAAATACACCTACTTTGGAGATCCAGCAACATTCACTGGCAAATAATAAATTGTGCAACAGTTACCGGTATATGATTAACCGGCAGGATATAATGTTCACCGGTACTTGGAATGACATGGAAGACACTTGCTAATGTCGAAGACATCATGTGGACACTTTATTTTGAAATAATAATCATTGGTATATTCTTATTTGCATATTTGCTTTTACCGGCAAATAGGTCCAAGTTATCTAGGGCTACACCGGTAGGTTTATCTTTTCCAGATCAGCATGGCACGCTATGGAGATGATTTATTATTGTTGTAAATGCATTAAGCCGACATGTTCAATCGATTATTGCATCGGATATTGTATTGTTTGTAAAATATTTTTATTGTAATATCTTGTAGAGCCGACCTACTAAAATTGGTCTTAGGGTATGATATAAATGTAAGATCTTATTTGTAAGATCAAGTGTGGAATGCGAAAAAGATTTAAGTAAAGGTATATGCAAGATAAAGCAGAGGCATACACGAGGACATCATTTGAAGGTGAAGTTAGGTTTTTGTAGAAGCATATCAGCATTACACCGGTACTGAATCCAGCATATGAAGATGTTATTTTGTGCAGTACATTCTTATTGGATTTAACCATCCAACTGTAGTCAGTGTGACTCCCATTTGTGATTGAGCAGTGAGCTCTAGGTTGTTGGCCTTTCTGCATGTGCAGACCCCTCTTGTACACTTACTATCTGCAGAAGTATCATCTAATTTTCGATAAGGTTTCCCACTGTGGTTTTTCCCCTTACAGGGTTTCCACGTACAAATATTGGTGTCATGTGTTGTGGATGACTTTGTGCTTATGTTTCATGCATTAATTCGTACTGGTATAGCAATTTACTGTTAACACTGTCTACCGGCATACTTAACTGATTTACCAGTATTAAGCATTAAGTTGGTTAATAAGTTTTGGGTTTGAATTTATTAGACAACTGATTCACCCCCCCCCCCCCCCTCTCAGTTGTCTCTGGGACCTACACTCCCTTCTTTTCTATAAAGGGGAATTCAAAGCCTTTTGCAAAGGGTTTTGGAATTTCAAGTTTTTGTAATCTAGCTGAGTATAATAGAATAGAATATTTCTTCAATCTAAGTAATAGAATGTTGATAATGGTAGAACTGAGTATTTCTCATGAATGTATCAACCATTTTGCATGAATTAATAAAATTTATTCCAAGTTGTCTCATTTTTTGTATTTTTGTCATGTCCCCATCTTTGACCCAAAAAGATAACAAACAAAGAACAATTATGTGATCAAGACTTGTAGCCTTGGTAGCATTTTCAAGTAATAAGTTGCATAGTACCAATAATAGGTGAAAGGGAAAGTTTAAAATATCTTATCCAATTAACATCCATATAGTTATAGTAGATATTTAAGCAAGTGATAAACAGAAGCATTATGAAATTAACATGGAAGATAGAAGGGGTAATGAGGGTGAGGACAGACTATTAGTTTATACACAAATCTAAGATTATGAACCTAGAGATAGAATGCCCAACTTGATCATGGGTCACTGATCAAATATTATAATTTAAGGATTTATCTTTATATTAGCAACTTCAAAGGAATGACAATGATTACACATGAAACTATATGCTAGTGGTGACTAAAGAAGCAATAATAAATTAATTAAAATTAAGGTGGTGATTTTATTAAAGACATATTCTCACTTGGCTCAAAGCGACGATTGTATTGAAGACCTTTTCTTATTACATAAGGCAAACAACATCGAGTAATATTATCAAAGACTAATATTTAATGTGATATAGTTCCAAAGTGGCAAGGTACAAAGTATCATAAGTAAGACCTCAGCATCTAATAATAAAGATAACTCTTGTTGATATCTCCATTACCGATCAAAAAGTGACAAAAGAATAATCACTATAGATTAGCGATATAATGGGAAGGAATTGATTAACATCCACAATCAATATACATTAGCAAATCTCTCTATATGATGATCATCAGGAACAAAATTAGTATCAATAAAAGGATATGATGTTAATATAATTATCATAGATGGTGACTTAGGTACTAATTATAACCAATGCCAAGCATGCAATTAATAAATTATTTAATTTATTGATATGTTATAGAAAAGGTGTGATTTTTTAAAGGCAAATGCACATCGATTATGAAAAGGAATGAATGTTATTGAAGAAATGTGATCTCTTGAGAAGAGATAGAAAGTAGGAACAAACATGTCTATTGGGAACATTTTCATATCATCTATAAAATATATAAATGCATTCTTTCCCTCCATTGGGGAGGATTTAGTTGCAAGCAATAATAATGCAAATCAAGGAGGAAACTAAGAGATTGTAGATATTGAAGATATACATTAGAAATAGCATTTATTACTGAGTTATTGGGTTTTATATATAAATTAGAAATACCAGCATATCACCATTAGCAGTGCCTATACATTGTGTAATCAAATTAACATATCAGACCAACCTCATTACTTTATCACTCTAAGTGATAAAGTAATATCGTACATAGTATATATTTATATATCAAATATTGCTATCAGTTCAATACCACTCTTGCATAAATTTACATACATGTAACAGAAATATCAATTGAGTATTTGTGGACATCCTTTTAATTGATCTTAATTGCAATAATTTGGATAGAGTAAGAAGGTTAAGTTAGGTAATTGATCCACTTTTCAAGTTAGTCAATAAGGGGACATTATATTTTCTCTATGTGTATAAATTGTGTTTATTAAAGATAGAATGATTTGTCTTCACAAATTTGTTTGTAAATGTGAAATATGTGTGCAGGTTCTCTTCAAGGAAGGGATTAAAGTTTTCAAGTGTAATCTATCCATTTAGAGAATGCAGTAGTGATTAGTAAGCAAAATTTGGTGTAATTTACAAACTTATGTTCGTGTCAAGCATGGATGTGAAAGGTTTAGTTGGTTGAATTGTTAAATGAGTGTGAAATAATCGAGATTGTTGTAATTCTAACTCTATTTCCAAGAATTGGGCACCGGTCCTTGAGAGCTTAAATGGATTTCAAAAACCACTTTAAAAAATATTGAATCCATTTTCCCTTTTCTGTTAGTAGGAGTAGGATGAAAGTTAGGAATTACTCTTAACTATGCAAATATATGCTAAACAACCATGGATCTAGCCAATTCAAAGTTTAACTTAGGCAATCTAGTTAGAATTCATTAAGAGTTATCTACATTTCTATTATATTTTTTGAAATTTGATTTCCATCTTGAAATGTCGCAAAGGGATACCCTCCTAGGTCCTGCAAAGCCTAAAGAGTAGGAGATCCTTCGCCAATTAAGGTGATATCTCGTTCATTAGCCACTGATCCGAAGATTTGTTGATTGTATTTGGCTAATTCATAGGAATTCTTTGGGCAATCGGTTGGAAAAACCAACAGGCAGTAGGCCTCTTTTAATGATTGTTGGGATTATGTGTTTTTGGTATATTCTAGGGGTTGTTAAGGGACACTATCTATCAATGGAGATGTTATGTTTTTTTCTGTAACATTGGGGTACAACTGGGGACTATAGATATACATGCTCAAATCAGTGGTAAAAGGCCACATATTCAATTTTTTGTATTAGCTTTTGAGAATCAATATTAGACTAACCTTTAACGATAAAAAAAAATTGTTAAGATAATAAGATTTAAAGCTATTAAAAAGACAATGTTTAAGACTCAAAAGAAATATTGATTAGAAGGAAAACTAGAGAAAAATAAGCTAAAATCGAGATATTCTTGTGTCTACCAAAACATGATGGGGTCGCTCATGTTGGGAGATGGGTCACCCTCTTACTAGGATAGGTCACCTAGGTAACCCTATAACTTAGCATGGATTACTTAGTTGATGAATAATGATGAACAGTAAATACCCAACAGATACTGAGAGGGGGGGGTGAATCAGTATGGACAAAAACTTCTTAAACAACTTAAACTGTAAAGACTGCACTAACTGGTAAACAATATCACCAATCTAAATCAAGGCACTACCGGTAAAACACAGTATGACTATAAAAGGCATAAACCGGTAACAACTAGATCTTCTCAAAACCTAATATCTCATCTCAACTTCACCCATATGCTTAAGCAAGTAATACATCAGAAATACAGTGACCATTGGATCAGCTTGCATTACTGCTTGATAGAAAACACTAAAACATCACATGAAAAAGCATCACACATAACACACTGATTTTTCACGTGCAAATCCAACTAAGAAAAACCACAGTGGGGATGAATACCCACAAGTTTTTCTTGAACTCTTCTGAAGTTCGCTCTGTTAGGAGCCTAGTCCAGTTAAAGACTTTACAACTAGTTCTTCTAGGAATCGATCCTGCTAGGGATCACCCAGTTAAGGGATGGCTAAATACCCGGTTAGAGGTTAAAACCCTGTTAAAGGTTACCTTGTAACAGGATTTGAAGAACTCAATGATTTTGAGTCACCCTATTAAAGGATTTACAAAAATCCTTTTAAAGCCTGGTAAAGGGATTTTCCATTTGCGGAAATGGTTAGAAGTCAACAGGTAATACACTGATCTGATAGCAGCACTTAATGCCAAGGCAAATCCGCTTCAGTTTCTTTACATCTGTAATCACACTCTGCAAATATTTGCTTACTCCTTAGGTCTGGCAAGAATCACCTCACATACATTCATTTGCCAACAACTTCAAATAAAAATCATCATTGACCTTATAGACAACAATTAGGTCGGTGGCCAAAACCTAAAACCCTAAGCATCTAGATTAACAATACAGTCGGTCCAATCCTGGTCGTTTAAACACATTACATAGGGTAAAACAATCTTGAAGAAATCTCAAGACGTTCTCCATCGTCCGTTCTTCACCGCTTTTGGAAGCTGATAACCCATCACGCGCTCTCCACTATTTACTAAGATTTTGCACATTCCCGAGGTAGATAGAATCAATCTTCTTCATGCAATATCCTCAAGGAGATTCTTCACGTGCACAAGGTTGACATGGCAACATGATCTAATCTTCATTTCAATGCTAACTCATCACAGGATGTCGTCGGTCGAATCACACAGACTTGGAATGCATCAACCGGAAACCCTAAAGCTAAGACTACCAACTGGTAGTCATATCAAATAAAACCCCAATACAAACTTTGCATATACCAGTTCACACTCCAACATACCGGTTCACTTTTTTCATATACCGGTTCACTTGCCAATTTGCTTACTTCAATATACCAATTCATACTTCAGCATATTGACATCAATGACAACATACAATCCCATCATCTCATCAAACTCTGCACATATGCCAACAATCTCCCCCTTTGGCATTGATGGAAATACACAAAGATATCTCTACATCTTCTTCCATATAATATGTCTTCAATACTATAGATATCTTCTCTGCTTCACATCTTCTCCCCCTTTGACAGCAATGCCAAAGTGGAGGCACAAACATCCATGATCTACTATGTTGCTACCCCTAAGGAGTAGCATCCTTCAACACTTCAATCCTGAAAATATTTGACAATGCAATACCTGATTGATGTGGAGCACATACCTTTAGTTCACCTCTTGAAGGGGCAGCACCCCTAATTCACCTTTTAAATAGGTAAATGTAGCCTTCGGTAGAGGCTTGGTGAATATATCTGCTAACTGCTCTTTACTGGAAACATGTTCCAATACAACCTCTTTGTTCTGAACTTTCTCCCTCAAGAAATGATACTTGAGCTCGAAGTGCTTGGTTCTAGCATGCAATACCGGATTCTTGGAAATATTAATTGCACTTGTGTTATCATAAAATATACTCACCAGTTCAGATACAGGGACTTTCAAACCACTTAATACATGCTTCATCCAAATTGTCTGTGCAGTTCATAAATGCTGCTACATATTCTGCTTCTGTTGTGGACTGAGAGATACAACTCTGCTTCTTGCTCATCCATGAGACTAGTCTAGCACCAAGAAAGAATGCACCACCGGTTGTGCTCTTCCGGTCGTCCACATTACCAACCCAATCGACATTAGTAAACACTTTGAGATTGAAATCATTATTGTATAGATACCACAATCCATAATCTATAGTTCCCTTCAGATATCTAAGAATCCGCTTGACCGCTACCAAGTGGGATTCTCTTGGACTTTTCTGGAAATGTGCAACAATGCCCACTGCTTGTGCAATGTCCAGTCTGTTGTGTACTACATAGTGCAACTTACCAATCATTGACCAGTATTCCTTCTCATTCACCAACACTGATTCATCTTCTTTTGACAATTTACAATTGATCATCATCGGTGTAGCAACCGGTTTGCTGTCTTCCATGCCAAAGGTCTTCAACACCTCTTTGACATACTTGGACTGAGTGATAAAGATACCATCTTTCATTTGTTGAATCTATAGTCCAATGAAGAACTTAATCTCTCTGATTAGTGACATCTTGAATTCCTTCTTCATTTCATCTGCAAATGCATGGCTTATCTTGTCATCTCCACCAAAAATTGTGTCATCAATAAACACTTCACAGATCAGAATCTGATCTCCTTCTGTCTTCAGATAGATATTTCTATCTTCACTTGTTCTTTCAAATCCAATCTTCATAAGATGGGAGTGTATACGTTCATACCATGCTCTAGGTGCTTGCTTCAATCCATACAAGGCTTTATGTAGCCTACACACCATATCATTATCTTCTGATAGGGCAAACCCATCCAGTTGCTCTATATACACTTCCTCTTCAAGTATTCCATTCAGGGATGCAAATTTCACATCCATCTGATACACTTTGAATCTTTTGAAGGTTGCATATGCAAGTAACATTCAAACTCCTTCCAATCTAGCTACTGGAGCAAAGGTTTCTCCATAGTCTTCTCCTTCTTCTTGAGCATATCCCTTACATACCAATCTTGCTTTGTTTCTTACCACTGTGCCATCTTCATTCAACTTGTTTCTATAAACCCATTTGGTGCCAATAACATTTTTGTGCTCAGGTCTGGGTACCAAAGACCATGTACCATTCTTTTCTATCTGGTCAAGTTCCTCTTCCATAGTCTTAATCCAGTCTTCATCTTTGTGTGCCTCTCTAAATGTTTTGGGCTCAATTTCAGAAATCATGCAAGAATTCTCTCTGACCTTTCTTCTTGTAAGTATTCCTACATCCTTATCCCCTATGTTCTTCTTTGGATCATGATGCAGCTTTACATACCTAGGAATGATCTTAACTGATTCCTCTTTCTTTTCCTCTTCAGCCTCATCTTCATCAGCATCTACTGGTGTAGGAGCATTGTTACTTGTACTTGGTTGTTTTGCAACCGGTTCCCAGAAGGTTACATCTGGTTCATCTACCACTCGCTCACTGCTAGTTTCCTCAAGTTTCTCAGAGGTTTCATCAACTCTAACATTGATACTTTCAACAATTCTCTGAGTCCTATTGTTAAAACACTTGAGAGCTTTTCTCTTGGTGGAATACCCTAGGAATATTCCCTCATCACATTTTGCATCAAACTTGCTCTGGTATTCACTTCTCTTGATATAACACTTGCTACCAAACACTCTAAAGTATCTTACTACTGGAGTCTTACCGTTCCAATACTCGTAAGGAGTTTTATCCTTACCTTTCTTGATGAGTACCCGGTTCATAGTGTAGACTGCAGTGCTCACCGCTTCTCTCCAAAAAGTGTGAGCAACCTTCCCTTGAATCAACATCGTTCTGGCTACTTCAACTACAGTCTGGTTGTTCCTTTCTACTAGGCCATTCTGCTATGGAGTCTGGGGGGTAGACAGTTGCCTCTTGATGTCATTCTCTTCACAGTACTTATTGAATTCACCAGAAGTGAACTCACCTCCTTGGTCGGTTCTAAGGCATTTAATCCTCTTACCACTTTCCTTTTCAACTAGTGCTCTGAAGGCTTTAAATTTTCCAAAAGCTTCACACTTGTCTTTCAAGAATGTGACCCACATCATTCTTGAGCAATCATCAATAAGAATCATAAAGTACCTATCTCCCTGAACACTCCTAGTTTTCATAGGACCACACAAACCAGTGTGCATAAGATCAAGTAAATTATCTGTTGTGAAAGATTTACCTTTGAAGGTTGAGGAAGAAATTTTCCCCAGTTAACATTCTCTGCACAAAGGATTCTTCAGTTTGTTCAGCACAAGCAATCCTCTAACTGCCTTGATCTTACTGGCCTTCGCAATATTATTAAAATTTACATGGCAGAGTATCCTATGCCATATCCAACTATCATCAAACTTAGCCATTAGACATTGACTGATATTTGTATTTAACTGAAATAAGTTACCTTTGGTCTGCATACCGATGGCCATCAGTTCACCACTCTTTCCTTTTATTTTGCACACTCCATCTTTGAATTCCAGAGTGAGTCCTTTATCATTCAGGTGGGCAACACTCAAAAGGTTATGTCTTAGACATTCTACCCAATACATATTATCAGCACTACTTTTTCCATTTAGAGAGATGGGCCCTTTTCCTTTTACCATACATGGTGCATCATTACCAAATTGGACTACACCTCCATCGTACTCTTCCAGAGACAGAAACTTTTTCCAATTACCAGTCTTGTGGTGAGAACATCCACTATCAATAATCCACTCATTAGAATTATCAAAGTGGGAGACAAGAGCCTTCTTGTCTGACACATCTTCCTTAACGGCTACAAACACTATGTCTTCGCTTTCTTCATCTTCTGATTCATCATCAGTGACACCTTCATCGACTGCAACAAGACAGTTTCTCCTATTTCCTCCTTTGAACTTTTTAAACTTCTTCAGTTTATCCTTATTATCATTGTTGGGACAATTGACAGCAATGTGTCCTATCCTATTGCAAGAAAAACATTTCAAAGGGAGCTTACCTCTGTATTTTCCAGTTCCCTTAGGAAGTCTCTTGGCAAGAAGAGCTTCAAACTCCATCAGGATCTCCTCATCATCCATATCCTTGCTTTGTCTGTGTTCACAGCTGGTACCAACCTCTTTTCCCTTTCTAGATAGTGTAGCAAATGCTCTAAAGGTTGATTCAGTCTTCTGAATAGTGCCATCATAATTGTTTAGCTCATATGCGGTCAACTTAGCAAAGATGGAATCAAGGGATACCTTTGTCTTGTCAATAGATCTCAATTCTTGAATAGAGGCAACCCTTATTGCATAGATCGGTAATAAGGATCTCAAAACTTTGCTAACAATGGTGGGATCATCTATTTTGCCTCCTGCACTCTTGATGTCTCCTACAATAGTTTTAATTCTTATCCCATATTGTTGAATGGTCTCTCCTTCAACCATTCGCATGTCTTCAAATTTTCCCCTAAGGCTCTCTTCCTTAGCTTGCTTCACATGCTCATCACCACCATAGATAGTCTCTAGGGTATCCCATACATCTTTGGGATTGTCTTTGTCTTGAACGTCTATAAACTCAATATCAGATAGACTGTTGATAAGAGCTTCCATGACTTACCCATTCTCCTGAATTTCTCTTCTTTGATCATTGATGAGAGTACCAGTAGGGACAACATAAGTATTCTCA
The DNA here is from genome assembly GCF_030272615.1 of Cryptomeria japonica. Taxonomy (NCBI): domain Eukaryota; kingdom Viridiplantae; phylum Streptophyta; class Pinopsida; order Cupressales; family Cupressaceae; genus Cryptomeria; species Cryptomeria japonica. The sequence continues at coordinate 474,308,734 of NC_081410.1, forward strand.
ACATAGTTCCAATGTTGAGCACCCATGATTTTAATGTAGATCTTCATTATGTCCTTCCATATCTTAAAGTTATCTCTGTTGAACTTAGGACCTTCCCTCTTCATCATTAGAATAGGATCTTTTCCTCAAGCGGTTAAGCTCATAACACAGAGGACCTGGAGGACGCTCTGATACCCATTGATGAATAATGATGAACAGTAAATACCCAATAGGAGAGGGGGTGAATCAGTATAGACAAAAACTTATTAAACAACTTCAACTACAAAGACTGCACTAACTGGTAAACAATATCACCAATCTAAATCAAGGCACTACCGGTAAAACATAGTATGACTGTAAAAGACATAAACTAGTAACATCTAGATCTTCTCAAAACCTAATATCTCATCTCAACTTCACCCATATGCTTAAGCAAGTAATACATCAGAAATATAATGACCATTGGATCAGCTTGCATTATCGCTTGACAGAAAACACTAAAACATCACATAAAAAAGCATCCCACATAACACACTGATTTTTCACGTGGAAACCCAACTGGCAAAAACCATGGTGGGGATGAATACCCACAAGTTGTTCTTGAACTCTTTTGAAGTTCGCTCTGTTAGGAGCCTAGTCTGGTTAAAGACTTTACAACTGGTTCTGCTAGGAACCGATCCTGCTAGGGATCACCTGTTGGCATTTTGATGATGTTTTGATTGTCATTAATGGACACACACTTTCTTGATGTATGATTTATGACTCAACCGGTAATTGTTCCAACTGGTATTGTGTATTATTGAATGTATAGTCTTTAGACTATCGGTATTTTGTAGAAGATGTTTACCGGTCATAGATTGACTGGAGAGCTCAAGCGGTATGGAGACCCCGAGAGGTTCGAGGAGATCAAGCGGTACGAAGGAACAAAGCTGTAGTTAACTTTTGATCAGAACACTTTGATCTACCAGTCTTCATTTTTGTCAACCGGTAATCGGTATATTGTATTAACTGGTATTACTCTGTGATGAGTTACCAACCGGTATTTCTATTATGTGTGATGAGTTATCATCCACCGACACTTTGGCGGTGATTTTGTGTCGTGTTACCAAATGTGTCCAAATGCACTGAACCTATGAACTTTTAGTCTAATCCTATTGGACCGACATGAAATCAGATTCCTTTATAAGGACATCATGTCTAGGGTTTGCATGTATGATATGTATGAGAGATAGAACAGAAAAGGTTATGTGCGATCTTTGCAGAAAAGATTAAGACTGTGTGAAGAGATAGAGTGTGGAGACATTGAAGACTGAAGCAATGCTGAAATGCATTAACAATGAGCTATCAAGGATCTAACCAAGCATACTGTGCTAGTATCTAGATCACTCACTTGTTGATTACTAATATCTTCGACAAGTCTGAAACCCTTAATCGAGTAGGCCCAACAAAGCCTTTGTAAATCCTCTAACAAGGTGGTTCACAACTGTGGATCTGAAATCCTCTAACAAGGTGGTTCACAACTGTGGATCTGAAATCTTCTAACAAGGTAGTCTTTAACAGGACTTATCTCCTAACAGAGATCTAGATTCCTAATAGGATCTATTCTGGTGAAGAACCTTGTATGACCTTAACCGGTCTGGTTTCTATTTTGCAGATAGTTACTTGTGAGTTTTCGCTCACCGTGGTTTTTCCCATTTGGGTTTCCACGTCAAATATCTTGTGTTATGGTGATTGTGCTTTTGTGGATGAATGCTTTATTTTCTATTTGGTTTGCATTTATCTTAACAAGTTTATTAATGAATCTGTTGCACCGGTTATCTGCTAAACTGTTTAGAAGTTTGAGTACAGTATTTTTTGGTATACTAATTCACCCCCCCCCCCTCTTAGTATTCATCATCACCTAGTTAAGGGATGGCTAAATACTCAGTTAGATGTTAAAACCCTATTAAAGGTTACCTTGTAAGAGGATTTGAAGAACTCAATGATTTTGAGTCACCCTGTTAAAGGATTTACAAAAAGCCTTTTAAAGCTACCCGGTAAAGGGATTTTCTATCTGCTGAAATGGTTAGAAGTCAATAGGTAATACATTGATCTAATAACAGCACTTAATGCCAAGGCAGATCCGCTTCAGTTTCTTTACATCTGCAATCACACTCTGCAGATCTCTGCTTACTCCTTAGGTCTGGCAAGAATTACCTCACATACATTCATTTGCCATCAACTTCAAATAAAAATCATCATCGACCTTATAGACAACAATTAGGTCGGTGACCAAAACCTAAAACCCTAAGCATCTAGATTAACAATACAATCGGTCCAATCATGGCCGTTTAAACATATTACACAGGGTAAAACAATCTTGAACAAATATCAAGACGTTCTCCATCGTCCATTCTTCACCGCTTCTGGAAGTTGATAACCCATCATGTGCTCTCCACCATTTACTAAGATTTTGCACATTCCTGATGTAGATAGAATCAGTATTCTTCATGCAAGATCCTCAAGGAGATCCTTCACGTGCACAAGGTTGACGTGGCAATGCGATTTAATCTTCATTTCAATGCTAACTCATCACAGGATATCGTCGGTCGAATCACACAGACTTGGAATGCATCAACTGGAAACCCTGAAGCTGAGACTACCAACCAGTAGTCATATCAAATTAAACCCCAATACAAACTTTTCATATACTGGTTCACACTCCAACATACCGGTTCACTTTTTGCATATACCGGTTCATACCATCATACCGATTCACTTGCCAGTTTGCTTACTTCAATATATCGGTTCATACTTCAGCATATTGACATCAATGACAACATACAATCCCATGATGCCATCAAACTCTGCACATATGCCACATTAGTCTTCTAGGCACACCTACAATTGTAGGTGTAAAATTTTGGCTTGTAAGGTGAGGATGAAAAATGAGATGTGAAGTTGGATAACACACATGAAAGACGCGTTGAAAAAGGACATTTAGACACTAGAAAGACTTTGAGCTAGACCAAACATTTGTGAGGAGAAACAAACACTCCATAAAGATTTTGAGCTAGACCAAATTATTATCAGACTCATATGTTAGCCCATACAATTTTTCTACTTATAAGTCTCATATCCTTATAATTCATTTATTTATAGTCCTTAACTAATAATCATGTTCTAACTATCACTTCTCAACTCTTTAAATTCCAATGTCATATTGTTGAAGTCAAAATGAATCTAATTTCTAGGCAAGTCCTAATTTTTATTTATGTATCTCAATATCTCAACTATTTATTTATTTTAAAGCTTAATTATTCAACAACTAATCTTTTCTTTTAAACTTCTAAATTAAAAATATATTTTATTTTCATATCTTAATCAAAGATTCAATTTATAAAATATATAATATTAGTCACTATTCTATCACACCTTTACATTTATTAATTGAAAAAAAACAATCAAAACAATTCCTCAATACACCATCACATCCATTTCAAGTGTCACATTGTGACATAGTACTTGTATTAAAAATATTGTTAACAAAAAAATTTGTTTTGTCGAAGTATAATATTATTTGAATGATAAGTTAATAAACAATAAATATTTTTTTTTTACAATAACTTAGTAATGACAAATATCTATTTAATATATTATATGGGTCAATATCCAACATAATGTTCATAATTGATTTGTAATTTATAATTCATTTAGTAGTAAAAAAATGGACACAATATTTTATCAAGTTATGTCAATGTATTTTGAATTGATTGTGGTATGTTACTAAACATATTATCATTTGGAAAAACAATATTAATTTATTGTAACAATTATTTTATAAAACTTTATTATTTAATTTAATTATTTTTATTGATTAGTCTAGACAATTTATTAAAAGAGCTATTTAAAACATATAAACATTGATCTACATATACACATTAATTTTATGTAAAATATTGACATACATGTAATACTTGAAAAAATTTAAAGTCTTTTAAAATTTACATGGAGATGAACATATACTTCCATAAAAAACCAAAAGTAAAACATTTCATAATCTAATTAGAGTTAATGGTTTAAGTAAATCCATTTTTATCGAGGATCAACTTTTAATGGATTATTAAAGGTTTTAATTTTATTCAACAAGAATTCATTATTTTCTATATGGTTTATATAATTTTTTCTTGCAAATGTAAATTTTATAAAAATAAATAAATTGAAATATGAATTATCTATCACAAAAATTACATCATTCTAGCCACAAAGAGTGAAGATCAAGACCCTAATGGAATCGATGACCTCTTGAAGTTGATAAATCTGTGCGAGAGTTACAAATTCCAATGAAATCTAACAAGATAAGCATACGTGTCTGTAACATTTACAAACAACCTTTCCTGCATTACAACAAGCTCCTTCATATTTTTATTGTCCTACATTATTTTAATTCATATTGCATCTCCAATTAGTCCTTTCATTGACCTTATATTCATGTTGATGAGAGCCTTAATTGTTGGTAATCACAACTCAAGATTATCCGGCCTATTGATAGTTTGTTCATCCCAACCAAAGTCACCTAATGTCCTCACAACATTGTAAATGAATTTCTCTAATAACTCTTCATTATGGATGTGAGCCCCATTAAGATTCTTCTCCCCAACAATCTAGCTAATAATGAACATCCTCTTCCACATCACCATGGATCATAAAGACCTCTTTTAGTTGTTCATCCAACATTCTTTGATTGCAGTCACATTTGTATTCGGGAATGGAGATATAATCATCCTCCTGAAGAACTTTTTTTACCAATGAGCTCACTATTGTGGGAAAGTGCAAAAAATGACCTAATTTATAGCTTAAAATAATTAGACTATGTATCACTGAGATGACAAGGTATTTTGGCCAAATGACAGGAGTGGTTGTCAATTGATCATATCATTGTTGTAGTTCTTCCTAAAGTGAACTACAATCATTGATGTGATTTTCTAATAAAGAGATACTTGCCAAGTTCATGGTGTCTAGGCCACGCCAACTAAAATTGTTATGTCAATAACAATTTTGTACCCATCGAGATAGCATAAATCTTATTATGTGGCTCTTCCATCAATTATCAATCACCTGCTATATCTTGGATGCCATGAAAAATAGAGGAGACACAAGATATAATTGATTTCTCTAACTAGTTGATTCTACAATTAGAGAGAAGATTTACCTCTATGTTTGCTTCCCGAAATATGCACGCTTAATGTGCAATCTTCAATTTTGTCTAGAATAGCACAAATGCCATCAACCCACATTTTAAACTTCTAGCTAGGGGCTTAATTTGAGGTAACAATATTTGCTACATTAAAGAGTCCCCTTAGATGTCCACATTCTTGAATTTTTTTTCTTTGCATAAAGATTGGCCAACATGCAATGCCGCGTATTTGGCATCATTGTTTGTACGATATAGAACTCAAATGGAACTGTATGAAGTAAAAACATTAGCAATGTGCAACTAACCAAATCATGTAACAAAAAATTAAATATAGAATAATTTAGAAAAAACCAAGCTATGCCTGCATGTGCATTAGTTTTAGCTTTGTTACTCCTCTATTCATACCTTGGAAAACATGATGTTCAAGTATGTAGATCTCAAAATTTTATCAAGCACAAAAGAATTAGAACTCAAAGAGTGATTATTGATGATAATGAACTGAAAATCAAAATGATCGTCGAAATTATAGAGAATGTAGTTAGTCTTATTAAACTATTTAAAAAATATTTAGTTTAGATGAAAGTTAGTAAAAATATCACTTACATGTAGAGGATGATTTTTAGTGTGTACATTTTGCCCCTCTTTGAGACAATGCAATTTTTAGCATTATTTCAAAGAAAAAGAAAAAAGTAGGCAAGAAGAATAAGACAAAGATGATGATGGACATACCCCAATCGGGTAATGAAATGAAAAATAAGAAAATGTGGTAGTTGATGCCCCATGGAGATTATTTGTGCATTAAAGGCATGAATTATCTCTCAAAAGAAGAAGAATAATGTTAGATGAAAAATGATATGTGATAAAAGAGAATATTGGTTAGTAAGAAGTGAAGAAAGTTAGTTAATGGTAGACAAGGATTGATCAATATCATACATAGATATGTTTGATTGATTAGATAGAAATGATAGCATGAGATTGATTGATCGATATGTCGATTGATAGAGTGACTAGTTTATTTGATTAATTGATTAATTGATTGATTGATTGATCATGTCTAGTTCCAAGAAGGACACATCTTGTATAAGACAAGCGATAGTTGATAGATCGAAATGATTTGATATGGAATTATGATTTGATGATAAATATTGATTTTTTTGAAATTGGTGGAGATTGATTGATTTTGAGATTTCATTATTTTTACTAGTGCTTATTTATCATCATAAAGAATTGTTATTTTACAAATGGATAACTTTACAGAAGGTATGGAAAGAACAAGGTGATGATGCTATATTTTTTAATAGACAAACACATTACAAACAAGGAACACTATAATCCATTATGAAACTTAAATGTTCTCAATCGAGGCATGTGCGACAACCATAGATCATGATGATCCATATGCAAAAAATCATTTAGATCACCTTTGATTTTCATCGGATATATGATCATGCTAAATAGACATGTCAACACAAACACCAAGAATACATGTGCCCCAAAACTTCATGAGAACACCCTACAAATAAAAGATACTCAAAATAATTTCAATGCCCCATCCTCCCTCCTCTAATCACATATGGATATCCCTGAGTAGCATAAGGACGTGATATAAAATAAATTGAATAACAGACAAGACTAATTGGACCAAGCGATTCAACAACCTTTGAGATATTTTTGCCAAGGATGTGTATTCCTAATAGGATGATGTTTGATGTTAGAAATTGATATGAAATTGGTTGGTTAAGTTGTAATTTGGATTGATAGTTTTCCTGTTGATTTTTAAGTAAATCTTAATGTTTTGCATAACATTCTGATTGTGTCCATTTAAAATGATGGTCTTAGTAAGGGCCAATTGATTATGGAATATGGATTATAAAATTGAAAATATTATTATGGCTTCTAAATCAGGAGGGTCATCATATGACAATATTCGATGTAGTGAATTCTCTAATGTAACATCAAAAATCCGATCTAAAAAACCTAGGTCATGGATGACCCCTAATCAGGCATAGGACTACTCATTGTGTAAAGAATCAAATAAATATAATATATGATCTAAATATAATATAATATATAATAATAGGATTGCACTAACTCGCCAGTCACTGGGATGTGCAGAATCCTATAGACATCCTCGAGCGTCACACTAATCTCACCCGTAGGTAGGTGGAAAGTGTTGTGCTCACTGTGCCATCTCTCAGCTAACGTCGTCAAAAATCCTCTATTATGCGTAATATTAGGCATATACAACAGATGGCATAAACCACAAGCATCTATATATATCACCTCTTCCTGTGTCAGCTCTAGCACTAAATGTTGTACTCTCGGGAATTTCTCCCGACACTGGAGAACATCAAGTTTCTCCTATTTTACCAAGAGAATTAGATCAATTATCATTTATCAAATCTATCAAATCAAATTGAAGCAACTTACGCTATCAAATCAATCAAATCAAACTGAAGCAACTTAAGCTATCAAATCTATTTAAAACCTAACAATCATGGTTTTCTATCAATCACTAAGTTCAATCAAAACTCTGCTAAGCTCTTGCATCAGAAACTAAATTTGTTTCTTAGAGCTAATCTATAAAAACAAATCAAATTGATCTATCTAACAACATCAATCAAGTCCCTATTCATCATACACGTGCATCAAACACGTTAAATCTAATCATCAAAGTGATTTTTAGCTTTTGCATCTATCAAAAAATATCATTTTGAGCATATGCGCTATCCTATTGAACATAAGCGCTAAAAAAAGCATATGCGCTAACTTTTTCAACAAACACGCTAACCCTACGCACGAATGCACAAAACTTGCAAATACGCTAACAAACAATGCATATGCACTAACAAACGAAAAATAAGCGCTAACCGATGCATATGCGCTAACATCCTTAACATATGCGCTATCCTAATGAGCATAAGCACAATCATGAGCAAAAGCGCTAAACCTAATTGCATATGCGCTAAATCTAAATGCAAAAGCGCTAACCTAATACTGAAAATCGCAAAAAAAAATAAAAATCAAAACGCACCTAAAAACATGAAAAGTTGCACGACAAGTTGAAAACAAAGCCTGGAATAAGATACATACCGAATACCCATACTCAGGAGGTCGTTGATATTGTCGAACACGCTCAAATCAATGGTTCTCTACAGGAATCACCATTTCGCCACCTCACCTAGACAATTTTCTTCACAAGCTGGTAAGGATAAAATGAAATTAAAATTAACCTTGGTTAGTTTATATTTACTATTTGAAAGAGTAATTAATGCTATTTAATGGGGCAATTTAATTTGTTTTTTACAAATGAATTTAATTGATGAACTTTTTATCAATTATCATGAGATCCATCGTTCAAATTAAAGTTTTCAACAAATTCACGATCAATCTCCTGAGGGGGCACACAATCAAGATTTTCATCTCCATCGGGCGCACTATCGAGACTTGATTTAATCTTTAAAACAATGTTGTATTGACATCATTCCAAAGGGCAAAATGTATACACATAAAAATGGCTATGAGCGATTAAATAAATATTTTATATTTATTTAATGTTTATTCTTCTATTAAATAGTTAATTTGAAAAGATTAATTTATTTAATTCATTTTCATGTCTTTCTATTAATTAATTTAATTGAAATATTTATTAATTAATTCATATATCCTATTCCTCTAAATAATTAAATCTCTAATATTTAATTATTCCTCTAACCAAGTTAATTAAATGTCTAATATTTAATTATCTTCTCCAATCAATTAAATATCTAATATTTTATGGTTATTCTCCTATCCTATAGTCTCAAATATTAAATAATTTCTTAAATTATTAAATCCCCCTTTTCCAACTCACCTTCCATCTCCACTTCATCTTCCCTTTGCCAACTCATCCATCATGTGGCTAAGGAAATTAATATTTCTTAAATATTAATTCATCATTTATCTTCAACCTCCAAACTTAATGAATATTGTGTATGTACACATATTTCATAACCATCTTCTATATTCTCTCCAACATCCCTACATCTTAGGAAGGACTTGAGTCCACTTGTCCTATCATGCCTAAATCTTCTCCAACCATCCCTAGATTCCCTCAATCAGAAACCTAGTCAAGGTGAGATGAGTGACACTTGTCTTCTCCTTCCCCCTTTCTCTAAACCTTCACCTTAGCTCACAGCCATCCAAATCTACAAATCTGATCATGATCGTTGATCTAAGCCACATCATCTCATCCTCTCAAAGTCTATAAAATCAAGAGCTTCAGTTGAGAGAGAGTTAGACTTCAAGTGCATTTTCAAGCAAATCATTTGTATAACTTATGCATCTGTGAGTTTTAATCTTGAAGGAAAATAGCAAATAGCATTTTAGCATAATCATTTTAGCATGATCATGTAGTATTGCATATCATAGCATTTGTTAACTATCAGTTATCAGTCCATTCTTCATATGTCATCTTTGAAGCTATCAGTGCATTGTCTGAGAGCACACCATCTGCAACCAAGAATAGTGGAGTTAGGACACAATGAGACATAAACCATGAAGGTAATATTAGTATTTTTATTTCATATGTATTTCATGTAGTTTCATTGGTTGAGCTTGGATTTCCTGTAGCATTTCCATTGGTATTTTGTGAAACTAACTTGTTGCAGGTAGCATTCTGAGGATGAAATTCAAGTCGACACACTTAGAAATATTGATTGCACTTGTATTATCACACATGATTGAGATCAATTCATTAAACAACACCTTAATATCCTTCAATGTCTATTTCATCCAAAGTACTTGAGTGGAGCATGAAGCGGTTGCAATATACTCATCTTCTCTAGTTGATAAAGATACATAATCTCGCTTCTTACTTAACCATGCAACTAACCAAGAGCCAAGTAAAAATGCTCCACCACTAATTATCTTCTTGTCATCAACACTTCTTGCCCAATCTGCATCAGTATTAGCTTTCAGAGTAAAGTTTGATCCTCTGGGATACCACAATCCAAAATATTTTGTTCCTTTCAAGTATTTGAATATCCTCTTCTCTGTAACAACATGTGACTCTTTTGGTTCTTGCTAAAATTTGGTTGCAAGACAAACAATATACATGATATTCGGTCTTGCATCAGTCTTATAAGATTTATTATCATTAGACTATTTACATCTGGTAGTCATGGGAGTACATAATGGTTTGGAGTTCTCCAATCCAAACTTCTTTAGTAGCTCTCTAACATATTTTGACTGAGAAATGAAAATGCCTTTACTGTCTTGATTCACTTGCAATCCAAGAAAGAAATTTAACTCTCCAATCATAGACATTTTAAATTCCTTTTGCATTTTACTAGCAAACTTCTTGCACATGTCATCATTGCCTCCAAAAATTATATCATTCACATATACAAACAGTGAAAACTTTAGTGGCTAATATTCGCCAATTGGCTATTTTTTTTAATTTGGGAATCAAATTTGGCGAATAATTTCAACTTTTAAGGTGACCCAAATCGCCACATTTTTATAATTTTTTATTAAATTATTTAAATCACCAAAGAGTTTATTTTATTAATTTTTTTAACTTAAAGATTCGCCACAATATTTGATCATGATTGGATCATATTCGCCAACATTTTATAATTTATTGTAGAAATCCAAATTAATTCACCAATAATATATCACAATTATTAGTTACTTTAGGGTTATATCAACAATATTTTGTTTCCACCATTGATTTAAAATATAATCTAATGACCTTTATTGTATTCCATGAGGTAAAATGTACCTACAAGTCGTAATGCTCATGGGGTTTGAAATTGCTTTTGAATTGTTGACTTCAATGAAAACCAATGGTCTAAAAGCAATTTTTGGCCCCATAAGTATTATAAATTGTTTGTAAATTTTATCTCACAAAATAGAAAGAGGGCTATTAGATTATTTTAAGTTAATGGTAGAAACCAAATAAAGTATAGTCTAACCCTTAAACTCATTAATGATTTCAACCTTCATGCCCTTACTTTTTTATAAAGGTTATTTTAAATGAAAGGAAATGCAATAGTAATTAATGCATGCAATGATTATTTTCCAAAATTCGCCAATATTTTCTACCAAAAAATTGATATAAACAAATTTGTCAATAAAATTAATTTTTTTTTAATAAAAAGGAAAGATTCGCCAATAAACGTTATTATTATTTTTAGAAAAAATTAAATATTCGCCAAGATTTTATACAATTTTTTGAGGGGAGGTTTCTTAAAGTTATCACTGTATACAAAAGTAATTAAGATCTTACTTGATTCAACTTTGAAGTAGAAATTGTTGTCAACAAACCCTTTTTGAAAACCTTTATCTAGTAGATATTTGTCTAACCTTCCATACCAAGCTCTCGAAGCTTTCTTCAATCCATATAGTGCCTTCTTCAATCTACAAAAAATATCTAGATCATCTGATAACTTGAATTCTTATGGTTGTTCAATGTAAACTTCTTTCAACTCTCCATTTAGAAATGCTATTTTCATATCCATTTGAAAGAATTTGAAAGCCAAAAACATCCTAAATGCCTCCATTATAGCAATAGGAGCATAAGTTTATTAAAAATTAATTTCTTCAACCTGTGTGTAACCTTTGATAGCATGATGAAAGAATAAGTATCTGATAGATTACTGAGAGGGGGGGTGAATCAGTAAATAGAAAAACTGATACAAACTTTCCCAATCTCAATCTCAATCACACAAAGTAAACTTATCAATTCCCTAGACAAACAACGCACCAAAACATTTTGATCTTGTCTTCATACAATGACCATACGTGTCACCATCATTACCGCTCAACATCAAATCATAAACCAACATAACCAATTCAACAACCTTAATCGGTTAGGGTTTAACAAAAATAACTGGTAGGGTTTACTGGTTACAACAAGAGATAAGGTTTACACCATTACACCGGTTACCGATTCTCCTCACAATTTCTTCCTATCGGTTACAGTAACAATATTACAATAATATCAACAATATAATTACCGGTTCAATTGACATCAATGACAATATAACATATCATTAATGCAATCTTCATGCAAATGCTAACAATCTCCCCCTTTAGCATTGATGGCAATACAAATATCAACACCATTGATTGTTGTTGTGATTGTGAATAGGAATCCTAGTTTACATTACCAAGTATTCACCATGCGATCTATGTCTTCAGTTTGTCACTGGTTTTCCTTCCCATAATCACATAATTCTTCTCCCCCTTTGACAACAATGCCAAATTGAAAGTAAAACATGTAATGTCAACAACATACTGCAACTTGATACTCCCCCTGTGGAATACATCCACTTCTACACCAATCCTTGTAAAATTATGCAAGTGGTTCAGGGACTGATGTAATCAACATCATGCTCAACTAACCTCATGAAGGGGTACAACCCCTAGTTGACTTCTAAGATACTCAAATGTAGTCTTAGGTAGAGGTTTGGTAAAAATATCTTCAAGTTGCTCCTTGGTAGAAACATGCTCTAAGATAACATCTTTTCTCTGCACTTTTTCCCTCAAGAAATGATACTTCAATTCAATGTGCTTGGTCTGTGCATGCAAAACAGGAATCTTGGAAATATTTATGGCACTTGTATTATCACATAAAATCTTTATAGGTTCTAAAATATTCATCTTAAAACCTTCCAAAATGTGCCTCATCCAAATAGCCTGTGTGCAATACATATAAGTTGCAACATACTCAGCTTCAGCAATAGATTGTGAAGTACAACTCTTCTTTTTACTACTCCATGAAACAAGCCTTCCTCCAAGAAAAAATGCTCCACCGGTTGTGCTTTTCCAGTCATCAACATTTCCTGCCCAATCAGCATTTGTGTACACCTTCAAATCAAATTTTCCTCCATATGGATACCATAATCCATAGTCAACAGTACCTTTTAGGTATCTAAAAATTCTCTTGGTTGCTATTAGATGCGTTTCCTTAGGATTCTTTTGGAATCTAGCAACTATGCCAATTGCATGAGCTATGTCTGGTCTGCCATGAACAACATAGTACAATTTTCCAATCATTGACCTGTATTCTTTCTCATCAACAAACTTAGATTCATCATCCTTAGACAACTTGCAACATGTAACCATTGGTGTCCCAACTGGTTTACAGTCACTCATGCCAAATGTCTTCAAAACCTCTTTCACGTACTTAGACTGTGTAATAAAAATACCATTCTTGATTTGTTGTATCTGCAAGCCTATGAAATTTTTTATTTCCCCTACTAAAGACATTTCAAACTCATTTTTCATTTCATCTGCAAAATTGTTGTTCATGACATCATTACCTCTAAATATGATATCATCAACAAATACTTCACTGACCAGTATTTCATCTCCTTCAGACTTGAGATATATGTTACTATCATCACTGGTTCTCAGAAAGTCTATCTTCATCAGATGTGTATGAAGCCTTTCATAACATGCTCTCGGTGCCTGCTTTAATCCATATAAAGCTTTATGCAATCTGCATACCATGTCTTTCTCATCAGTCAAAGCATAACCATCTGATTGCTCTATGTATACTTCTTCTTCCAATATCCCATTCAAAAATGTAGACTTAACATCCATCTGGTATACCTTGAATTTCTTATGGGCTGCAAATGCAAGTAAAGTTATGACACCTTCCAGTCTTGCTACTAGTGCAAAAGTTTTGCCATAGTCTTCTCCTTCCTCTTGCGCATAACCCTTGCAAACCAACATTGCCTTGTTGCGAACTACAACACCATCTTCATTCAACTTGTTCCTGTATACCCATTTAGTACCTATAACATTCTTATTTACCGGTCGGGGTACTAGGATCCAAGTGTTGTTCTTCTCAATTTGATCTAATTTCTCCTCCATAGCTTTAACCCAATAATCGTCACCAAATACCTCCTTAGCAGTTCTTGGTTCAATAGTGGAGATCATGCAAGACTTCTCTCTGATTCTTCTTCTAGTGAGTACTCCAACATCCTTATCTCCAATAATCTGTTCAGGATTGTGATTCACTCTCACATATCTATGAATAACATGATCATTATCTTCAGGTTCAACTTCTTCGTTATCATCATCTTCTTCTGAATTTATCTGTTTCGGTTGAATAAGTGAATCAAAATTTGCTTTGTCGGTTTCAAATTTCACAGTTTCTGGTTCCAAAAACAAAATGCAAGGATCTTCATCCTTTTTCTCTGAACTGGCTCCTTCTGATACTTCGAGAAATTCATCCACTTGAACATCAACACTCTCAACAATTCTCTGTGTCCGGTTGTTAAAACACTTGTAGGCCTTACTCTTGGTGGAATAGCCAAGAAATATACCTTCATCACTCTTAGCCTCAAATTTGCTAATGTAAACACCTCTCTTAATAAAACATTTGCTTCCAAATATCTTAAAATAGCTAACATCGGGTGATCTTCCATACCAATATTCATAAGGAGTCTTGTCCTTACCTCTCTTCACCAGAACTCGGTTCATAGTGTAGACAGTTGTGCTAACAGCTTCTCTCCAAAAGGTTTTTGCTACACCTCCTTGTATCAACATTGTCCTAGTAGCTTTAACAACTGATCGGTTGTTCCTCTCTGCGATACCATTTTGTTGTGGTGTCCTTGGTGCAGAAAGTTGTCGTTTGATACCATTCTCTTCATAGTACCTAGTGAATTCCTCAGAAGTAAGTTCACCACCTTGATCAGTCCTCAGACACTTTATCTTCTTGCCACTCTCTTTCTCAGCTAAGGCCTTGAATGCCTTGAACTTACCAAAAGATTCGGTCTTATCCTTCAAGAATGTGACTCACATCATCCTTGAGCAATCATCAATGAAGATCATAAAATATTAGTCACCTTGAATAATTTTTGTTCTTATTGGTCCACAAATATATGTATGAACCAAATCTAACAAATGTTCTGCTGAAAAAGATTTGCTCTTGAAAGTTGAATAAGTCATCTTCCCTAACTAACATTCTTTGCAAATAGCATTAACCGGTTTGTCTAACTGAGGAAAACCTCTCACTGTCTTGGACTCACTCACTTTAATAATGTTATCAAAGTTTATATGACAAAATCTCTTATGCCAAAGCCATTATCATCTATTTTTGCAATTAAACAGTTGCTAACTTTAGGATTAAGGTGAAACGGGTTGCCTTTAGTTTGCTTCCCTATTGCAATTAATTCACCTTTGTTGTCAAATATTTTGCACATACCATTTTTAAACTCTAGTGGGTATCCTTTGTCATTGAGTTGTGCCACACTCAAAAGATTGTGCTTTTGACCTTCAACCCAGTAGACATCATCTACATTGCTCTTCCTATTAAGAGAAATAACTCCCTTACCTTTAACCATGCAGGGTGAGTCATTTCCAAATCTAAAAACACCGCCATCAAATTCCTTCAGAGAAATAAATTTGCTCCGATCACCAGTCATATGATGTGAACAACCATTATCAATGATCCAATCAGCAAAGTTATTCATCCTGGATACTAATGCCTTCTTGTCAGACATCTCTTCCTTAATAGCTACAAACACAATATCTTCACTAGCATCACCATCAAATTCTTCATCAGTGATACCACTGTCAACAACAATAAGACAATCTCTCTTGCCTTTACCCTTATACTTCTTGAATTTATCTCTCTTGTGTTCATTTTCACCATTAGGACAGTTAGTAGCTATGTAGCCAGTATTTTTGCATGCAAAACATTTCAAAGGTAATTTACCTCTATATTTACCAGTGCCTCTAAGCAACCACTTTGTCAACAATGCTTCAAGTTCCACTAAACTGTCTTCATCATCAGCTTCTCTACTGGATCTAGATTCATAAATGTGACTAGTATATCTACTTTTTCTCATAGATGGGTTAGAAACAAAAGCTCTAAATACAGACTTGGATTTTTGCACACTACCATCATAACCATTTAATTCAAAATCAGTAAGCTTACCAATGATGGAGTCAAGAGTTACCTTATTTTTGTCAATGGACTTCAGCTCCCAAATAGCTGCAACTTGAATAGCATAGATCGGTAGCAGGGTTCTCAGTACCTTGCTAATCACTATGGCATCTTCCACTTTCTCTCCTGCACTCTTGATTTCACTGACTCTCTCTTTTATCCTTTGACCATACTATTGGATGTTCTCACCTTCAGCCATCATCATGTCATCAAACTTTCCTCTTATAATTTCCTCTTTAGCAATCTTAACATGTTCATCACCGCTATAAATCTCTTCAAGTTTTTTCCATGCCTCATATGTAGTTTCAAGGCCATGAACATCTACATATTCAACATCAGGCAGGGAACTGATAATAGCTTCTAATGCTTGATGATTTTCTTGGTGTTCTTTCTTTTGATCATCAGTCAGAATCCAAGTGGGTGCAATATACTTAGTATCTACATGATCCCAATACTGACTTCCCAGACTCTTGATGTAGATTTTCATTTTGTCGCTCCATATCCTATAGTTTTCTCTGTTAAACTTCGGACCTGCCTTATTCATCATTATCTAGCAGATCTTTACCTCAAGATGTTAGGCTTAGACCTTAGAGGACCCAAGAAGCTCCGATACCAATTGATGGTATGATGAGAGAATAAGTATCTGGTAGATTACTGAGAAGGAAGGGTGAATAAGTAAATAGAAAAACTAATACAAACTTTCCCAATCTCAATCTCAATCACACAAAGTAAACTTATCAATGAAATACCACTGTCAAGATGAAAACTCATAAGAAAATCGGTTGACTGTTACAACAACTAAATAGTAAACATCATTTGACTTGTAAACATCCAAATGCTTTATCATATGTCATCATACTTCATTTCTCAATACTTCCAGTTATCATGCCTTATCAGAAATAGTTAAGTAGTTAATCAAATCGTCCATAAGATCATGACCACAAAAAAATTCACCACATGACACAAGTATTTTTGACGTGGAAACCCAAATAGGTAAAAACCACAGTGAGATGAGACTCACAAGATAATATCTCAACTCTTTTGAAGTTTGCCTTGTTAGGATCCAAGCCGGTTAAAGCTTTTACAAAAGTCCTATTAAGAACTGGTCCTGTTAGGAATCACCCGGTTAAGGGATTGACTACAAATGCCTTGTTAGAAGCAATACCCTGTAAGGAGTAACCTCAGTAGAGGATTTGAAAATCCAAGCTAATGGAGTACCTTGTTAGAGGATTTGAATAGCACCAATATTTTTAGAGCTTACCTGGTTAGGGGATTTCAATTCTATTGTAATTGTTACAAAACAACAGGAGTTGGCCGATCTGTCTGAGTAGCACTACACTTGCTTGATCAAATCCTTTTGATCTCCTATCTACCTTTACTCAAACTATAGACTCATCATCCGGTTCGACAACCACACACTCAATTGATCTCTGCAAACAACTTCAACTAGACAACTTCATCGACCTTATAAATAAATCAATCAGGTTGGTAACACAACAAAAACCTAATTCTCTCATAGAGATTACAAATAAGTCAGTTCAAGTATGACCGTTGGATTACATAGCAATTTATAGACATCAATCAAGAAAACCTGAACCGCTCCTTGATTACTGCTTCATCGAACTCAGTAACTCATCACGCGCTTTGCATTAGATGCAAATACATTTGTTGATTCCCTAGACAAACAACACACCAAAATATTTTGAACTTGTCTTCATACAATGACCATACGTGTCACCATCATTACCACTTGACATCAGATCATAAACCAACATAACCAATTCAACAACCTTAATCGGTTAGGGTTTAACAAAAACAACTGGTAGGGTTTACCGATTACAACATGAGATAAGGTTTACACCATTACACCGGTTACAGGTTCTCCTCATAATTTCTTCCTACCGATTACAGTAACAATATTACAACAATATCAACAATATTATTACCGATTCAATTGACATCAATGACAACATAACATATCATTAATGCAATCTTCATGCAAATGATAACAACCTTTGCACACCAATATTGATTTGTTTCTCACAACCTGACCATCTTCATCTAGCTTATTCTGGAATGTTACAAGCTAGAGTTGTCATTGCACCAAAAGATCAACCTATCAATGCTCGATACAACCACTAGACTTATAGAATCCACGGGAAGTTGTTAAACTATGTCGCGAATCCCCACGAGGGATGCTAGCCCACTGCCGACAATCCCCCTCCCAGCGTCACTCGCTGCGGCCTACGTGATTTGAACCTATGACCAAGCTCCGATACCACTTGTTACAAGCTATAGTTTTCGTTGCACCAAAAGATCGACTTGTCAATGCTCGATACAACTACTAGACTTATAGAATCCACAAGGGGTTGTTAAACCATGTCGTGAATCCCCATGAGGGACGTTGGCCCACTGCCAACATGGAACACCCACTTTGTTCCAATAGAATTCTTATCTCTTGGTCTAGATATCAGTTGCCAAGTCTAATTTTTCTTAATTTGATCTAGCTCCTTCGTTGCTTTCATCCAATTATGATTTTTGCAGGCTTCTTCAATTGTATTAGGTTTGGACTCGAAGAGTAAACACAAAAGAACTTTTTCTTCAACAAATTTGCTTCTTGTAATGACTCCTCTATTTTTGTCTCCTATGATTTGATTCTCAGAGTAATTTTTCTTTACATACCTCAGGGTTTTGGATACAGTTGCCAGAGTAATATGGGTTTCTTCCTGCTTATCTTCACCTCTGTTATTTTATTCTTCTTCATTAGATTCATACCTTGCTTGAATACCATTTTCTTTTAAAATATTCTCATCAACCTTCACATTTGCACTTTCAAATATTTTATTCAATCTCTTAATATAAAATATGTAAGCTTTTCTCTTTGTAGAATAACCAAGAAATATACCATCATCTTCTCTATTGTCAAACTTTCCAATATTTCTTTCATCTCTCTGGATATAGAATTTACTTCCAAAAACTTTAAAGTACTTTACTGACGAAATCCTTCCATACAATAACTCATATGATGTCTTCCCATACTTCTTTCTAAATAGAACTCTATTAAGGGTATACACAGCTATGTGTATAGCTTCTCTTCTATAAATTTCTTGTAGGTTTTCTTCTTTGATCATAGTTCTTGTTGCCTCTTGAATAGTCTTGTTCATTCTTTCAGCTATGCCATTTTATTGAGGTGTCCTAAGAGCTAATAAATGTCTTTTAATTTCATATTTCTCACAAAAAGTATCAAATTTATTAGAAATAAATTATCCTCCTCTATCAGATCTTAGACACTTAATCCTTCTATCAACTTCATTCTCAACTCTAGCTTTAAATATCTTGAATTTTTCTAATGCTTCTGACTTCTCTCTTGGAAATGCAGCCCACGTCATTCTAGAATGATCACTAATCAAGAGAATGAAATACCTCTCACCTTGCAAACTCCTTGTTCTAGTTGAACCACCTAGGTATGTGCGTATCAAATCCAATAATCCGATAGAAGATTTTTCCTTTCCTCTAAATGTTCCTTTTGTCTGCTTTCCCACTTGACATTCTTTGCAAATACTATTATCCTATTTAGTCAATCTTGGTAAATCTCTCACAACTTTTATCATACTAATCTTCACCAAATTATTAAAATGGATATGACACATCCTCTAATGCCATGGACAACTCTCATTGATCTGTGATCATAAGCAATGTCCTATAGCAACTTCCAATTGATACATGTTTCCACCTATCTTTTCTCTTGCAGAATAATGGTTTCAAATCTTTTTCGGATCTCACATCCACCATCCTAAAAGATAACAATGTGACCATTTTTGCACATCTTTCCAACACTTAAGAGATTATGATATAATCCTTTCACATAGTAAACATTGTCAGTGTTATATTTTTCATCAAAAGTAATAGAACCAATTCCAAAAATTTGAGCAATCTAATCATCTCCAAATATAATAGAACCTCCATCATATTTTTCATGCTTTAAGAAACTTACTTCTGTCACCAATCATATGATTTGAACATCCACTATTAATCAACCATTCATTTCTATCTCTCCTAGCATGCAATGTTGAAGCAACAATCTCAACAATCTTAAAATTATTAGGTTTAGGTCCATCTTTCTCTACTAAGAATAAACAATCACTATCCTCATAATCTAGCTCATCATCTAAAATACCAGCATCATCTCTAACATAGTAGGATTTCTTATTGAATTTTCCTTTGTTTTTCTTAAACTTTCGTGACATCTAGACGCGTAATGACCAGTCTTTCCATTAAAACATTTAAGGGGTAACATGCCTTTATATTTGTCGGTTCCTCTCTTCAACTTTCTCACAAATTTTGCTTCCATTTCATCCAAGCTCTCTTCATCATCTAAATCTTCATCTACAGCTTTTGATGCTTTAAAGTCTATTTCTGATTTTGTTTCATCTTTTCCAAACTTCCTCATCTCAAATGCAATCAAGGTTCCAAACAACTATTCTCTAGTGAATTTTGATGGATCATTGGTTTCCTCAAAGTTTAAATATTGTCATTGTAACATTCTGGTAAAATCCTCATGATCTTTTGTATCACATCCTTCTCATCCAAGACACCACCAAGATCTCTGATCTTATTTATAGCACTTTCAACCTTCTTAAAGTAACTTGCTACACCTTCACCTTCTTCCATTCTCAAATTCTCATATTTGCCTTTAGTAGTATGCATCTTAGATATCTTGGCTCTTTCATTTCCTTCATAGATACTTTTCAATCTTTCCCAAACTTCATAAGCACTATCTAAAGCAATAACCTTTGCCAACTTAGTTTTAGATAAATCACTAAAGATAACATACCTTGCTTGCTCATTCTCTTCATAGGCTTCAATCTTGTTTGGTGTAGTAGGTCATTTGCCAACAGCGTATACTTGGTCTCCACAACTTTCCAAGTTTTGTAGCTCAGAGAAATCAAATATCCTTGCATCTTTACTCTCCAAAAACTATAATCGAATCCTTCAAGGTAGGAATAGTCAATTTATGTGCCATCGAATCTCGTCGAGCGGTTAGTCTCACTTTATAGGAACTAGAGCTTTGATACCAATTGTTGAATATTATGAACAATTGAGAGGGGTGTGAATCAGTTGTGTATTAAAAATATATTACTTTTTCCATATAAACAGATTGGGTACAAGTTAATTTAACCATAAGCACATATGAACATGAAAGAACACACACATGAAACACCATTTATATGATGTGGAAAACCCAAGGAGGGAAAAACCATGAAGAATGTTAGTTCTCAATATGAAAAATACCATTTAAGGTGATTTTTACAAAGATGGCTCATTGTTAGAATGCTCGCTGCAGGTGGGCTAATTGCCCATCTAAAACTGCCAGAAAAAGAAGGAGGGCTCACTGCTTTGAGGAAGGAAGAAAGAATCCACCACAAGGGCACAACTACCACACTGTTGCAATGTTGAAAGAACTCTTAGGCTCACTACCACCGATGCAAACAACATCAGCATACAACCATACTAATCAATCACTTTGTGTCAACAAAGATGAATCTCAACTTCCTTCTATGAATCCTTCTATTATTTATTTAATTACAACCATTCTTTATATATATTGATCTCCAAAATAGATTTACCAAGTTGGCCAAGGAGATAATAAAACACAATTCAAAATAGGTCTTCACTAAGGATTCTCGTGGTGGAAAGGAATGAGAAGTGGATCACACCACAATGCAACAACACGTTATCTAAACATTACAATAATTAGACCAAAAGATAGAGCATCTAGGGTCAACTAGACTAGGAAAGAACATAGCCAAAAACACATTTTCGGAGCACACCAACACATGCCAAATTAGAATAACAAAGATACATGCATGACCATCAAAAATCCAAAAACACAACAAGAGAACTGGAAATGTGAAGCAATGCTGAACTCTGCAAACTCTGCTAGACAATCATTATCATCATTACATAGGCTTTGGAGCACAACTTCCGGACCACCAAAACATGAGAGTAGTATCTCAAGGCAATATACAACAACATGCCAACACATCATGAATATATCTGCAACATAACAACAATGCAAAGCACAAACCAAATACTGAAGTACGGAATCAGTACATTGACATCAATGACAACCATACTAAAACATTAAGCAACTTCACATTTGCAATAGTTTTCACCATGGTACTTACCTAAAGCACCACAAAAGTGGTTTTCACCATAGGATGGATTATTTGTCTTTACTTTTTTGTCATTTTTCAATTTTTCACTTTTTTGTATTTTTTTTTTTCAATTTTATTTTTTATTTTTTATTTTTCATAGCGACTCTCTGAGAGTCATGTATAGAACCTTTTGAAATTTATTTTATTGATAGGTTATGGAAATGAATCCCCTTCAGGAGTGGCAAGCTGATATGATCCAGGTCCATATGTTGTTGCAATGATATAAGGATCTAGCCAATTAGGCTCAAATTTGCTTGGCTTTACTCTATCAAGTTTTTTTGTTTTTTTTAATTTTCCATGAAGACTAAGTCACAAATTAAAAAATTTCATATGAGAACCATTTTTTATAACTACAACTAAGACTATTTTGGTAAGTTTGAAGATGGACTAGTGCAGTTTGACATCTCTCATCTAGTAACTCTAACTCATGTATCCTAGACAAGGGGAAAGGGGATCCTAGAGATCATATCAAAGAATTCTATATAGATTTTCTCAAGGTTGCATACAATGACACATACATTATGCTCCTCTTACCACATAGTCTTAGAGGAAAAGCTATGGAATGGTTCACTCATTTACCACATGGCATGAGAAATTGGAATGTAATAGATGAGAAATTTATCATGCATTTCTCCTCCAACATAGAACATGAGACCTCTATGATAGACTTATATAATACCAAATAGAAAAATGGAGAAAATTTTGTTTCATTTCTACAGAGATGGAGGAACCTTGCAAGCAAGTGTCCTTGTCATGTGTCAAAAAATAGTTGGTACATATAACCTAAATCTCAAGATGATGTTTCATCTCCAAGTCCAATCTTCCAACACATTTGATGAAGTCTTTGAGAATGGTATCCCCATTGAGAAACCTCTTATTGCAAAGTAGCTTATGAATATTTTTAAATAAACAATAATAACAATAACTCTAGCACCTCAAATGACAAAACAATTTTCTGGTCACGAAATAAAAATGTAATGAATGATTTGATGTTATTGTCACTAAAAAAATTAATAGAGCTTATCTTTTCATTACTTTTCAAGGGCCCTCAAATGAAAATATGCAAACAAACAACAATAATCAACCATGTAACAATCAATCATGTAACAATGGTCACTTGGAAAACGTAGATAAAAAAAAATCAACAAAGTGGTCCTAGGACCACTAACAATACTCCTTGACGAAACTAAATGTCCTTAGGAGAACCAATTGAATCAACTTTGAAGAAGCTCTTCTAAAAAAATGTCATCACTCTCCCAAAGGTGAAACACTATGAGCTGGGACACTTTGAACCATCCTCATGGAATGATAATGACTTTTGTGAATACCATAAAGCAAAGGGACACAAAGACTCAAGTTGCTTCAAACTCAAAAACATAATTCAAGATCTTATTTGTTAAATATCTGGGCAACTCAAAGGGGGGGTGAATCGGTAGACAACTTAAACTTGTTCTTCAATTCTTTCACACATCTAGAATAACCAATAGAATTAATGCACATATAACATGAAAGCATATGTACACAATACAGATCACACAATGAACACCAAATATGACATGTAAAACCCAAGAAGGGAAAAACCATGGAGAATGTTAGTTCTCAATATATAACACCGATTAAGGTGATTTTTACAAAGGGTGGCTCACTACCAGAATGCTCATTGCAGGTAGGCTCACTGCCCAGAAGAGGCTCACTACCGAAGGAAGAAGAAAGAAAAAGAGAATCCACCACTGTAATACAATTTGCAATACCAAAACTACTTCCAGTGCCTTCTTAGCAACAACACACTTCACACATCATCAATCAGATTATCCTTTTTTAGTCTTACGTATCTTCCATATATCATACATTCAGGTCATCCACATATTTATACTGTCTCCAAGAAACATAATCTTCTAAGTCAACCAAGACAGAGATTTGAAATAGGTCAACACTAAACATTTCAGTGGTGGGAAGGAATGAGAAGTAGACCATACCACAAATCACCTCATAGATCAAATCAACACATTACATCCATCACAAATTCTGGTCCCAAATCATGACTCACACACTACACAAAAATGTCGTTACTCATCCTCAAATTTCGAATCAAATCTAGACCCAACATAGAAAAAAAAAGAATGAAACCAATATATTCATGAATACAATCGATCAACACCATATCTAGTAAACAAAGAAATTGAATTACCATCAACACGAGCAAATAGATAATTAACTAGGACACATCTTTTAGAGCACCAAGAATTTCAGGAACACGTCTTTCAGATCACTATGTTGACATCAATGACAACCATCAACATCCCATTTGCAACAAGCTCCCCCTTTGTCATTGATGGTAACATCCATCAACAACAAACACATAACTCTACAAACTTATTTTGTGTCTCTACACATCACATCTCTCTCGACAAAGGTGAGCATAACTCTCCCTTTGAAAATCACTCCTGCTCCCCCTAAGAGGTAGCACCCAAGCATTACTCTAGCTAAGAATATTCAAGAAGGTCACTTGACCAAAGCACATCCAAATGTACACTAGTTCAAATTAGGAAGGGGTAATATCCCTAACTTCTGTCGAAGATCCTCAAAAGTATCTTTACACAACGCCTTTGTGAAGATATCTACAATCAGCTCTTTTGTAGGTACATACTCAAGATTTACTTCATTATCCAACACCTTTTCCCTCAAGAAGTGATATTGAATAGATATATGTTTTGTTTTGGAATGTTGTACCGAATTCTTAGAAATGTTTATTGCACTCGTTATCACACATGATTGAGATGGGTTCATTGAACATGTCGTGCCCAAACTTTAGGGCACAAAAACGGAACAACAAATTTTTTTTTGACGTCATGAACTCGCAACATATTCTATAATATAATAGCTTTATTAAAGTTTTGTCTTATCTAGGATGTAAATAAACTTACGTCTAAGGTTGGGTAAATTAACCAACTCGAGCGAGCGACTTGTTGGGAGGGGATTAATTAGCACCGCGGATTAGTTAGCTAGCTCAATTACCTAAGACAAGTTGACGCTAATTAAATCAAGGGATAATTGATTATCTTAATGTATTAAACATTCCCAATCCATATAAGGATAATGCTATTAATTAATTGATGCACATGCGAAATTATTATATACTTCCTACCGATGAGGGTTCGAATTACTACAATGTCATTTGCCCACTAAAACTGACAATAAGCTAAGGCCAATTCTAATTTTCCCTAAATCCCTTGATTTTGTCAATTAAATTTCAATCCGACCAAAAATCGGTCTCAAGGGCTTAAGGTTCATAAATTTACAAATTCCTCCTATTAAATTTTCCTAACGTCCAAACGTATGGGGGAAGGTCTATTGATTAATTAAATATATTGATGGACTTAATGCATGGTGCATCCAACTATAATAACCCCTTTGTTTTTTTTAAATCCCTTTAATTTTAAAATTTTAATCCCCTAAAGAATAAAAGGACATATAACAATTCCATTATTAAATTACCCCGAATATATATATATTAAAAATCAAGGTTTAAAATTCCAATTTAAATGGACATATAATAATTTCATTATTAAATTAACCCCAAATGTATACATTAAAACCCAAGTTTAAAATTCCAATTTAAATTTCTTATATATATATATATATATATATATATATATATATATATATATATATATATATATATATATATATATATATAATCATATATATATAAATTCTTAAATACTAACCCTCATTATAAATTAAAAATCAAATTATAATGCTCCAATCTAAATCTCCCATATATATATATATATATATATATATATATATATATATATATATATATATATATATATATATATATATATATATAATTCTTAAATACTAACCCTCATTATAAATTAAAAATCAAATTATAATGCTCCAATCTAAATCTCCCATATATATATATATATATATATATATATATATATATATATATATATATATATATATATATATATATATATATATATATATATATATATATATATATATGTTCCTAAAATGCTAACCCTAACCCGAAATTGGGTTAGGGTTGCTTTTCTATATATTACTCCTTGTTTTATTTTTTTATCATTTAATACCCTAACCCGAAATGGGTTAGGGTTTATATTACCCTTTTCTTTGTTTTTGTTTCTTTTTTTTGTTTAGGGTGTGATTGCAGGTACGGAGGCGGAGGGTTTCACGTGGGGAGAGGCGGAGGAAGTGGAAGGGTTTCCCGGGCGCCGCTGTGCATACACACAGTGGCGGACGGCATAGCCGCCGCCCACTGTGTATACACATAGTGGCGGGCGCCGTTCACTGTGCGTAGCACAGTGGCGGCCGCGACCGCCCACTGTGTGTAGCACAGTGGCTCGGCCGTGGCCGTCCACTGTGTTACACACAGTGGCCCGCGTTTGCCCATTTCCCCTTTTTTTTTTTAAAACAACATTTTAATATTTCGTGGGGTAAAATTTATGTGATGTGATTTTTTGAATATCAAATATATATTATGTATATTATATATATATATATATATATATATACACACGGTGCACAATATCATTTATGAATATGAAAATATTTTCTTCTACAGGCATCCACAGAGTATATTTTTAGATGCAGAATATATATATATATATATATATATATTAAGAAGTTTATTCTGCATTATATTTTAAACACAGCAGTATATAATCTTTTATATATTCTGTAACAGGGATGCACAAGTTCAGAATGTATCTTTTATTTCGTTGTTACAGGGGTATGCACATACAGGAAGCTTATATATATATATATATATATATATATATATATATATATATATATATATATATATATATATATATATATATATATATATATATATATATATATATATATATATATATATATATATATATATATATATATATATATATATATATTTAATATATATACTTATATACCTATAGATATATATAATTATATGTTGGAATAATAGGGCTAAAAACCCTTATATTGATTTGAGATTTTAACCATTTACATTCTGTTTTTAGTCTTCTAACAGCATTTAGAATAGGTCTATTTCCTTCTTCCTTTTATTTAAACTTTCTACAGAAATAAAACAATTCTAGTTCTCCCTTTTTTTGTTTTTTTTAACAGTCATAAAATAACAGAATTTAAACTATGCAAGTAAATAGGGAGTCCTAATGCATTTTTCTTTTTTTTTTTCTTTTCTCTAATATTGCAGTAAATAACAAGTGAATAGACCAGATTTAAATGTAGGCTACAGCAAACTCAATAGACATCAAAATATAATAAAAATTACATTGCTTCCCAGAATGATAAGTTACAATAGCCCAAATATAAAAATGGGTAAATAATCTAACAGTCCCTTTTTTTTTTCTAATCTTTACACAGAAAATAAAGAATACATTTATTTAAACAGGAAGAAAATCAACTTAAGCCTTATATTTACATATGCACTTTCTCTTTTCTTTTTTTGCTACAAATCATAAGGTTACAATTTCTTTCTGCTTTCCTGCATTTAAATAAAAATCAGGAATCTGAATAAAAGTCTGCAACACAACAATCTGCAACTCCTAGTCTTTTTCCCAAGCCACCTGCAAGTAAAATTTAGGACTGTGACCATGGGATGCTCACCTCCCAGCCTAGGCTTACCAGAAGCCACCTCGGAGCTAGGAGAATCAAGACCTAGACGGGGTTACAACCAAGCAATACAACACAACAATAGGGCAAACACACAAACATACACCTTCCCATCCCAAGCTACACTTTCACCACACTTTGTGATGATCAATCTATGGGTGGAAGTGGACCAAGTACCATTGGGGAGACTGCAGCCAAAATATAACTCAAGCCACCTCATGGCAACACAAAATACACAACAGATTCATCCCACACACCTTATGCCCCCCAAAGGCTCAAAGCCATATTCTCTCCCCTTATGACCCCCAAATGCATACACAAGGCTATGCAGCAAGGGTCACAAAGGACACCCTTGAGACCACTCTCCTTAAGGAGAGCCTCTCACCCAAGGCTGTCATGCTTCTTCCACCCCAAGATCATCCTACTCTCCCGAGAGTAGAAGATCTTGGACACTCCCAAAACAAGAACACAAACAAAAAACATAGAATTGAAACTACACTTTTTTTTTCCAACAACAATTTACATAAACACTCCCTTTACAAGCATTTATTTCCTTCAACAAACAACATAAACTTAACATAAACAACATAAACAAGAAGAGATAAAAACCAACCTTATCCTGCCAATAGGTATGCTAAATTTAGTTGGAGATGAGCTGCCCAATCCACACAATTTTCTGCAATTCTTTGGCCCCCAAATTCACTATCCCTAAAACTGGTTTTTCCTCCCAAGTTTTTCCAAAAATCTCCAAGGATGGAGAGTGGGTGATTACCCCACTAAGCTTCCATTCTTAGCCTAAGAAGGCCTCTCTCACTCCTTCCAACCTCTTGGATAGAGTGAGAGATCCCCCATTGGGTTGGTCTTCCCTAGGTCTTACACACTCCCTAACCTAGGTGTCTAGAGAAGGGAAATGGAATGGGGAAGAGGGATTACTATCTCCAAGAAGGTTCTCCTACCAAGGAGGGCACTCCTATAGATGGAATTCGTCCATCTTGGGAAAACCACTTTTTTGGGTGGTTAAACAAGTCCTAAGGGAAAGACACATGGCCATTTTTGGCCTTCACCCATAGGTACCCCATGAGGCCTAATAGAAAAGCTCTAAAATTGACTCTAGGAGTTGATTTGACCTTCAGAAAGTCCACCTGAAGTTAACCTACGGGTCAACTCTGAGTTGACCTTCCTTGTGGCTCACTAACCTAGATTTCTTGGTTCCTTCAAGGATAATTAGGAGATATAACATTTAACAAAAATAAAACTTTCCAAAAAGGTGACAAGACAATTTGCCAACACAACATACTACATAGGTGTCAAGTGACACTTCAACATAATTCCACATCACAATTACATACATGGCAATTGTCCCTAAAACAATTTAAACAATTCAATAATTACAATTTACACTCATGCAACATTTTACATTTACGAATAAAATACAATACATACGGGGTGTTGTCTCTCCAAATAGACAACCCCTGGTTTTACTAACGCACATAGGCCTAGGCTTGATTCTCCATAATATTTCCATGGTCACATGGATAATTTCCTGCACATCTCAATTTAAACATTAGTACTTCCCAAATAACCTCATATAATATATAACACAAAATCATAATACAATACATTCATTCCACAAAGGCTCGTCATTATAAAATATGATTTATCACAAATCAAAGCAATTTATTATAATCCTCAAAATTTGATGCATCTACAAGATATGCAAATATTTTTCTAACATTATAACAAATTCTGAAATTCAGATAATAACCTGCATCATCACAATATTACCCTAATCTAGAATCATATAATATTCTATCATCCACAAGGCATAGAAATGAAGCATCCATATATATCAATGTTACCAAAATCGCGGAACCATGAAAAGTTCTATATCCATAGTGTGTCAAAACTAGCATCCAAAATAGTTCCAAAATGAAAATAACTGAAGAGATAGGATGGGTCAGGGTAGGGCCTCACAGAACATTACACCAATATCCTTCAAAGGTTGCTTCATCCATATAATCTATGTGCAACATGAAGATTTTGCAATATATTTTGCTCTAGCTATCGATAAAGACACAAAATCTTACTTCTTAATTGACCAAGGAACCAACTGGGAGCCAAGAAAGAATGCTCCACCACTTGTACTTTTTATGTCATCAACACTTCCGACCCAATTTGCATCTATATAAGCTATCAAAGTGAAATTTGAATTTCTGGGATACACAAACTCTCATGTTCCTTTTAAATATCTGAAAATTCTTTTTACTACCACAACATGCGATTCTTTTGGTTCTTGTTGAAATCTGGCTGCCAGACAAACTACATACATGATATCCTATCTGGTAGCAGTCAAATATAACAGTCCTCCAATCATTGATTTATATTAACTTGCATCAGCTTTAGGAGATTTCTCCTCTTTAGTTAACTTGCATCTGGTGGTCATAGGCATACACACTGGTTTGGAGTTCTCCAACCCAAACTTCTTCAACAATTCCTTAATGTATTTACACTGTGAAATGAAAATTCCTATGTTATTCTAATTTACTTGCAAACCAAGAAATAAATTTAACTCACCGATCATGGACATCTCAAATTCCTTCTGCATCTCAGTAGCAAACTTTATGCACATGCCTTCATCTCCTTCAAATATTATGTCATCAATGTAAACTATAACAATTAATATTTTACCTGAGTCAGTTTTGAAATATAAATTGTTGTCAGCAAATCCCTTCTAAAAACCTTGATCAATCAAATACTTGTCTAGCCTTCCATACCAAGCTCTAGGAGCTTGTTTCAATCCATATAGGGTCTTCTTTAATCTGCAAACAATATTCAAATCATCTTTCGACTTAAATCCTTCTGGTTGTTCAATGTAAACTTCTTCTTTCATCTCTCCATTCAAAAATGTCGATTTCACATCCATTTGATAAACCTTGAAATGCTTAAAAGTTGCAAAAGCCAAAAACATTTTGATAGCCTCCATCTAAGCAATAGGTGCATATGTTTCTTCTGTTAGGTCCCAGAGACAACTAAGAGAGGGGGCGGGATGAATTAGTTGTCCAATAAATTCAACCAAAATTAACTTAACCAACACTTAATGCTTAATACCGGTAAACCAAACTTTATTGCTGGTAGACAATTTTATCAGTTAATTGCAGTACCGATAAAGATTAATGCATGAAACAAAAAGACAACAACATCCACAACACATAACACAAATATTTGTATGTGGAAACCCTATAAGGGGAAAAGCCACGGTGGGAAGCCTTATCCACAATCAAATGATACTATTGCAAATAGTATGTGTGTACAATATGGATTCTGCACATGTAGAAAGGCCAGTTTCCTAGAGCTCACTGCTCAATCACAAAATGAGAGTCACACTGACTACAATTGGATGGTTAAATCCAATGATAATGTACTACATAAAATAGCATCTTCATATGCTGGATTTAGTACCAATTTAGTTTTGATTGCCTTCACAAAAACCTTCCTTCAACCTTCAAATGATGTCTGCGTGTATAGCTTTGCTTATTTTCACATATACCTTATTACAATTCCTTTTTCAATCGCATATCAATCTCACAAATGAGATCTTACATTTATACCATAACCTAAGACCAATTGAATAGGTCGGCTCACTAAAACATATTACAATAAAATCAATTACAAATAAATCAATATCTGATGCATGGTGTCGGCTCAAATGCATTTACAATAATAATAAATCATCTTCATATCATGTCATGCTGATTTGGAATAGATATGCCTACTGGTGCATATCCTGGACCTATTTGCCGGTAATAGCAAATATGCAAACCCGAATAAGCAAATAACCAAATCGCCAAAACCAAGTGATAGAATAATGTCTTCGACATAACCAAGTAATCTCCAAGTCATTCCAAGTGCTAGTGAACAATATAATCTGTCGGTGAACCAAATACCAGTGACCTTGCATAAGTCTCTGACTTGTCGGTGAACATAACCAAAATCTCCAAGTGTTGATAAGTGTTGACAAGTGATGACAGGTGTTGACATCAATGACAAAACCATATCAACATATCCAAAATACCAACAATCTCCCCCTTTGGCATTGATGGCAACACAAGATGGAAAAACCATCAAAGTGCCAAAACAGAAATGCCAAAAACCAAAAACCAACAATTCTCTCAAAGAGATCATTAACCAGAAATGAAAATATAGATACAGAGAGTAATCAATCTCTCCAACAATCTCTCCCCAAAGTAACAATCTCTCCCCCAAGGGATAATGTGTTTTTCCATATCTATCTCTCCCCCTTTGACATCAAATGCCAAAGCATTACAAAGACCAGATTAAATACAAAATACCAACTCATTCAATATACCAACTACTCCCCCTGAGAAGTAGCTCTCCTCATCAAAGTCAGAATAAAATATTTCTCTGTTAATTATGTCGATTGATGACAAACATCAACTGTCTAAGTCTCTACCGGTGGGGGTAGGACTCCAAGTTGCTCTCTGAGATATTCAAAAGTTTCCTTAGGCAAAGGCTTTGTAAAAATATCTGCAATCAGCTCTTTAGTGTTCACATAAACCAATTTCACTTTTTTTTGCTTCAACATTCTCCTTTAGAAAATTGAATTTGATAGAGACATGTTTAGTTTTAGAGTGAAATACTGGGTTCTTTGATATATCAATTGCTACCATATTATCACAGTAAATAGTTATAGGTTCCTTGCATTTTACCTTTATGTCCTTCAACATTTGTTTGATCCATAATACATGTGTACAGTTAGTTGCTATTGCAACATATTATGATTCTGCTGTTGATAGACTTGTAAAACTCTATTTTTTGCTCAACCATGAAATTAGTCTGCTACCAAGAAAAAATGCTCTATCAGTGGTGCTTTTTCTGTCATCCACATATCTTGCCCAATTAGCATCTGTGTATGCACATAAGTCAAAATTTTCATCTCTAGGATACCATAATCCAAGATTTGTAGTGCTTTGTAGGTACCGAAAAATCCTTTTCACTGTTGATTCATGATTTTCTTTAGGATTACTCTAAAATCTTGAAACAATACATACTGCATTCATAATATCAAGTCTTGTTTGTGTCAAATACAGTAAACCTCCTATCATAGACTTGTATCTAGTCAGATTAACAGGTGTTGATTCATCCTTCAAAGATAATTTATCAGTTGTAGTCATAGGTGTGCTTACCGGTTTATAGTTTTCCATGCCAAATTTCTTTAGTAATTCCTTCAAGTACTTATATTGACATAGGAATATACCTTTATCAGTCTGTGAAATCTGCAATATTAAAAAGAATTTTATATCTCCAATCATAGACATTTCAAATTCTTGTTGCATTTTGTTAGAAAAGTCTTTACACAAACCATCTTCTCCTCCAAAGATTATATCATCAACAAAAACTTTAATAACCAAGATGTCATCATTAGTCACTTTGTAGTATAGATTGATGCCAGCATTACCTTTAGTGTATCCAAGCTTCAAAAGATATTTGTCCAATCTAGCATACCAAGCTCTAAGAACTTGTTTCAATCCATATAAAGCTTTCCTTGACCTGCAAACCATGTCTTTGTTATCTGTCAAATAAAATCCATCAAGTTGTTCAATATAAACTTCTTCTTCAAGATCTCCATTCAGAAATGCACATTTAAAATCCATTTGATATACTTTATAGTTCTTGTGTGTTGCAAAAGCCAATAAAAGTCTGACTGCCTCAACTCTAGCTACTAGTGCAAAGGTTTCATTGTAATCAATTCCTTCTTTCTGTGAATATCCCTTATACACTAATCTTGCTTTGTTTTTTATTACCTTACCATCTTCATTAAGTTTATTTCTGAAACCCCATTTAGTTCCAATTACATTTTTGTCTTTAGGTCGGGGAACTAATGACCAAGTGTTATTCCTTTCAATTTGTTCCAATTCATCTTCCATAGCTTTAATCCAATATTTTTCACATGCCTCGTTAACTGATGTAGGTTCAATTTGAGAAATAAGACATACCTCTTCATTTGCCAATCTTCCTCTAGTCATAACTCCTTGAAATTTGTTTCCAATTATCTGATCTTCAGAATGATTCAGTCTTACATATCGGGGTGTTTATGCTTGTTGTTGTTCTTCAGTGACTGTTGAATCTCCAGATGATGCTGGTATAACTAGATCACCATTTTGTACTGGTGTATTCACAGTAGGTTCATTTGTGATTATCTCTATTTCCGGTTCAAAGTCTGTGTACCTTGAATTTCCTCTAAATTGTTCATCAATCTTCACATTTGCACTCTCAACAATTTTCTGCAATCTCTTGTTAAAACATCTATATGCCTTGCTCTTAGATGAATAACCAAGAAATATTCTTTCATCACTTCTAGGATCAAATTTTCCAATATACTCATCTCTTCTAATATAGTATTTACTTCCAAATATTGTGAAATATTTAAGAGTAGGAGTATTACCAAACCATAGTTCATGTGGGGTCTTACTGGTTTCACCTCTGATGTGAACTCTGTTGAATGTATAAACAGTTGTATTGACCACTTCTCTCCAGTATATATGAAGTAGATTTGCTTTTGATATCATATTTCTGGTTGCATCCAAGATAGTTCTATTTTTTCTTTCCACAACTCCATTCTATTGGGGTGTCCAAGGTGCTGATAACTATCTTCTGAGCCCATTCTCTTCATAGAATGTATTAAATTCCTTAGATGTTTATTCACCTCCTTGATCTGATCTCGAACATTTGATTTTCTTGCCGGTTTCATTTTCTACCATTACCTTGAATAGTTTGAATTTCCCAAATGCTTCAGATTTCTCCCTGAGAAAAGTAACCCAGCACATTCTAGAATAGTCATCAATGGTTAGCATAAAATACCTATCTCCTTGCATACTTCTAGTTCTTGTTGGACCACGTAAATCAGTATGAATTAAATCAAGAACATTGTTAGACTTCTCTAGAATACTCTTGAAAGTTTCTCTAACTTGCTTTCCAAATTGACATTCCTTACATACCAGATTGTGAGGTTTAACAATCTTAGGTAAATCTCTTACCGCCTTAGTAGTACTAATTTTCACAATGCAATCAAAATTTACATGATAAAGTCTCTTATACCATAACCAAGTTTCATCAATATGTGTAATCAAACATGCTTTCTCATTGTTGTTCAAATGAAAGATATTACCTCTAGTCTAATTACCGGTTGCAATTTCCAAACCAGTTCTGTTTAAGATTTTGTATTTACAATTCTTGAATTGTAACTGAAATCCTTTCTCAACTAATTGACCAACACTCAAAAGATTATGCTTCAAACCTTCAACATAGTAAACATTATCAGTATTGTGTTACCATCAAAAGATATAGTGCCTTTTCCTTTGATCAAACAAGCTTTATCATCTCCAAATCTTACTAGACCTCCATTGTATTCCTGAAAGGTTAATAATTTACTCTTATCACCAGTCATATGATGTGAACATCCTAGAACAATAATCCATTCATCCTTATCTTCAACTTTAGCTGTCAGGGCCTGCTCTACCGATTGAACAGTAGGTGTCGGTTGATCTTCTGTTATAGCAACAAAAGCCCATCCATTGTCTATCGGATCCTCATCAGAATCATCAATAACTCCTTCACCAGCATAATAACAAGATTTGTCTCTATTCTTCTTAAACTTGTATTTCTGATAGTCAGGGTTAGGCTTATATGTTCTTTTAGCTTCTTCTCTTAATCTTGCATGTCTATCAGGACATCTAGAAGCTATATGACCAATCTTATTACAATTAAAACATTTAAAGGGTGCTTTACCTTCATACTTACTTCTAATTGGACCTTTAGGCATTTTCTTTGCAAATAGTGCTTCAAGTTCTTCAAGTTCTTCATTTTCTCTCCTACTTTCTTCAAGTTCTCTTGCATAGAAGGCTTTTCAATCAGATTTATCAGATGATGATGATGATGTTGTAGTTGATGATGATGCCTTGAAAGCTAGATCTGTCTTAATAGTAGTAACGGGACCAAATTCCTCAAGCTCAAAAGCTGAAAGTTTTCCAACCAAAGTGTCTCTAGATACTGATGCATTAGGCATTGTTCTCAATTCATTTATAGCAGTAACTTTCATTTTATATGCCAGTGGAAAAGCTCTTAAAACTTTAGAAATAATCTCATCTTCACTTAAGGTTGCTCCACAACATTATATACCCAAAACAATTTCATTTACTCTTTCCATAAAAGCAGAAATTATTTCTTCTTCTTCTTCTTCCATTTTCAGACTTTCATACCTGACCCGGAAGCATTCAAGTTTTGCAATTTTGACTATGGAATCTCCTTCATTCAATGTTTCTAGTTTGTCCCAAATAGCTTTAGCAATAGATCTATCTGACAATCCTATGACTTGTTGATCTGATAATGTGCTCAAAAGTGCTTCTCTTGCTTTGCAATCATTTTCCTCATCTTTAGCCAAGTTAGGTGGAATAGGTTGACCTTGAGTAATAGCAGTATAGCCATTCTTTGTAATATCCCATATGTCCTTTCCAATGCAATTCAAATGTGTCTCCATCCTGATCTTCCATATGCCACAGTTAATTCCATCAAGTTTCAAACTGTCCTTCCTGAAATAGTTAGAAGACATTGGATCTCCTCAAGATGTTAAACTTCTACAAAAAGATGACTAGGCCCTGATACCAATTGTTAGGTCCCAGAGACAACTGAGGGGGAGGGGGGTTAATCAGTTGTCCAATAAATTCAACCAAAAGTAACTTAACCAAAACTTAATGCTTAATATCGGTAAACCAAACGTTATTGCCGGTAGACAATTTTATCAGTTAATTGCAGTACCGGTAAAGATTAATGCATGAAACAGAAAGACAACAACATCCACAACACATAACACAAATATTTGTACATGGAAACCCTGTAAAGGGAAAAACCACTGTGGGAAGCCTTACCCACAATCAAATGATACAACTGTAGATAGTATGTGTGTACAATATGAGAGTCACGCTGACTACAATTGGATGGTTAAATCCAATGATAATGTACTGCATAAAATAGCATCTTCATATGCTGAATTTAGTACCGGTTTAGTTCTGATTGTCTTCACAAAAACCTTTCTTCAACCTTCAAATGATGCCTGCGTGTATAGCTCTGCTTATTTTTGCATATACCTTAATACAATTCCTTTTTCAATCACATATCAATCTCACAAATGAGATCTTACATTTATACCATAACCTAAGACCAATTGAATAGGTCGGCTCACTAAAATATATTACAATAAAATTAATTACAAATAAATCAATATTCGATGCATGATGTCGGCTCAAATACATTTACAATAATAATAAATCATCTCCTTATCATGTCGTGCTGATCTGGAATAGATATGTCTGTCAGTGTGTATCCTGGACCTATTTGCTGGTAACAACAAATATGCAAACCCGAATAAGCAAATAACCAAATCGCCAAAACCAAGTGATCGAATAATGTCTTCAACATAACCAAGTAGTATCCAAGTCATTCATGTTAGGTCCCAGAGACAACTGAGAGGGGGGGTGAATCAGTTGTCTACTAAATTCAAACCAAAAACAACTTAACCAACTTAATGCTTAATACCGGTAAACCAGTTAAGTATGTCGGTAGGCAGTGTTAATAGTTAATTGCTATACCGGTAAAGATTAATGCATGAAACATAAATACAAAGTCATCCACAACACATAACACCAATATTTGTACGTGGAAACCCTGTAAGGGGAAAAACCATGGTGGGAAACCTTACCCACAATCAGATGATACTACTGCAGATAGTAAGTGTACATAAATGGGGTCTGCACATGCAGAAAGGCCAACAACCTAGAGCTCACTGCTCAATCACAAAAAGGGAGTCACACTGACTACAGTTGGATGGTTAAATCCAATAAGAATGTACTACACAAGATAGCATCTTCATATGTTGGATTCAATACCGGTGTAATGTTGATATGCTTTCACAAAAACCTAACTTCACCTTCAAATGATGTCTTTGTGTATAACTCTACTTAATCTCGCATATACCTTCACACAATTCTTTTTCGCATTCCACATTCGATCTTACAAATAAGATCTTACATTTATACCATAACCTAAGACCAATTTTAGTAGGTCGGCTCTACAAGATATTACAATAAAAACATTTTACAAACAATATAATATCTGATGCAATAACTAATTAAACATGCTGGCTTAATGCATTTACAACAATAATTAATCATCTCCATAGCGTGCCATGCTAATCTGGAAAAGATAAACCTGTCGGTGTAACCCTAGACCTATTTGTCGGTAAAAGCAAATATGCAAATATGAATATACAAATGATTAATTCATTAGGATAAGATGTCCACATGATGTCTTCGACATTACCAGGTGTCTTCCATATCATTCCAAGTGCCGGTGATCATTATATCCTGCCGGTGAACCGTATACCAGTAATTGTGCAAAAGTTACTTGCTTGTCGGTGAATGATGTTGGATCTCCAAAGTGATAATGTTTTAGTAGGTGTTGACATCAATGACAAAACCATACCAAAATACCAACAATCTCCCCCTTTGGCATTGATGGCAACACAAGATGGAAAAACCATCAAAGTGCCAAAACAAAAATGCCAAAAACCAACAATCTCCAAAAAGATCATAACCAGAATACAGAGAGTAATAGTCTCTCTCAAACAACAATCTCTCCCCCTGGGAGCAACATGTGTTATCCAAAGTTCCTCAAAAGATAATGTGTTTTTCCATAGATATCTCTCTCCCTTTGACATCAAATGCCAAAATACCAAGTTCATATACAAAATACCATTCAATTCAATATACCAACTACTCCCCCTGAGAAGTAGCTTCCTCATCAAAGACCGGAGTAAAAGATTTCTCTGTAAATTCTGTCGGTTGATGACAATCATCAACTGTCTAAGTCTCTACCGGTGGTGGTATGACTCCAAGCTGATCTTTGAGATATTCAAAAGTCTCCTTAGGAAAAGGTTTCGTGAAAATATCTGCAAGTTGTTCTTTAGTATTCACATACACCAGTTTTATCTTCTTTTCTTCAACTTTTTCCCTTAGAAAATTCAGTTTGATAGAAACATGTTTTGTTTTAGAATGTAATTCCGGATTCTTAGATATATCGATTGGTGCAGTGTTATCACAATATATAGTAATAGGTTCCTTGCAT
Organism: Cryptomeria japonica; assembly: GCF_030272615.1. Lineage (NCBI taxonomy): Eukaryota > Viridiplantae > Streptophyta > Pinopsida > Cupressales > Cupressaceae > Cryptomeria > Cryptomeria japonica. The sequence continues at coordinate 474,347,900 of NC_081410.1, forward strand.
TTTACCTTTATGTCTTTCAACATTTGTTTAAGCCATAGTACCTGTGTACAGTTAGTTGCTGCTGCAACATATTCTGATTATGCTGTTGATAAAGATGTACAACTATGTTTCTTACTCAACCAAGAAACTAGTCTGTTTCCAAGAAAGAATGCTCCGCTGGTGGTGCTTTTTCTATCATCCACATCTCCTGCCCAATTTGCATCTGTGTATGCACATAGATCAAAATTTTCATTTCTAGGATACCATAATCCAAGATTTGCAGTGCCTTGTAAGTACCGGAAAATCCTTTTTATTGCTGATTCATGATTTTCTCTAGGATTACTTTGAAATCTTGAAACAATACATACTGCATTCATAATATCAGGTCTGGTTTGTGTTAAATATAGTAAACCTCCTATCATAGATTTGTATCTAGTTGGATTAAAAGGTGTAGATTCCTCCCTTTGAGATAATTTGTCATTTGTAGTCATAGGTGTGCTTACCGGTTTAGAGTTCTCCATCCCAAATTTCTTTAGTAACTCTTTCAAGTATACCTTTGTTAGTCTGTGAAATCTGCAATCCTAAAAAGAATTTTATTTCTCCAATCATAGACATTTCAAATTTTTGCTGCATTTTAATAGAAAAATCTTTACATAATCCATCTTCTCCTCCAAAGATTATATCATCAACGAATACTTATATAATCAAGATGTCATCATTAGTTATTTTGTAATATAAATTGCTATCTGCATTTCCTTTAGTAAAACCAATATTTAAAAGATACTTATCCAACCTTGCATACCAAGCTCTTGGGGCTTGTTTCAGTCCATATAGAGCTTTTCTTAACCTGCAAACCATATCATTGTCATCTGTCAAAGAAAATCCATCAGGTTGTTCAATATAGACTTCCTCTTCAAAATCTCCATTCAAGAATGCATATTTAATATCCATTTGATAAACTTTGTAGTTCTTGTGAGCTGCAAAAGCCAAGAATAATCCGACTGCCTCAATTCTAGCTACCGGTGCAAAGGTTTCATTGTAATCAACTCCTTCTTTCTGAGAATATCCCTTACACACTAGTCTTGCTTTATTTCTGACAACCTTACCATCTTCATTAAGTTTATTTCTAAATACCCATTTTGTTCCAATTACATTTTTATCTTTAGGCTGGGTAACTAATTTCCAAGTATTATTTTTCTCAATTTGTTCTAATTCTTCTTCCATAGCTTTAATCCAAAATTTATCTTCACATGCCTCATTTACAGATGATGGTTCAATTTGAGAAATAAGACATACCTCTTTAAAATCCAATCTTCCTCTTGTCATAACTCCTTTAAATTTGTTTCCAATTATCTGATCTTCAGAATGATTCAATTTTACATACCGGGGTTTCTTAGTTTGTTGTTGTTCTTCAATTACTGTGGAATCCTTAGATGGTACCAGGGTAACTGGATCTTCATTCTGTACCGGTGGATTTAGTGAAGGTTCATTTGTCACAATTTCTATTACCGGTTCAGAGTCTATATACCTTGAAGTTCCTCTGAATTGTTCATCAATCTTTACATTTGTACTCTCAACAATTTTCTGCAATCTCTTGTCAAAACATCTATATGTCTTGCTCTTAGATGAATAACCAAGAAACATTCCTTCATCACTTCTAGGATCAAATTTTCCAATATACTCATCTCTTCTAATATAACATTTACTTCCAAAAATTCTGAAATAATTAAGAGTAGGAGTATTACCAAACCATAGTTCATGAGGGGTCTTACCGGTTTCACCTTTGATGTAAACTTTGTTGAATGTATAGACCGATGTGCTGACTGCTTCTCTCCAATACACATGTGGTAGATTTGCTTCAGATAACATACTTCTTGCTGCATCCAAGATAGTTTTGTTTTTCCTTTCAACAACTCCATTCTGCTGTGGTGTCCGAGGTGCTGATAGTTGTCTTCTGATTCCATTCACTTCAGAGAATGTATTAAAGTCTTTAGATGTGAATTCACCTGCTTGATCTGATCTTAAACATTTGATTTTCTTACTGGTTTCATTTTCAACCATTGCTTTGAACAGTTTGAACTTTCCAAGTGCTTCTGATTTTTCTCTGAGAAAAGTAACCCAACACATTCTAGAATAGTCATCAATGATTAGCATGAAATATCTATCACCTTGTAAGCTTTTAGTTCTAGTTGAACCACATAAATCAGTGTGAATCAAATCAAGAGCATTATTGGATTTTTCTGGAATACTTTTGAAACTAGCTCTAACTTGTTTTCCAAATTGACATTCCTTACAAATTGTATTCTGAGGTTTGACAATTTTAGGTAAATCTCTAACTGCCTTAGAAGTACTGATCTTCACCATGCAATCAAAGTTTACATGACAGAGTCTCTTATGCCATAACCAACTTTCATCTATATGTGCAATTAAGCATGTCTTTTCACTATTATTCAAATGAAAGATATTGCCTCTAGTTTGATTACCGGTTGCAATTTCTAGACCAGTTCTATTCATGATTTTGCATTTTCCATTCTTAAATTGTAACTGAAATCCTTTCTCAACTAATTGACCAACACTCAAAAGATTATGCTTTAATCCTTCAACATAGTAAACATTGTCAGTGTTATGCTTACCATCAAGAGATATTGTACCCTTACTTTTGACTGAATAGGCTTTGTCATCTCCAAATCTTACTAAACCTCCATTGTATTCTTGAAAGTTTAAGAACTTACCTTTGTCTCCTGTCATATGATGTGAGCATCCCGAGTCAATGATCCATTCATCCTTTACTTCAACTTTAGCTACTAGGGCTTGTTCTACTGGTTGAGCAGTAGGTGTCGGTTGATCTTCTGTTATAGCAACAAAAGCCCATCCATTGTCTGTTGGATCCTCATCAGAATCATCAGTCACACCTTCATCAACAATGTAACAAGATTTGTCTTTGTTCTTCTTAAATCTGTATCTTTGATATTTAGGATTAGGCTTGTATGTTCTTCTAGCTTCTTCTCTTAGTCTAGCATGTCTATCAGGGCATCTCAAAGCCATATGACCAATCTTATTGCAGTTAAAACATTTAAAAGGTGCTTTACCTTCATACTTACTTCCAACTGGACCTTTAGGCATTTTCCTTGCAAATAGTGCTTCAAGTTCTTCAAGTTCTTCATTCTCCTTCCTAGTTTCTTCATGTTCTCTTGCATAAAAGGCTTTCCAATCTGATTTGTCAAATGATGGAGCAGATGATGTTGATGCTTTAAAGGCCAAATCTGTCTTTATAGTAGCAACAGGACCAAATTCTTCAATTTCAAAAGCTGAAATTTTTCCAATCAATGTATCCCTAGTTACTGATGTATTAGGCATTGTTCTCAACTCATTTATAGCAGTAACCTTCATTTTATATGTCAGTGGCAATCCTCTTAAGATTTTTGAAACAATTTCATCCTCACTTAAGGTTCCTCCACAACATTTAATACCCAAAACAATTTCATTTACTCTTTCCATAAAAGCATAAATCCTTTCATCTTCTTCCATTTTCAGATGTTCATACCTGACTTGGAAGCTTTCAAGTTTTGCAATTTTGACTGTGGAATCTCCTTCATTCAGTGTTTCCAAATGATCTCAAATAGCTTTAGCAGTAGACCTATCTGATAGTCCCATGATTTGTTGATCTGATAATGCACTCAAAAGTGCTTCTCTTGCTTTGCAATCATTCTCCTCATATTTAGCTAAGGTAGTTGGACTGGGCTTACCAGCTACAGCAGCAGTATAACCTTTCTTTATAACTTCCCAGATGTCTTTACCAATCCAATTCAGATGTGTCTCCATTCTGATCTTCCATATGCCATAGTTGGTTCCATCAAGTTTAGGACCATCCTTCTTGAAATAATTTGTAGACATTGGATCTCCTCAAGCTGTTAAATTTCTGCAAAAGAGGACTAGGCTCTGATACCAATTGTTAGGTCCTGGAGACAACTGAGAGGGGGGGGGGTGAATCAGTTGTCTACTAAATTCAAACCAAAAACAACTTAACCAACTTAATGCTTAATACCGGTAAACCAGTTAAGTATGCCGGTAGACAGTGTTAACAGTTAATTATTATACCGGTAAAGATTAATGCATGAAACATAAATACAAAGTCATCCACAACACATAACACCAATATTTGTACGTGGAAACCCTGTAAGGGGAAAAACCACGGTGGGAAACCTTACCCACAATCAGATGATACTATTGCATATAGTAAGTGTACATAAATGGGGTCTGCACATGCAGAAAGGCCAACAGCCTAGAGCTCATTGCTCAATCACAAAAAGGGAGTCACACTGACTACAGTTGGATGGTTAAATCCAATAAGAATGTACTGCACAAGATAGCATCTTCATATGTTGGATTCTGTACCGGTGTAGTGCTAATATGCTTTCACAAAAACCTAACTTCACCTTCAAATGATGTCTTCGTGTATAGCTCTACTTAATCTCACATATACCTTCACACAATTCTTTTGCGCATTCCACTTTCGATCTTACAAATAAGATCTTACATTTATACCATAGCCTAAGACCAATTTTAGTAGGTCGGCTCTACAAGATATTACAATAAAAACATTTTACAAACAATATAATATCCGATGCAATAACCAATTAAACATGTCGGCTTAATGCATTTACAACAATAATTAATCATCTCCATAGCGTGCCATGCTGATCTGGAAAAGATAAACCTGTCGGTGTAACCCTAGACCTATTTGCCGGTAAAAGCAAATATGCAAATATGAATATACAAATGATTAATTCATTAGGATAAGATGTCCACACGATGTCTTTGACATTACCAGGTGTCTTCCATATCATTCCAAGTGTCGGTGATCATTATATCCTGTCGGTGAACCATATACCAGTAACTGTGCAATAGTTACTTGCTTGTCGGTGAATGTTGATGGATCTCCAAAGTGCTAATGTTTTAGTAGGTGTTGACATCAATGACAAAACCATACCAAAATACCAACAATTCCAAGTGTCGGTGAACAATATAATCTGTCGGTGAACCAAATACCGGTGATTGTGCATAAGTCTTTGACTTGTTGGTGAACATAACCAAAATCTCCAAGTACTGATGAGTGTTGACAAGTGATGACATGTGTTCACATCAATGACAAAACCATATCAACATATCCAAAATACCAACATCTTCAAAGTCAATACCTTCAACTTGTGTGTAACCTTTGCAAACCAACCTTTATTTATTTCTCACAATTTTTCCATCCTCATCCAATTTGTTCTAGAATACCCATTTTGTTCCAATTACATTCTTGTCTTCTGGTCTGTGAACTAGCTCCCATGTCTAATTTTTTGTAATCTAATCCAGCTCTTCTCTCATTACCTTTATCCATTTTCTATTATTGCAAGCTTCTTCTACTAATTTTGGTTCAATCTCAGACAACAAATATAACATAACAAAACTTGTTCTAGAGCTGTTTTGCTTCTTGTGATATTTCCTATGTTCTTGTCTTCGATAATTTGATCTACTAACTGATTCTTATGTACATACCTTGGGGTTTTAGATGTAGATACTGGAGCATCCTGAGTTTCTTTTTATTTTTATTCTTCTTTGGTTTTCTCTTCCCTTTTCCTGTCAGTCGATTCATCAGATTCATAACTTGCCAATTTGTCAGAATCTTTAGAAGTGTCTTCATCAACCTTCACATTTGCACTTTCAACAATCTTGATTAATCTTTTGTTGTAACACTGGTATGCCTTGCTCCTTTTAGAATATCCAAGGAATATGCGTTCATCTGCTCTCCTATCAAATTTTCCAAGATTATCTTCATCTCTCCAGATACAACACTTGCTTCCAAATAACTTGAAATATGTCACTGTTGGAGTTCTACCATGTCATAGTTCATATGATGTTTTTCCATGTCTTTTCCGGTATAGAATTATGTTAAGAGTATAGACTGTTGTGTGAATTGCTTCTCTCCAATAGACTTTTGGTAGTTCTACTCCTTTGATCATTTCTCTAGTTTCCTCTTATTTAGTTTGATTAATCTTTTCCACTACACCATTCTATTGTAATGTCCTGGGAGCAGATAGTTGCCTTCTAATACCATATTTCTCATAGATTTTGTTAAACTCATCAAAAGTAAATTCTCCTCCTCTATCAAACCTCAGACACTTAATCTTTCTATCAACTTTATTTTCAACTATATTCTTGAATATCTCTAATGCTTCTGATTTCTCTCTTAAAAAATGCAACTCATGACATTCTAGAATAATCATCAATCAACAACATGAAATACTTCTCACCTTGTATACTCCTTGTTCTGGTAGGACCGCATAAGTATGTGTGCACTAAGTCCAATAATCTGACGGACAACTGCTCCTTTCCTCTGTATGTTCCTTTCATCTTCTTTTCAATTTGTCATTCTTTGCAAATATTGTTATTTGGTTTGGTTAACCTCGGTGAATCTCTCACTACACATGATGAGCTAGTCTTTACCAAATTATCAAAGTTGATATGACACATCCTCTGATACTAGAGCCAACTATCATTGATCTGAGATAACAAACAATGTCTCATAACTCCTTCTAGCAAATACATGTTTCCACTAGTCCTCTTCCCCGTTGCAATAACAATTCTAGATCCCTTCCATATCTCACAACCATTATCCTAAAAAACAAAATTGTAACCATTTTCACACATTTCTCAGCACTCAAGAGATTACGATGAAAACCCTTCACATAATAAACATTGTCAATATTATGCTTTCCATCAAAATAAATAGAACCAATTCCCACAATTTGTGATATCTGATCATCCCCGAACCTAACAGAACCTTCGTCATATTTTTCAAGTTTTACAAACTCACTTTTATCACCAGTCATATGATTTGGGCATCCACTATCAGTCAACCATTCATTTCTATCTCTCCTAGCATGTAAATTAGTAGCAATAGTCTTAAGAATATCAATCTTAGGTACATCCTTTTATACCAAAAATAGACAGTCACCATCTTCATAGTCTAATCAATCATTTGAAATACTAACATCATCTTTAACATTGTAGGATCTCTCATTAAACTTACCTTTACCTTCTCTAAAAAATTTCTTGATCCTTTTTTCTAGACATCTAGTAGCTATATGACCAATATTTTCACATCTAAAGCATTTAAGAGGTAACAGACCTTTTTATTTGTTAGTGTCTTTCTTCAATTTCCTTATAAAGTTCACTTCCATCTCATCTGATCTTTCATCTTCCAAATCTTCCTCGAAGGCTTTAAAGGCAAGTTTAGATTTAGCTTTGTCTTTTCCAGACTTCCTTATCTCAAGTGCAGACAAGGTGCCATATAGTTGTTCCCTAGCAAAATTCTTTGGATCATGTTTCTTGAATAGTAGAGATCTTATCATTGTATCTTTCCGGTAGAGACATCATAATCTTCTCAATTATGTCTTCATATGTCAAGGTGTGCCAAGTTCTCTAATTTCATCTTCACTGTCAACCTTCTGAAAAATAGCTTGTCATATCTTCTCCTTCTTCCATTTTCATGTTCTCATATCTGCACCTAGCTATTGGCTTCTTTGATAATTTAACTCTATCATTTTCTTCGTAGTTATCTCTCAACTTTTCCCAAACCTCATAAGCAGTATCCAATGAAACAACCTTTGTTATTTCAGTTTTTGATAAAGCACTAAAGATAGCATACCTTGCCTTTTCATTCTCTTCATAGGCTTGAATCTCATCAGCAACAGTAAGACCATTTGCTGGTTGTACATAATTTTAACAGCTTTCCAAGTATTATAGCCCAAGGAGATCAAGTAACCTCTCATCTTCACTTTCTAGAAGCTATAGTCGGATCCTTCAAAGATAGGGATAGTTTATGTGCCATTGGATTGGGATCTACCTCAAGCAATTAAGCTATTTTCCAGGGAACCAAAGCTCCGATACCAATTGTTAAATATCCGGGCAATTGAGAGGAGGGGTGAATCAGTTGATAATAAACTTTTCTTCAATACTTTCACATATTCAAAATAACCAATAGATTTAATTAAAGTAGATGTAACATGAAAGCACATACACAAAATAGATCGCATAATGAACACCAGATATGATGTGGAAAACCTAAGAAGGGAAAAACCATGGAGAATGTTAGTTCTCAATATACAACATCGATTAAGGTGACACCAGTTAAGGTGATTTTTACAAAAGGTGGCTCACTGAAAGAGCCTAGAAAAAGGCTCACTGCCAAAGGAAGAAGAAACAAAAAGAGAATCTGCAACTGTAACACAATCTGTAATGTCAAAACTATTTTCGGTGTCTCAACAACAACACATTTTACATATCATCAATTAGATTTTTCCTTTTCCTTCTTGCACATCTTCCATACCTCATACATTCAAATCGTCATCTTATTTATGTTGTCTCCAAAAGATATAATCTTCTAAGTCAACCAAGACAGAGATTTAAAAAGGTCAACACTAAACATTCCAGTGGTGGGAAGGAATTAGAAGTAGATCATATCACAACACTCATCATCGGTTAGATCAACATGTTACATTCATCACAAACACCAGACCCAAATCATGATTCATACGCTATACAAATACCATTACTCATCCTCAAATTTTGGATCAAATCTAGACCCAAAAAGCACTACCCAATATGGCAAAAAATAAAAATGGAACCAAGGTACTTATGGAATACAATCGATCAATACCATATCTGGTAAATAGAGAAATATAGATTACCATCAACATGAGCAAATAGAATATTAACTAGGACACATCTTCCGAATCACCAACTCCAATATGTTGACATCAATGACAACCATTAATGCCAACCATCAACATCACATTCTCAACATTCCCTCCCTTGGATTGTGGCATATAGGATTTGATTGAGGTTTGATTAGGAATCATGTCATCAAGTTGTTCATAAAGAGGATTATCAACCTTAAACATTTCTTCATGAGTAGGATTTTCTTTAGATTGAATGAAAGGGACATCATCATAGAGGGGATTGTTAATGATAGTGAGCTCTTGTAACATATTACCATCATTACAAGGGGTATGGAGCTTGGGGGAATTATTGAAAGAAGTGTTGATTGTCTCTTCTTGCTCAAATTTTTTATCATGAATAAGATCAATTTTGGGAGAGGGATTACCACTAGTACTGAGAGTGTCATCCCTAGAAGGAAGGTTATTGAAAGAAGGTGTAGTATTACTAGGAAAGGTGGGAGTCATATCATCTTCTATCATCAAAGGATCTACTTGGGAGAGGTACTCTCTAGGAGAAGGATCAACATTACTATTCAAAGCTTCATCCTCAAGAGGGAGGTCTTCGAAATAAGTATTAATAATCTCTTTTTGAACTAAGGTATCTCATGAATAGAACCAAGTTGGGGAGAGGGAGATGCTTCATCTTTAGAAGGAAGATTATTGAGATGAATAAAAAGTGAGGTGTTATTAAGGGAATTGTCACTTATACCACCTTTTTTAACCATAATATCATCTTATTTGACCAATGTACGCTCATAGCGGAGGGACAAATTAAGAGATTAATCAACACTATCATCTAATGGTTCATCCCAAATAGGGAGATCATTGGGAGAAGTGTTATAAATATCTTCTTGCACTATGATGCCCCCATTGGTAAGGCCAATTTTTGGAAAAGGAATAACACTAATTACTAATGCTTCATCTTTAGAAGGGAGATCATCAATACATGTGTTATTGAAATCATCCTCTTGCCTTAAAAAGTCCTTAGTAGTATCTTTAGGAGAGGGGTGGAGAGTCATAAGAAGGTCTAAGAAACTATCATGATACAAAGACAAGTCAGCTGAAGGCCGACGGAGGTAAAGTATTTGAAAATGTCCTTTTTCTTTAATAAAATGTAATGAAAGAAATAATGCAAGAAAGGAAAGTAAACTAAATGTCTAAGTAATGAAGTATTAATGTGATTAACTAAGTGCAAGCATATGAACTTAAGAACACACAATGCCTATAATAATATTTTTTAGATTTTTATGTTTTTGATAGAAAAGAAATATGCAATAACAAGATCTAATCAGAAAGTGCAAATGTAAGAATAAGAATGTCGGGTACACTAAAATGTGATGGTGAAAAATGGGATCGGATGGTTTAGGACCAAACCCCACTTTCAACCATACATTGGAATATGAAAGAGCCTAAGGAGATGATTCACTATAACTACCTCTCGTGCAAGAGAGTCAAGGAATATCTTTAGGGTTTCTATTACTTTGTTGCAATGAGAGGAAGTGTGCAAAATGTGATGATGATGATAAACTAAACTAGAAATATGAATGAGAGCAACTACTTTAACTACAATAACGGAATTGTACATAACTGAATCTGTGATATAGAGTGTAGAGATGGAAAGAGGATTTAAATGTATACCTGTCACTAGAAATTAGGGCTAACTGAGTTGGACCAGGGCGCTATGCCATGGTCCTCGTCAGTGTGTTGAGTTGGGATCTGAAACCTGCAAATTTGAGATCCTGCACTGTTGAACTACCACAAGAAGTAGGAAAATACATAGGACCAGAGTGCCATCCTTGATCCTGGAATAGGGCACCACGCCTTGGTCCTTGAGGACTAAGGACTATTTCTGCCTTTGAATCTACTTATGTGTGTTCTATCGGTCCTGAAGATCGCGTGTCCATCATATTCCTGTACTTGCACCTGCAACTTGAAAAATGGTGTCTAGGTGTCTATATAGGGTTGTTCCTTAGTCAAACCCCTTGTTATAGTGATTTCCACCTCCACAAAATCCTAGTGTAAAGTTGCAATATGTGTGTTCTAGAACCTTGTGTGTATGCAAGATCCTAAATGTAAATCTAGAGTTCTACCCTATGCTTGGAGAGTAAACCCTAAATGAATGCAAATGCTTCAAATCTCAAATGCAATAATGGATCTAAAGCATGAATGTAAATCTGAAAATAAGTATTGTGAAACTCACATAGAGACATGAAAATAACATGAAACCATACCAAACCCTAAGGGAGAGGTACAAGCCAATCAACAATTGGTGATCTCCTATTATTCTTCAATATCTTCTAAGCTCCACTTTGATGATGAAAATGGTTGATGAAGGCTTTGATAAAATACTTGATTTGCTAATTGAAGACTCCACATAACTTGCACTTTCACTTCATAAGAGGCTCCTTCAATTTCTTGTAGATGGATCCCTCAAATGAGGAAAGAAAAGGTTGTATGTATGAAACCCTAACTTTGTTTTTGATCATAGGCTGACCTAGAAATGATATAATTTCGCACCAAGTCGGATTTAAACATTATAATACTATCAAAACATGATCCTGAAATTTAGGGAGAAAAAGTAGGGACCGATGTGAATCACATCGGTCAGACCAACTTTTTCCAATTTTTTAGGGATGCAAGGTATCGTGATTATAAGGTGATTCCCAAGAGGATGCAATGATTTAAGATGTTTAGATATACGAAATCGGGCCTTGAAGATCGAAATAGATCATAATTAGGGTTTTTGATGAATTGATTAATTGGAAGAATAAAATAAAAAGGGGCACACTTAGGTTTAAGGGCCCAATTTTATGATGTGTGAAGGGATAAAAGAAGACTTTAGATTTAATTAAATTAATTAATTAAATACTTAAAGGGAAATTAAAATGCAAGATGCAACACACCGAGGCGGGTGCTAACCTAAGCATGTAATTGGACCACCCAATTAAGGGTGTACAATTTACAACGCTACAATAATAAACAAGTATAAAAATTTATATTACAAAATTAAAATATTAATATTGTTATAAAGATAAATGATTATTTGTTATGATTTAGATGTCATTAACTTTATAAATCCTTGAATTATTTATTCCCTTGATGTTATTTGTAATTTACCCCTAAGGAATGAAACCATTTAACCAATGATTGTAAAAGAAATCATGTAAAGACGAAGTTAGAGTCATAGTTTGAACTTTAGGAAAAGGACAAAATAGTTAGGCATCCCCTTTGGAATCTTCTAATTTTGGTTGTCTAGACACATGCAAGGTGTTGTAAGTGCATGTATAATGGTTATGAAAAAAATCATGAGTTACTATGAGTACATTTATAATAGAATATTGTTATCTTGGTCTAGTTTGGTGAGATGCCTTATGATAGTTGTAAGAGCATCTATAAGTGGCTAGTTTGGGCTATATGAATCATTCCAAAGGTAGGTATGAGATTTTTCCAACTGGTTGTTCTACTTTTTTTGTGACAGCATAGAGGTATTCACTCCCATATAAGTCTCTATAAATTGGGGCCTTAAGCTAATGGAAAATATCAAGTTTTGTTTAACTGTGCAGGTAACAGGGTGTTGTTGGATTCTAGAGAGTTATTCAAAGAAGTGTATTGTTGTGTAAGATTTCTTGATTATTAATATAATTGCCTCTCTTTTGGTGATTGAGTATTTTCCCTTGAGGGTTTCTCCGCGTATATCTAGTGTTAATCACATTATGGTTCTCTCTTTCTTTCTTTGAACTTGCAATCACACTCTTTGAGAGTTAATCTTTAAGATTCAAATTTATAATCACTTTGTTTAAGTTCATAATGCAATTTTTCTTCACCTTGTAAATCAACATTTGGTATTAGAGGTAGTGGTTTTATTGAGGGAGGGATTCCTTTCTCTTATAAGTGTTGAAAGTTTTTTGTTGTAGTGGGAGCTTTTGCTTTCTGGGTGTTTTGTAGATTTGTAAAAGATTGTCTAACATGGCCTCTACCTCTCATTAGAATATTAAGAAGTTTAATAACACTGGTTACAAGATATGGAACCTAAAAGTGGAATTTCTCCTTAAAGAGAGAGATCAATGGTTGTCGATTTGACGAGAAATGAAACCAAAGGGCTCTACTATGTCGAATGAAGATTGGAAGAAGTTATACAAGAAGACATGAGAAACCATTCAATTGTGTCTTATAGATTTTATCCTACTAAAAATCCCTACTGAAGACAATGCATGCAAGTTATGGAGGAAGATAAGTGAAACCCACCAAACTAAGAGTTTGTCTAACAAGTTATATCTCGAAAGATGTTGTATTTTTTGAAAGTGAAGGATGGTGATTCTATTGTTGAACATTTGAAAGCTTTTAATTTGATTATAAGTCAACTTGATTCTATAGATGTTAAGTTAGAAGATTATTACAAATGTATTATGTTACTTTGTTATTTGCCTAAATGTTGGGAAAATCTAACCGCTACCATAAGTAATGGTGGTGCAAAACCTAAGATGGATAGTGTGGATCCCATAATCCTTTTAAAATAAATGTGGAAAAAGTCCATGAATGTAGGCTCTCAATATGCCCTACATGGTTAGGGAAGGTCTAAGGAGGAAGAGCCTAAAGGGGATAAAAATAAGAATTCAAAAGGACATTATAAGACCCCCAAAAATAGCAAAGTGAAGTGTTAGAATTGTTTGAAACTTGAGTTGTTGTGTTGTGTTGTCATTGATGTCAACCTGTCTTGTGTTGTCATTGGCATCACTATGTGTTGCAAATGGTCCAGAAATGTATGCTATAATATTGTTGTATGGTCTGGTAGTGATATTGTGATGTTTTTGAAAGAGTGGTGTAGTGGAAGTTTCAATATGGAAGAAATAGTATTCATGCAGGAAAGAGTTTTTAATGTCTCATTGGGAATGTTTTGTGTTCCTTCGATATATGAAGATTATGGAGTGTGGTTCCGAACATAATATTTATGATTTGTGTATGTTGTACTATCAAGTTCACAGGTCATTTGTTGCTTAGATGGTGGAGTTAGTTATTGTTTTTGATAGTAGCGGTCTATCAGATTTGGTCTAGAGAACGCTTGGTGGTTCTTTGATTTTTGGATTCAAGTGTTGTAGATTGGAGGACTCAATCTCCTAGAGCTTAGCATGAAAGGTTGGATAAGTATTTGTTGTAGAAAAACTTTAGGAAAGGTAAGTATACAGATGGTAACCTTTATTTCAAAGTTGAAGGTGATAAATTGTTGATTGTTGGTGATATCATGTTTGGAGAAGATGATGATGTACGTAGGAAGTTTGTAGAAGAGATGCAATTTATGATGTCTATGATAGGTCAGCTACCATTTTTTCTTGGTCTTCAAGCTACTCAATTAGAAAAAGGCATTTTTATTTCTCAGACCAAGTATAGTAAGAAGATGTTGAAGAAGTTTGAGATGGAGAATTATAAACTAGTTGCAACCCCTATGTCAATTGGTTGTAAGTTAAGCAAGGATGATGGATCCTTTGATGCTGATAAAAAAAATTATAGATCTATGATTGAAGAATTTTTTTATTTAAAGTTCTTCTTCAAGACTATAAATTATGCAGGTTGTCTATTTAGTTGCAAGATATCAAGCTAATCCCAAGAAATCTCATGATCAAGTAGTGAAGAGGCTATTCAAATATTTGAAAGGGACTCTAGATTATGAATTATGGTATAATAAGGATGATGATTTTACACTAAAAGCATATATAGATATTGATTGGGCTGAATGTGCAGATAAACAAAGAAGTACAAGTGGTGGTGCATTTTTCTTGGGAGACAAATTGGTCTCTTGGTTGAGTAAGAAACAAGCTTCAGTATCATTATCTACTGTAGAAGAAGAATACATTGCAACAACATCTTGTTGTACTCGATTTATGTGGATAAAGAAAACTATTACTGATATTAAGGTGAATTATTGAAGCAATTTCTATTGTGTGTGACAATACAAGTGCTATTAACATTTTAAAGAATCTGGTAATGCATTCAAGGACTAAACACATTGCAATTTGGTATAATTTATTAAGAGAGAAGGTTCTAGAGAATGAAGTAAAATTGGAGTATGTTCCTACTAAAGAACAAATTGCAAATATCTTTACTAAGGCTTTGGCGAAGGATACCTTTGAGTATCTCTAATAGAATTTGGGAGTTATTGCCCCTCCTTTAAACTAGAAGTTGGGATAATGTTGGAAACTTGAGTTGTTATGTTGTGTTGTCATTGATATCAACCTATCTTGTGTTGTCATTGATGTTACTATGTGTTGCAAATGGTCCAAAAATGTATGTTATAATGTTGTTGTATGGTTTGGTAGTGATATTGTGGTATTTTCGGAATAGTAGTGTAGTGGAAGTTTCAATATGTAGGAAACAATATTTATGCAAGCAAATTTTTTTAATGCCTCAATGGAATAATGCTTTGCATTCCTCCAGTATGTGAAGATTATGGACTGTGATTTTGGATATAATGTTTATGATATGTGTAGGTTGTACTACCAAGCTTATAGGTCCTCTATTGCTCAAATAGTAGAGTTGGTTGTTATTTTTTACAGTGGTTGTTTGTTAGAACTGGTCCAAAGGATGCTTGTTGGTTCTCTAATTTATGGATTCAAGTGTTGCAGCTTGGAGGACATCTTCATTTGGTTTGTGTAGTGTTTCATTTCATTTTTTCAAGTGATGGTTTGATTGTCAAGTGAAGTTATGGTGTTTTGAGTTCTATGTTGTCAATTGGGTTGGTTTTTAGTTGATTGAGGTGGTGTATCCTATCCGGATCATGCCCTTTTGGTTTGGATATGCTTTGGTGGTTGTGTGTGGATGTTAATATGGGTCTCATTGTGGAACATGTAGACCCACATTAAGTTTTGTGTTTTGGAGATTGACTTTTGGCTGACTGGTTGGCATGCTACATTATTTATCTACGTGTTTCATTTAATGTCAACCTTGGAGGATGTGTTAGCATGTGTGGTATGTTGTAATTATTTGAAAATGACATTTTTTGATGCATTTGGGTCCCCTCTATCTCTTGGAGTGGGCCAGAATGGATGTTATAGGTCCAGGTGGCCGAATTTATGTAATTTTGTATGTTGTGTCTATGGTTGACCTAGTTAAGGGTTTAAATGAATTCTCTTGTATATATATGAGTGCAGATGTATGAGTTGAGTATGGGATATATTTGATTGATTTTAAGTGTATTTTAATGATGCACAAATAGATTTGGTATAATAGAAGTGCGAAAGACAATTGTGAAGAGCATTGAGACATAGTTTGAAGTCAAATGTGTTTGTCATGATATTGGTCACTTGACACAATGGTTCAAAGACAATTACATGATCAAGAGATCTTGTCCATTTTAGTTCATTGATCACCTACACCTACCAAAAAAATTTGTGCTCCTTTTGGTAGTCAGTGCATTCATTTGTATCTTGCCCTAGGATAGTGAGTCTCAATACTACAAGTCCTTTTGTATCTTGCCTTGAGGTAGTGTTCCTCAATCTCACAAGTCCTTTTAGGGGTAGTGAGATCCTTGGCATCTGGCCTAACACATTGTAATCAATTAACCATATTGTGAGTGTGATTCTCATCATGGTTTTCTCCTATATAGGGTTTTCCACGTAAATATGGTGTTCATGTGTATGTTGTGCTTTGTGATTTCATGTTTCATAATTATAGTAATAAGTTAAGTGTGGTTTGAATAGATAAGAAGTGAAGCGGTTTAAGGTCTAGACTGATTCAACCCCCCCCCCCCCCCTCGCTCTCAGTCTCGT